>NC_090928.1:1275754180-1276056607 GCF_040938575.1 Ambystoma mexicanum | reverse complement strand
CTGCCAGGGTTCACATCACCACAGGCGAGCCAGCAATGTCTGAGGAGGTGGGCATTCCCACTACTGCCAGGGTTCTCATCACTACAGGCAAGCCAGCAATGTCTGAGGAGGTGGGCATTCCCATTACTGCCAGGGGTCTCATCATCACAGGCAAGCCAGCAATGTCTGATGAGGTGGGCATTCCCACCAATGCCAGGGTTCACATCACCCCAGGCAAGCCAGCAATGTCTGAGGAGGTGGGCATTCTCACTACTGCCAGGGTTCACATCACCACAGGCAAGCCAGCAATGTCTGAGGAGGTGGCCATCCCCACTACTGCCAGGGTTCTCATCACTACAGGCGAGCCAGCAATGTCTGAGGAGGTGGTCATTCCCACTACTGCCAGGGTTCACATCACCACAGGCAAGTCAGCAATGTCTGAGGAGGTGGGCATTCCCACTACTGCCAGGGTTCTCATCACCACAGGCAAACCAGCAGTGCCTGAGGAGGTGGGCGTTCCCTCTACTGCCAGGGTACTCATCACCACAGGCAAGCCAGCAATGTCTGAGGAGGTGGGAATTCCCACTACTGCCAGGGTTCACATCACCACAGGCAAGCCAGCAATGTCTGAGGAGGTGGGCATTCCCACTACTGCCAGGGTTCACATTGCCACAGGCAAGCCAGCAGCGTATGAGGAGGTGGGCATTCCCACTGCTGCCAGGGTTCTCATCACCACAAGCAAGCCAGCGATGTCTCAGGAGGTGGGCATTGCCACTACTGTCAGGGTTCACATCACCACAGGCATGCCAGCAATGTCTGAGTAGGTGGGCATTCTCACTACTGCCAGGGTTCACATCACCACAGGCGAGCCAACAATGTCTGAGTAGGTGGGCATTCCCACTACCGCCAGGGTACTCATCACCACAGGCAAGCCAGCAGTGTCTGAGGAGATGGGCGTTCCCACTACTGACAGGGTTCTCATCACCACAGGCAAGCCAGCAGTGTCTGAGGAGATGGGCGTTCCCACTACTGACAGGGTTCTCATCACCACAGGCTAGCCAGAAATGTCTGAGGTGGTCATTCCCACTACTGCCAGGGTTCACATCACCACAGGCAAGTCAGCAATGTCTGAGGAGGTGGGCATTCCCACTACTGCCAGGGTACTCATCACCACAGGCAAGCCAGCAATTATCTGAGGAGGTGGGCATTCCCACTACTGCCAGGGTTCTCATCACCACAGGCAAGCCAGCAGTGTCTGAGGAGATGGGTGTTCCCACTACTGACAGGGTTCTCATCACCACAGGCTAGCCAGAAATGTCTGAGGTGGTCATTCCCACTACTGCCAGGGTTCACATCACCACAGGCAAGTCAGCAATGTCTGAGGAGGTGGGCATTCCCACTACTGCCAGGGTTCTCATCACCACAGGCAAACCAGCAGTGCCTGAGGAGGTGGGCGTTCCCACTACTGCCAGGGTACTCATCACCACAGGCAAGCCAGCAATATCTGAGGAGGTGGGCATTCCCACTCCTGCCAGGATTCACATCACCACAGGCAAGCAAGCAATGTCTGAGGAGGTGGGCATTCCCACCACTGCCAGGGTTCTCATCACCACAGGCAAGCCAGCAATGTCTGAGGATGTGGGCATTCCCACTCCTGCCAGGGTTCACATCACCGCAGGCAAGCCAGCAATCTCTTAGGAGGTGGGCGTTCCCACTACTGCCAGGGTACTCATCACCACAGGCAAGACGGCAATTTCTGAGGAGGTGGGCATTCCCACTCTTGCCAGGGTTCACATCACCACAGGCAAGCCAGCAATGTCTGAGGGGGTGGGCATTTCCACTCCTGCCAGGGTTCACATCACCACAGGCAAGCCAGCAATGTCTGAGGAGGTGGGCATTACCACTACTGCCAGGGTTCTCATCACCACAGGCAAGCCAGCAATGTCTGAGGAGGTGGGCATTCCCACTACTGCCAGGGTACTCATCACCACACGGAAGCCAGCAATGTCTGAGGAGGTGGGCATTCCCACTACTGCCAGGGTACTCATCACCACAAGCAAGCCAGCAATGTCTGAGGAGGAGAGCATTCCCACTACTGCTAGGGTTCACATCACCACAGGCAAGCCAGCAATGTCTGAGTAGGTGGGCATTCCCACTCCTGCCAGGGTTCTCATCACCACAAACAAGCCAGCAATGTCTGAGGAGGTGGGCATTCCCACTCCTGCCAGAGGTATCATCATCAGCATAGGCAAGCCAGCAATGTCTGAGGAGGTGGGCATTCCCACTCCTGCCAGGGTTCTCATCACTACAAGCAAGCCAGCAATGTCTGAGGAGGTGGGTATTCCCACTACTGCCAGGATACTCATCACCACAAGCAAGCCAGCAGTGTCTGAGGAGGTGGGCATTCCCACTACTGCCAGGGTTCTCATCACCACAGGCAAGCCAGCAATGTCTAAGGAGGTGCGCATTCCCACTACTGCCAGGATTCTCATCACCACAGGAAATACAGAAATTATCTGTGGAGGTGGGCATTTACACTCCTGCCAGGGTATTCATCACCACAAGCAAGCCAGCAGTGTCTTAGGAGGTGGGCATTCCCACTACTGCCAGGGTTCTCATCACCACAGGCAAGCCAGCAATGTCTGAGGAGGTGTGCATTCCCACTACTGCCAGGGATCTCATCACCACAGGCAAGCCAGCAATTTCTGAGGAGGTGGGCATTCCCACTACTCCCAGGGTACTCATCAGCACAAGCAAGAGAGCAATGTCTGAGGAGGGGGGCATTCCCACTACTGCCAGGGTTCACATCACCACAGGCGAGCCAGCAATGTCTGAGGATGTGGGCATTCCCACTACTGCCAGGGTTCTCATCACCACGGGCAAGCCAGCAATGTCTGAGTAGGTGGGCATTCCCACTCCTGCCGGGTTCTCATCACCACAAACAAGCCAGCAATGTCTGAGGAGGTGGGCATTCCCACTCCTGCCAGAGGTCTCATCATCAGCACAGGCAAGCCAGCAATGTTTGAGGAGGTGGGCATTCCCACTCCTGCCAGGGTTCTCATCACTACAAGCAAGCCAGCAATGTCTGAGGAGGTGGGTATTCCCACTACTGCCAGGATACTCATCACCACAAACAAGCCAGCAGTATCTGAGGAGGTGGGCATTCCCACTCCTGCCAGGATTCACATCACCACAGGCAAGCAAGCAATGTCTGAGGAGGTGGGAATTCCCACTACTGCTAGGGTTATCATCACCACAGGCAAGCCAGCAATGTCTGAGGAGGTGGGCATTCCCACTCCTGCCAGGGTTCACATCACCGCAGGCAAGCCAGCAATCTCTGAGGAGGTGGGCGTTCCCACTACTGCCAGGGTACTCATCACCGCAGGCAAGCCAGCAATTTCTGAGGAGGTGGGCATTCCCACTCTTGCCAGGGTTCACATCACCACAGGAAAGCCAGCAATGTCTGAGGGGGTGGGCATTTCCACTCCTGCCAGGGTTCACATCACCACAGGCAAGCCAGCAATGTCTGAGGAGGTGGGCATTACCACTACTGCCAGGGTTCTCATCACCACAGGCAAGCCAGCAATGTCTGAGGAGGTGGGCATTCCCACTACTGCCAGGGTACTCATCACCACAAGCAAGCCAGCAATGTCTGAGGAGGAGAGCATTCCCACTACTGCTAGGGTTCACATCACCACAGGCAAGCCAGCAATGTCTGAGTAGGTGGGCATTCCCACTCCTGCCAGGGTTCTCATCACCACAAACAAGCCAGCAATGTCTGAGTAGGTGGGCATTCCCACTCCTGCGAGAGGTCTCATCATCAGCATAGGCAAGCCGGCAATGTCTGAGGAGGTGGGCATTCCCACTCCTGCCAGGGTTCTCATCACTACAAGCAAGCCAGCAATGTCTGAGGAGGTGGGTATTCCCACTACTGCCAGGATACTCATCACCACAAGCAAGCCAGCAGTGTCTGAGGAGGTGGGCATTCCCACTACTGCCAGGGTTCTCATCAACACAGGCAAGCCAGCAATGTCTAAGGAGGTGCGCATTCCCACTACTGCCAGGATTCTCATCACCACAGGAAATACAGCAATTATCTGTGGAGGTGGGCATTCACACTCCTGCCATGGTATTCATCACCACAAGCAAGCCAGCAGTGTCTGAGGAGGTGGGCATTCCCACTACTGCCAGGGTTCTCATCACCACAGGCAAGCCAGCAATGTCTGAGGAGGTGCGCATTCCCACTACTGCCAGGGTTCTCATCACCACAGGCAAGCCAGCAATTATCTGAGGAGGTGGGCATTCTCACTACTGCCAGGGTACTCATAACCACAGGCAAGCCCTCAATGTCTGAGGAGGGGGGCATTCCCACTACTGCCAGGGTTCTCATCACTACAGGCGAGCCAGCAATGTCTGAGGATGTGGGTATTCCCACTACTGCCAGGGTTCTCATCACCACGGGCAAGCCAGCAATGTCTGAGTAGGTGGGCATTCCCACTCCTGCCGGGTTCTCATCACCACAAACAAGCCAGCAATGTCTGAGGAGTTGGGCATTCCCACTCCTGCCAGAGGTCTCATCATCAGCACATGCAAGCCAGCAATGTTTGAGGAGGTGGGCATTCCCACTCCTGCCAGGGTTCTCATCACTACAAGCAAGCCAGCAATGTCTGAGGAGGTGGGTATTCCCACTACTGCCAGGATACTCATCACCTCACCACAAACAGGCCAGCAATATCTGAGGAGGTGGGCATTCCCACTCCTGCTAGGGTTATCATCACCACAGGCAAGCCAGCAATGTCTGAGGAGGTGGGCATTCCCACTCCTGCCAGGGTTCACATCACCGCAGGCAAGCCAGCAATCTCTGAGGAGGTGGGCGTTCCCACTACTGCCATGGTACTCATCACCGCAGGCAAGCCAGCAATTTCTGAGGAGGTGGGCATTCCCACTCTTGCCAGGGTTCACATCACCACAGGCAAGCCAGCAATGTCTGAGGGGGTGGGCATTTCCACTCCTGCCAGGGTTCACATCACCACAGGCAAGCCAGCAATGTCTGAGGAGGTGGGCATTACCACTACTGCCAGGGTTCTCATCACCACAGGCAAGCCAGCAATGTCTGAGGAGGTGGGCATTCCCACTACTGCCAGGGTACTCATCACCACAAGCAAGCCAGCAATGTCTGAGGAGGAGAGCATTCCCACTACTGCTAGGGTTCACATCACCACAGGCAAGCCAGCAATGTCTGAGTAGGTGGGCATTCCCACTCCTGCCAGGGTTCTCATCACCACAAACAAGCCAGCAATGTCTGAGGAGGTGGGCATTCCCACTCCTGCGAGAGGTCTCATCATCAGCATAGGCAAGCCGGCAATGTCTGAGGAGGTGGGCATTCCCACTCCTGCCAGGGTTCTCATCACTACAAGCAAGCCAGCAATGTCTGAGGAGGTGGGTATTCCCACTACTGCCAGGATACTCATCACCACAAGCAAGCCAGCAGTGTCTGAGGAGGTGGGCATTCCCACTACTGCCAGGGTTCTCATCACCACAGGCAAGCCAGCAATGTCTAAGGAGGTGCGCATTCCCACTACTGCCAGGATTCTCATCACCACAGGAAATACAGCAATTATCTGTGGAGGTGGGCATTCACACTCCTGCTAGGGTTATCATCACCACAAGCAAGCCAGCAGTGTCTGAGGAGGTGGGCATTCCCACTACTGCCAGGGTTCACATCACCGCAGGCAAGCCAGCAATCTCTGAGGAGGTGGGCGTTCCCACTACTGCCATGGTACTCATCACCGCAGGCAAGCCAGCAATTTCTGAGGAGGTGGGCATTCCCACTCTTGCCAGGGTTCACATCACCACAGGCAAGCCAGCAATGTCTGAGGGGGTGGGCATTTCCACTCCTGCCAGGGTTCACATCACCACAGGCAAGCCAGCAATGTCTGAGGAGGTGGGCATTACCACTACTGCCAGGGTTCTCATCACCACAGGCAAGCCAGCAATGTCTGAGGAGGTGGGCATTCCCACTACTGCCAGGGTACTCATCACCACAAGCAAGCCAGCAATGTCTGAGGAGGAGAGCATTCCCACTACTGCTAGGGTTCACATCACCACAGGCAAGCCAGCAATGTCTGAGTAGGTGGGCATTCCCACTCCTGCCAGGGTTCTCATCGCCACAAACAAGCCAGCAATGTCTGAGGAGGTGGGCATTCCCACTCCTGCGAGAGGTCTCATCATCAGCATAGGCAAGCCGGCAATGTCTGAGGAGGTGGGCATTCCCACTCCTGCCAGGGTTCTCATCACTACAAGCAAGCCAGCAATGTCTGAGGAGGTGGGTATTCCCACTACTGCCAGGATACTCATCACCACAAGCAAGCCAGCAGTGTCTGAGGAGGTGGGCATTCCCACTACTGCCAGGGTTCTCATCACCACAGGCAAGCCAGCAATGTCTAAGGAGGTGCGCATTCCCACTACTGCCAGGATTCTCATCACCACAGGAAATACAGCAATTATCTGTGGAGGTGGGCATTCACACTCCTGCCAGGGTATTCATCACCACAAGCAAGCCAGCAGTGTCTGAGGAGGTGGGCATTCCCACTACTGCCAGGGTTCTCATCACCACAGGCAAGCCAGCAATGTCTGAGGAGGTGCGCATTCCCACTACTGCCAGGGTTCTCATCACCACAGGCAAGCCAGCAATTATCTGAGGAGGTGGGCATTCTCACTACTGCCAGGGTACTCATCACCACAGGCAAGCCCTCAATGTCTGAGGAGGTGGGCATTCCAACTCCTGCCAGGGTTCTCATCACTATAAGCAAGCCAGCAGCGTCTGAGGAAGTGGGCATTCCCACCCCTGCCAGGGTTCTCATCACCACAAGCAAGCCAGCAGCGTCTGAGGAGGAGGGCATTCCCACTACTGCCAGGGTTCTCATCACCACAGGCAAGCCAGAAATGTCTGAGGAGGTGGGCATTCTCACTACTGCCAGGGTTCACATCACCACAGGCAAGCCAGCAATGTCTGAGGAGGTGGCCATCCCCACTACTGCCAGGGTTCTCATCACCACAGGCAAGACAGAAATGTCTGAGGAGGTGGGCATTCCCACCCCTGCCAGGGTTCGCATCACCACAGGCAAGCCAGAAATGTGTGAGGAGGTGGGCATTCCCACTACTGCCAGGGGACTCATCACCACAGGCAAGACAGCAATGTCTGAGGAGGTGGGCATTCCCACTACTGCCAGGGTTCATATCACCACAGGCAAGACAGCAATATCTGAGGAGGTGGCCATCCCCACTACTGCCAGGGTTCACATCACCACAGGCGAGCCAGCAATGTCTGAGGAGGTGGGCATTCCCACTACTGCCAGGGTTCTCATCACTACAGGCAAGCCAGCAATGTCTGAGGAGGTGGGGATTCCCATTACTGCCAGGGGTCTCATCATCACAGGCAAGCCAGCAATGTCTGATGAGGTGGGCATTCCCACAAATGCCAGGGTTCACATCACCCCAGGCAAGCCAGCAATGTCTGAGGAGGTGGGCATTCTCACTACTGCCAGGGTTCACATCACCACAGGCAAGCCAGCAATGTCTGAGGAGGTGGCCATCCCCACTACTGCCAGGGTTCTCATCACCACAGGCAAGCCAGCAATGTCTGAGGAGGTGGGCATTCCCACTACTGCCAGGGTACTCATCACCACACGGAAGCCAGCAATGTCTGAGGAGGTGGGCATTCCCACTACTGCCAGGGTACTCATCACCACAAGCAAGCCAGCAATGTCTGAGGAGGAGGGCATTCCCACTACTGCCAGGGTTCACATCACCACAGGCAAGCCAGCAATGTCTGATTAGGTGGGCATTCCCACTCCTGCCAGGGTTCTCATCACCACAAACAAGCCAGCAATGTCTGAGGAGGTGGGCATTCCCACTCCTGCCAGAGGTCTCATCATCAGCACAGGCAAGCCGGCAATGTCTGAGGAGGTGGGCATTCCCACTCCTGCCAGGGTTCTCATCACTACAAGCAAGCCAGCAATGTCTGAGGAGGTGGGTATTCCCACTACTGCCAGGATACTCATCACCAAAAGCAAGCCAGCAGTGTCTGAGGAGGTGGGCATTCCCACTACTGCCAGGGTTCTCATCAACACAGGCAAGCCAGCAATGTCTAAGGAGGTGCGCATTCCCACTACTGCCAGGATTCTCATCACCACAGGAAATACAGCAATTATCTGTGGAGATGGGCATTCACACTCCTGCCAGTGTATTCATCACCACAAGCAAGCCAGCAGTGTCTGAGGAGGTGGGCATTCCCACTACTGCCAGGGTTCTCATCACCACAGGCAAGCCAGCAATGTCTGAGGAGGTGCGCATTCCCACTACTGCCAGGGTTCCCATCACCACAGGCAAGCCAGCAATTATCTGAGAAGGTGGGCATTCTCACTACTGCCAGGGTACTCATCACCACAGGCAAGCCCTCAATGTCTGAGGAGGGGGGCATTCCCACTACTGCCAGGGTTCTCATCACTACAGGCGAGCCAGCAATGTCTGAGGATGTGGGCATTCCCACTACTGCCAGGGTTCTCATCACCACGGGCAAGCCAGCAATATCTGAGTAGGTGGGCATTCCCACTCCTGCCGGGTTCTCATCACCACAAACAAGCCAGCAATGTCTGAGGACGTGGGCATTCCCACTCCTGCCAGAGGTCTCATCATCAGCACAGGCAAGCCAGCAATGTTTGAGGAGGTGGGCATTCCCACTCCTGCCAGGGTTCTCATCACTACAAGCAAGCCAGCAATGTCTGAGGAGGTGGGTATTCCCACTACTGCCAGGATACTCATCACCACAAACAAGTCAGCAATATCTGAGGAGGTGGGCATTCCCACTCCTGCCAGGATTCACATCACCACAGGCAAGCAAGCAATGTCTGAGGAGGTGGGCATTCCCACTACTGCTAGGGTTATCATCACCACAGGCAAGCCAGCAATGTCTGAGGAGGTGGGCATTCCCACTCCTGCCAGGGTTCACATCACCGCAGGCAAGCCAGCAATCTCTGAGGAGGTGGGCGTTCCCACTACTGCCAGGGTACTCATCACCGCAGGCAAGCCAGCAATTTCTGAGGAGGTGGGCATTCCCACTCTTGCCAGGGTTCACATCACCACAGGCAAGCCAGCAATGTCTGAGGGGGTGGGCATTTCCACTCCTGCCAGGGTTCACATCACCACAGGCAAGCCAGCAATGTCTGAGGAGGTGGGCATTACCACTACTGCCAGGGTTCTCATTACCACAGGCAAGCCAGCAATGTCTGAGGAGGTGGGCATTCCCACTACTGCCAGGGTACTCATCACCACAAGCAAGCCAGCAATGTCTGAGGAGGAGAGCATTCCCACTACTGCTAGGGTTCACATCACCACAGGCAAGCCAACAGCATCTGAGGAAGTGGGCATTCCCACCCCTGCCAGGGTTCTCATCACCACAAGCAAGCCAGCAGCGTCTGAGGAGGAGGGCATTCCCACTACTGCCAGGGTTCTCATCACCACAGGCAAGCCAGAAATGTCTGAGGAGGTGGGCATTCTCACTACTGCCAGGGTTCACATCACCACAGGCAAGCCAGCAATGTCTGAGGAGGTGGCCATCCCCACTACTGCCAGGGTTCTCATCACCATAGGCAAGAGAGCAATGTCTGAGGAGGTGGGCATTTCCACCCCTGCCAGGGTTCGCATCACCACAGGCAAGCCAGAAATGTGTGAGGAGGTGGGCATTCCCACTACTGCCAGGGGACTCATCACCACAGGCAAGACAGCAATGTCTGAGGAGGTGGGCATTCCCACTACTGCCAGGGTTCATATCACCACAGGCAAGACAGCAATGTCTGAGGAGATGGCCATCCCCACTACTGCCAGGGTTCACAACACCACAGGCGAGCCAGCAATGTCTGAGGAGGTGGGCATTCCCACTACTGCCAGGGTTCTCATCACATCAGGCAAGCCAGCAATGTCTGAGGAGGTGGGCATTCCCATTACTGCCAGGGGTCTCATCATCACAGGCAAGCCAGCAATGTCTGATGAGGTGGGCATTCCCACAAATTCCAGGGTTCACATCACCCCAGGCAAGCCAGCAATGTCTGAGGAGGTGGGCATTCTCACTACTGCCAGGGTTCACATCACCACAGGCAAGCCAGCAATGTCTGAGGAGGTGGCCATCCCCACTACTGCCAGGGTTCTCATCACCACAGGCAAGCCAGCAATGTCTGAGGAGGTGGGCATTCCCACTACTGCCAGGGTACTCATCACCACACGGAAGCCAGCAATGTCTGAGGAGGTGGGCATTCCCACTACTGCCAGGGTACTCATCACCACAAGCAAGCCAGCAATATCTGATGAGGAGGGCATTCCCACTACTGCCAGGGTTCACATCAGCACAGGCAAGCCAGCAATGTCTGAGTAGGTGGGCATTCCCACTCCTGCCAGGGTTCTCATCACCACAAACAAGCCAGCAATGTCTGAGGAGGTGGGCATTCCCACTCCTGCCAGAGGTCTCATCATCAGCACAGGCAAGCCAGCAATGTCTGAGGAGGTGGGCATTCCCACTCCTGCCAGGGTTCTCATCACTACAAGCAAGCCAGCAGCGTCTGAGGAGGTGGGCATTCCCACCCTTGCCAGGGTTCTCATCACCACAAGCAAGCCAGCAGCATCTGAAGAGGTGGGCATTCCCACTTCTGCCAGGGTTCACATCACCACAGGCAAGCCAGCAATGTCTGAGGAGGTGGGCATTCTCACTACTGCCAGGGTTCACATCACCACAGGCAAGCCAGCAAGGTCTGAGGAGGTGGCCATCACCACTGCTGCCAGGGTTGTCATCACCACAGGCGAGCCAGCAATGTCTGAGGAGGTGGGCATTCCCACTACTGCCAGGGTTCTCATCACCACAGGCGAGCCAGCAATGTCTGAGGAGGTGGGCATTCTCACTACTGCCAGGGTTCACATCACCACAGGCAAGCCAGCAATGTCAGAGGAGGTGGCCATCACCACTACTGCCAGGGTTGTCATCACCACAGGCGAGCCAGCAATGTCTGAGGAGGTGGGCATTCCCACTAGCCAGGGTTCTCATCACCACAGGCAAGCCAGCAATGTGTGAGGAGGTGGGCATTCCCACTACTGCCAGGGTACTCGTCACCACAGGCAAGACAGCAATGTCTGAGGAGGTGGGCATTCCCACTACTGCCAGGGTTCACATCACCACAGGCAAGCCAGCAGCGTCTGAGGAGGTGGGCATTCCAACTATTGCCAGGGTACTCATCACCAGAGGCAAGACAGCAATGTCTGAGGAGGTGGCCATCCCCACTACTGCCAGGGATCACATCACCACAGGCAAGCCAGCAATGTCAGAGGAGGTGGCCATCACCACTACTGCCAGGGTTGTCATCACCACAGGCGAGCCAGCAATGTCTGAGGAGGTGGGCATTCCCACTAGCCAGGGTTCTCATCACCACAGGCAAGCCAGCAATGTGTGAGGAGGTGGGCATTCCCACTACTGCCAGGGTACTCGTCACCACAGGCAAGACAGCAATGTCTGAGGAGGTGGGCATTCCCACTACTGCCAGGGTTCACATCACCACAGGCAAGCCAGCAGCATCTGAGGAGGTGGGCATTCCCACTACTGCCAGGGTACTCATCACCACAGGCAAGACAGCAATGTCTGAGGAGGTGGCCATCCCCACTACTGCCAGGGTTCACATCATCCCAGGCAAGCCAGAAATGTCTGAGGAGGTGGGCATTCTCACTACGGCCAGGGTTCACATCACCACAGGAAAGTCAGCAATGTCCGAGGAGGTGGCCATCACCACTCCTGCCAGGGTTTTCATCACCACATCACCATAGGCGAGCCAGCAATGTCTGAGGAGGTGGGCATTGCCACTACTGCCAGGGTTCTCATCACCACAGGCAAGCCAGCAATGTCTGAGGAGGTAGGCATTTCCACAACTGCCAGGGTTTGCATCACCACAGGCAAGCCAGCAATGTGTGAGGAGGTGGGCATTCCCACTACTGCCAGGGTACTCATCACCACAGGCAAGACAGCAATGTCTGAGGAGGTGGGCATTCCCAATACTGCCAGGGTTCACATCGCCACAGGCAAGCCAGCAGCATCTGAGGAGGTGGGCATTCCCACTACTGCCAGGGTACTCCTCACCACAGGCAAGATAGCAATGTCTGAGGAGGTGGCCATCCCCACTACTGCCAGGGTTCACATCACCACAGCCGAGCCAGAAATGTCTGAGGAGGTGGGCATTCCCACTACTGCCAGGGTTCACATCACCACAGGCATGCCAGCAATGTCTGAGGGGGTGGGCATTCCCATTACCGCCAGGGGTCTCATCACCACAGGCAAGCCAGCAATGTCTGATGAGGTAGGCATTCCCACTACTGCCAGGGTTCACATCATCCCAGGCAAGCCAGCAATGTCTGGGGAGGTGGGCATTCTCACTACTGCCAGGGTTCACATCACCACAGGCAAGCCAGCAATGTCTGAGGAGGTGGCCATCCCCACTACAGCCAGGGTTCTCATCACCACAGGCGAGCCAGCAATGTCTGTGGAGTTGGGCATTCCCACTACTGCCAGGGTTCACATCACCAAAGGCAAGTCAGCAATGTCTGAGGAGGTGGGCATTCCCACTACTGCCAAGGTTCTCATCACCACTGGCAAACCAGCAGTGCCCAAGGAAGTGGGCATTCCCACTACTGCCAGGGTACTCATCACTACAGGCAAGCCAGCAATGTCTGAGGAGGTGGGAATTCCCACTACTGCCAGGGTTCACATCACCACAGGCAAGTCAGCAATGTCTGAGGAGGTGGGCATTCCCACTGCTGCCAGAGTTCACATCACCCCAGGCAAGCCAGCAGTTATCTGAGGAGGTGGGCATTCTCACTACTGCCAGGGTACTCATCACCACAGGCAAGCCCTCAATGTCTGAGGAAGTGGGCATTCCAACTCCTGCCAGGGTTCTCATCACTATAAGCAAGCCAACAGCGTCTGAGGAAGTGGGCATTCCCACCCCTGCCAGGGTTCTCATCACCACAAGCAAGCCAGCAGCGTCTGAGGAGGAGGGCATTCCCACTACTGCCAGGGTTCTCATCACCACAGGCAAGCCAGAAATGTCTGAGGAGGTGGGCATTCTCACTACTGCCAGGGTTCACATCACCACAGGCAAGCCAGCAATGTCTGAGGAGGTGGCCATCCCCACTACTGCCAGGGTTCTCATCACCATAGGCAAGAGAGCAATGTCTGAGGAGGTGGGCATTTCCACCCCTGCCAGGGTTCGCATCACCACAGGCAAGCCAGAAATGTGTGAGGAGGTGGGCATTCCCACTACTGCCAGGGGACTCATCACCACAGGCAAGACAGCAATGTCTGAGGAGGTGGGCATTCCCACTACTGCCAGGGTTCATATCACCACAGGCAAGACAGCAATGTCTGAGGAGGTGACCATCCCCACTACTGCCAGGGTTCACATCACCACAGGCGAGCCAGCAATGTCTGAGGAGGTGGGCATTCCCACTACTGCCAGGGTTCTCATCACTACAGGCAAGCCAGCAATGTCTGAGGAGGTGGGCATTCCCATTACTGCCAGGGGTCTCATCATCACAGGCAAGCCAGCAATGTCTGATGAGGTGGGCATTCCCACCAATGCCAGGGTTCACATCACCCCAGGCAAGCCAGCAATGTCTGAGGAGGTGGGCATTCTCACTACTGCCAGGGTTCACATCACCACAGGCAAGCCAGCAATGTCTGAGGAGGTGGCCATCCCCACTACTGCCAGGGTTCTCATCACTACAGGCGAGCCAGCAATGTCTGAGGAGGTGGTCATTCCCACTACTGCCAGGGTTCACATCACCACAGGCAAGTCAGCAATGTCTGAGGAGGTGGGCATTCCCACTACTGCCAGGGTTCTCATCACCACAGGCAAACCAGCAGTGCCTGAGGAGGTGGGCGTTCCCTCTACTGCCAGGGTACTCATCACCACAGGCAAGCCAGCAATGTCTGAGGAGGTGGGAATTCCCACTACTGCCAGGGTTCACATCACCACAGGCAAGCCAGCAATGTCTGAGGAGGTGGGCATTCCCACTACTGCCAGGGTTCACATTGCCACAGGCAAGCCAGCAGCGTATGAGGAGGTGGGCATTCCCACTGCTGCCAGGGTTCTCATCACCACAAGCAAGCCAGCGATGTCTCAGGAGGTGGGCATTGCCACTACTGTCAGGGTTCACATCACCACAGGCATGCCAGCAATGTCTGAGTAGGTGGGTATTCTCACTACTGCCAGGGTTCACATCACCACAGGCGAGCCAACAATGTCTGAGTAGGTGGGCATTCCCACTACCGCCAGGGTACTCATCACCACAGGCAAGCCAGCAGTGTCTGAGGAGATGGGCGTTCCCACTACTGACAGGGTTCTCATCACCACAGGCAAGCCAGCAGTGTCTGAGGAGATGGGCGTTCCCACTACTGACAGGGTTCTCATCACCACAGGCTAGCCAGAAATGTCTGAGGTGGTCATTCCCACTACTGCCAGGGTTCACATCACCACAGGCAAGTCAGCAATGTCTGAGGAGGTGGGCATTCCCACTACTGCCAGGGTACTCATCACCACAGGCAAGCCAGCAATTATCTGAGGAGGTGGGCATTCCCACTACTGCCAGGGTTCTCATCACCACAGGCAAGCCAGCAGTGTCTGAGGAGATGGGTGTTCCCACTACTGACAGGGTTCTCATCACCACAGGCTAGCCAGAAATGTCTGAGGTGGTCATTCCCACTACTGCCAGGGTTCACATCACCACAGGCAAGTCAGCAATGTCTGAGGAGGTGGGCATTCCCACTACTGCCAGGGTTCTCATCACCACAGGCAAACCAGCAGTGCCTGAGGAGGTGGGCGTTCCCACTACTGCCAGGGTACTCATCACCACAGGCAAGCCAGCAATATCTGAGGAGGTGGGCATTCCCACTCCTGCCAGGATTCACATCACCACAGGCAAGCAAGCAATGTCTGAGGAGGTGGGCATTCCCACCACTGCCAGGGTTCTCATCACCACAGGCAAGCCAGCAATGTCTGAGGATGTGGGCATTCCCACTCCTGCCAGGGTTCACATCACCGCAGGCAAGCCAGCAATCTCTTAGGAGGTGGGCGTTCCCACTACTGCCAGGGTACTCATCACCACAGGCAAGACGGCAATTTCTGAGGAGGTGGGCATTCCCACTCTTGCCAGGGTTCACATCACCACAGGCAAGCCAGCAATGTCTGAGGGGGTGGGCATTTCCACTCCTGCCAGGGTTCACATCACCACAGGCAAGCCAGCAATTTCTGAGGAGGTGGGCATTACCACTACTGCCAGGGTTCTCATCACCACAGGCAAGCCAGCAATGTCTGAGGAGGTGGGCATTCCCACTACTGCCAGGGTACTCATCACCACACGGAAGCCAGCAATGTCTGAGGAGGTGGGCATTCCCACTACTGCCAGGGTACTCATCACCACAAGCAAGCCAGCAATGTCTGAGGAGGAGAGCATTCCCACTACTGCTAGGGTTCACATCACCACAGGCAAGCCAGCAATGTCTGAGTAGGTGGGCATTCCCACTCCTGCCAGGGTTCTCATCACCACAAACAAGCCAGCAATGTCTGAGGAGGTGGGCATTCCCACTCCTGCCAGAGGTATCATCATCAGCATAGGCAAGCCAGCAATGTCTGAGGAGGTGGGCATTCCCACTCCTGCCAGGGTTCTCATCACTACAAGCAAGCCAGCAATGTCTGAGGAGGTGGGTATTCCCACTACTGCCAGGATACTCATCACCACAAGCAAGCCAGCAGTGTCTGAGGAGGTGGGCATTCCCACTACTGCCAGGGTTCTCATCACCACAGGCAAGCCAGCAATGTCTAAGGAGGTGCGCATTCCCACTACTGCCAGGATTCTCATCACCACAGGAAATACAGAAATTATCTGTGGAGGTGGGCATTTACACTCCTGCCAGGGTATTCATCACCACAAGCAAGCCAGCAGTGTCTGAGGAGGTGGGCATTCCCACTACTGCCAGGGTTCTCATCACCACAGGCAAGCCAGCAATGTCTGAGGAGGTGTGCATTCCCACTACTGCCAGGGATCTCATCACCACAGGCAAGCCAGCAATTTCTGAGGAGGTGGGCATTCCCACTACTGCCAGGGTTCACATCACCACAGGCGAGCCAGCAATGTCTGAGGATGTGGGCATTCCCACTACTGCCAGGGTTCTCATCACCACGGGCAAGCCAGCAATGTCTGAGTAGGTGGGCATTCCCACTCCTGCCGGGTTCTCATCACCACAAACAAGCCAGCAATGTCTGAGGAGGTGGGCATTCCCACTCCTGCCAGAGGTCTCATCATCAGCACAGGCAAGCCAGCAATGTTTGAGGAGGTGGGCATTCCCACTCCTGCCAGGGTTCTCATCACTACAAGCAAGCCAGCAATGTCTGAGGAGGTGGGTATTCCCACTACTGCCAGGATACTCATCACCACAAACAAGCCAGCAGTATCTGAGGAGGTGGGCATTCCCACTCCTGCCAGGATTCACATCACCACAGGCAAGCAAGCAATGTCTGAGGAGGTGGGAATTCCCACTACTGCTAGGGTTATCATCACCACAGGCAAGCCAGCAATGTCTGAGGAGGTGGGCATTCCCACTCCTGCCAGGGTTCACATCACCGCAGGCAAGCCAGCAATCTCTGAGGAGGTGGGCGTTCCCACTACTGCCAGGGTACTCATCACCGCAGGCAAGCCAGCAATTTCTGAGGAGGTGGGCATTCCCACTCTTGCCAGGGTTCACATCACCACAGGAAAGCCAGCAATGTCTGAGGGGGTGGGCATTTCCACTCCTGCCAGGGTTCACATCACCACAGGCAAGCCAGCAATGTCTGAGGAGGTGGGCATTACCACTACTGCCAGGGTTCTCATCACCACAGGCAAGCCAGCAATGTCTGAGGAGGTGGGCATTCCCACTACTGCCAGGGTACTCATCACCACAAGCAAGCCAGCAATGTCTGAGGAGGAGAGCATTCCCACTACTGCTAGGGTTCACATCACCACAGGCAAGCCAGCAATGTCTGAGTAGGTGGGCATTCCCACTCCTGCCAGGGTTCTCATCACCACAAACAAGCCAGCAATGTCTGAGGAGGTGGGCATTCCCACTCCTGCGAGAGGTCTCATCATCAGCATAGGCAAGCCGGCAATGTCTGAGGAGGTGGGCATTCCCACTCCTGCCAGGGTTCTCATCACTACAAGCAAGCCAGCAATGTCTGAGGAGGTGGGTATTCCCACTACTGCCAGGATACTCATCACCACAAGCAAGCCAGCAGTGTCTGAGGAGGTGGGCATTCCCACTACTGCCAGGGTTCTCATCAACACAGGCAAGCCAGCAATGTCTAAGGAGGTGCGCATTCCCACTACTGCCAGGATTCTCATCACCACAGGAAATACAGCAATTATCTGTGGAGGTGGGCATTCACACTCCTGCCAGGGTATTCATCACCACAAGCAAGCCAGCAGTGTCTGAGGAGGTGGGCATTCCCACTACTGCCAGGGTTCTCATCACCACAGGCAAGCCAGCAATGTCTGAGGAGGTGCGCATTCCCACTACTGCCAGGGTTCTCATCACCACAGGCAAGCCAGCAATTATCTGAGGAGGTGGGCATTCTCACTACTGCCAGGGTACTCATAACCACAGGCAAGCCCTCAATGTCTGAGGAGGGGGGCATTCCCACTACTGCCAGGGTTCTCATCACTACAGGCGAGCCAGCAATGTCTGAGGATGTGGGTATTCCCACTACTGCCAGGGTTCTCATCACCATGGGCAAGCCAGCAATGTCTGAGTAGGTGGGCATTCCCACTCCTGCCGGGTTCTCATCACCACAAACAAGCCAGCAATGTCTGAGGAGGTGGGCATTCCCACTCCTGCCAGAGGTCTCATCATCAGCACATGCAAGCCAGCAATGTTTGAGGAGGTGGGCATTCCCACTCCTGCCAGGGTTCTCATCACTACAAGCAAGCCAGCAATGTCTGAGGAGGTGGGTATTCCCACTACTGCCAGGATACTCATCACCTCACCACAAACAGGCCAGCAATATCTGAGGAGGTGGGCATTCCCACTCCTGCCAGGATTCACATCACCACAGGCAAGCAAGCAATGTCTGAGGAGGTGGGCATTCCCACTACTGCTAGGGTTATCATCACCACAGGCAAGCCAGCAATGTCTGAGGAGGTGGGCATTCCCACTCCTGCCAGGGTTCACATCACCGCAGGCAAGCCAGCAATCTCTGAGGAGGTGGGCGTTCCCACTACTGCCATGGTACTCATCACCGCAGGCAAGCCAGCAATTTCTGAGGAGGTGGGCATTCCCACTCTTGCCAGGGTTCACATCACCACAGGCAAGCCAGCAATGTCTGAGGGGGTGGGCATTTCCACTCCTGCCAGGGTTCACATCACCACAGGCAAGCCAGCAATGTCTGAGGAGGTGGGCATTACCACTACTGCCAGGGTTCTCATCACCACAGGCAAGCCAGCAATGTCTGAGGAGGTGGGCATTCCCACTACTGCCAGGGTACTCATCACCACAAGCAAGCCAGCAATGTCTGAGGAGGAGAGCATTCCCACTACTGCTAGGGTTCACATCACCACAGGCAAGCCAGCAATGTCTGAGTAGGTGGGCATTCCCACTCCTGCCAGGGTTCTCATCACCACAAACAAGCCAGCAATGTCTGAGGAGGTGGGCATTCCCACTCCTGCGAGAGGTCTCATCATCAGCATAGGCAAGCCGGCAATGTCTGAGGAGGTGGGCATTCCCACTCCTGCCAGGGTTCTCATCACTACAAGCAAGCCAGCAATGTCTGAGGAGGTGGGTATTCCCACTACTGCCAGGATACTCATCACCACAAGCAAGCCAGCAGTGTCTGAGGAGGTGGGCATTCCCACTACTGCCAGGGTTCTAATCACCACAGGCAAGCCAGCAATGTCTAAGGAGGTGCGCATTCCCACTACTGCCAGGATTCTCATCACCACAGGAAATACAGCAATTATCTGTGGAGGTGGGCATTCACACTCCTGCCAGGGTATTCATCACCACAAGCAAGCCAGCAGTGTCTGAGGAGGTGGGCATTCCCACTACTGCCAGGGTTCTCATCACCACAGGCAAGCCAGCAATGTCTGAGGAGGTGCGCATTCCCACTACTGCCAGGGTTCTCATCACCACAGGCAAGCCAGCAATTATCTGAGGAGGTGGGCATTCTCACTACTGCCAGGGTACTCATCACCACAGGCAAGCCCTCAATGTCTGAGGAGGTGGGCATTCCAACTCCTGCCAGGGTTCTCATCACTATAAGCAAGCCAGCAGCGTCTGAGGAAGTGGGCATTCCCACCCCTGCCAGGGTTCTCATCACCACAAGCAAGCCAGCAGCGTCTGAGGAGGAGGGCATTCCCACTACTGCCAGGGTTCTCATCACCACAGGCAAGCCAGAAATGTCTGAGGAGGTGGGCATTCTCACTACTGCCAGGGTTCACATCACCACAGGCAAGCCAGCAATGTCTGAGGAGGTGGCCATCCCCACTACTGCCAGGGTTCTCATCACCACAGGCAAGACAGAAATGTCTGAGGAGGTGGGCATTCCCACCCCTGCCAGGGTTCGCATCACCACAGGCAAGCCAGAAATGTGTGAGGAGGTGGGCATTCCCACTACTGCCAGGGGACTCATCACCACAGGCAAGACAGCAATGTCTGAGGAGGTGGGCATTCCCACTACTGCCAGGGTTCATATCACCACAGGCAAGACAGCAATATCTGAGGAGGTGGCCATCCCCACTACTGCCAGGGTTCACATCACCACAGGCGAGCCAGCAATGTCTGAGGAGGTGGGCATTCCCACTACTGCCAGGGTTCTCATCACTACAGGCAAGCCAGCAATGTCTGAGGAGGTGGGGATTCCCATTACTGCCAGGGGTCTCATCATCACAGGCAAGCCAGCAATGTCTGATGAGGTGGGCATTCCCACAAATGCCAGGGTTCACATCACCCCAGGCAAGCCAGCAATGTCTGAGGAGGTGGGCATTCTCACTACTGCCAGGGTTCACATCACCACAGGCAAGCCAGCAATGTCTGAGGAGGTGGCCATCCCCACTACTGCCAGGGTTCTCATCACCACAGGCAAGCCAGCAATGTCTGAGGAGGTGGGCATTCCCACTACTGCCAGGGTACTCATCACCACACGGAAGCCAGCAATGTCTGAGGAGGTGGGCATTCCCACTACTGCCAGGGTACTCATCACCACAAGCAAGCCAGCAATGTCTGAGGAGGAGGGCATTCCCACTACTGCCAGGGTTCACATCACCACAGGCAAGCCAGCAATGTCTGATTAGGTGGGCATTCCCACTCCTGCCAGGGTTCTCATCACCACAAACAAGCCAGCAATGTCTGAGGAGGTGGGCATTCCCACTCCTGCCAGAGGTCTCATGATCAGCACAGGCAAGCCGGCAATGTCTGAGGAGGTGGGCATTCCCACTCCTGCCAGGGTTCTCATCACTACAAGCAAGCCAGCAATGTCTGAGGAGGTGGGTATTCCCACTACTGCCAGGATACTCATCACCAAAAGCAAGCCAGCAGTGTCTGAGGAGGTGGGCATTCCCACTACTGCCAGGGTTCTCATCAACACAGGCAAGCCAGCAATGTCTAAGGAGGTGCGCATTCCCACTACTGCCAGGATTCTCATCACCACAGGAAATACAGCAATTATCTGTGGAGATGGGCATTCACACTCCTGCCAGTGTATTCATCACCACAAGCAAGCCAGCAGTGTCTGAGGAGGTGGGCATTCCCACTACTGCCAGGGTTCTCATCACCACAGGCAAGCCAGCAATGTCTGAGGAGGTGCGCATTCCCACTACTGCCAGGGTTCCCATCACCACAGGCAAGCCAGCAATTATCTGAGAAGGTGGGCATTCTCACTACTGCCAGGGTACTCATCACCACAGGCAAGCCCTCAATGTCTGAGGAGGGGGGCATTCCCACTACTGCCAGGGTTCTCATCACTACAGGCGAGCCAGCAATGTCTGAGGATGTGGGCATTCCCACTACTGCCAGGGTTCTCATCACCACGGGCAAGCCAGCAATATCTGAGTAGGTGGGCATTCCCACTCCTGCCGGGTTCTCATCACCACAAACAAGCCAGCAATGTCTGAGGACGTGGGCATTCCCACTCCTGCCAGAGGTCTCATCATCAGCACAGGCAAGCCAGCAATGTTTGAGGAGGTGGGCATTCCCACTCCTGCCAGGGTTCTCATCACTACAAGCAAGCCAGCAATGTCTGAGGAGGTGGGTATTCCCACTACTGCCAGGATACTCATCACCACAAACAAGTCAGCAATATCTGAGGAGGTGGGCATTCCCACTCCTGCCAGGATTCACATCACCACAGGCAAGCAAGCAATGTCTGAGGAGGTGGGCATTCCCACTACTGCTAGGGTTATCATCACCACAGGCAAGCCAGCAATGTCTGAGGAGGTGGGCATTCCCACTCCTGCCAGGGTTCACATCACCGCAGGCAAGCCAGCAATCTCTGAGGAGGTGGGCGTTCCCACTACTGCCAGGGTACTCATCACCGCAGGCAAGCCAGCAATTTCTGAGGAGGTGGGCATTCCCACTCTTGCCAGGGTTCACATCACCACAGGCAAGCCAGCAATGTCTGAGGGGGTGGGCATTTCCACTCCTGCCAGGGTTCACATCACCACAGGCAAGCCAGCAATGTCTGAGGAGGTGGGCATTACCACTACTGCCAGGGTTCTCATTACCACAGGCAAGCCAGCAATGTCTGAGGAGGTGGGCATTCCCACTACTGCCAGGGTACTCATCACCACAAGCAAGCCAGCAATGTCTGAGGAGGAGAGCATTCCCACTACTGCTAGGGTTCACATCACCACAGGCAAGCCAGCAATGTCTGAGTAGGTGGGCATTCCCACTCCTGCCAGGGTTCTCATCACCACAAACAAGCCAGCAATGTCTGAGGAGGTGGGCATTCCCACTCCTGCGAGAGGTCTCATCATCAGCATAGGCAAGCCGGCAATGTCTGAGGAGGTGGGCATTCCCACTCCTGCCAGGGTTCTCATCACTACAAGCAAGCCAGCAATGTCTGAGGAGGTGGGTATTCCCACTACTGCCAGGATACTCATCACCACAAGCAAGCCAGCAGTGTCTGAGGAGGTGGGCATTCCCACTACTGCCAGGGTTCTCATCACCACAGGCAAGCCAGCAATGTCTAAGGAGGTGCGCATTCCCACTACTGCCAGGATTCTCATCACCACAGGAAATACAGCAATTATCTGTGGAGGTGGGCATTCACACTCCTGACAGGGTATTCATCACCACAAGCAAGCCAGCAGTGTCTGAGGAGGTGGGCATTCCCACTACTGCCAGGGTTCTCATCACCACAGGCAAGCCAGCAATGTCTGAGGAGGTGCGCATTCCCACTACTGCCAGGGTTCTCATCACCACAGGCAAGCCAGCAATTATCTGAGGAGGTGGGCATTCTCACTACTGCCAGGGTACTCATCACCACAGGCAAGCCCTCAATGTCTGAGGAGGTGGGCATTCCAACTCCTGCCAGGGTTCTCATCACTATAAGCAAGCCAGCAGCGTCTGAGGAAGTGGGCATTCCCACCCCTGCCAGGGTTCTCATCACCACAAGCAAGCCAGCAGCGTCTGAGGAGGAGGGCATTCCCACTACTGCCAGGGTTCTCATCACCACAGGCAAGCCAGAAATGTCTGAGGAGGTGGGCATTCTCACTACTGCCAGGGTTCACATCACTACAGGCAAGCCAGCAATGCCTGAGGAGGTGGCCATCCCCACTACTGCCAGGGTTCTCATCACCACAGGCAAGACAGAAATGTCTGAGGAGGTGGGCATTCCCACCCCTGCCAGGGTTCGCATCACCACAGGCAAGCCAGAAATGTGTGAGGAGGTGGGCATTCCCACTACTGCCAGGGGACTCATCACCACAGGCAAGACAGCAATGTCTGAGGAGGTGGGCATTCCCACTACTGCCAGGGTTCATATCACCACAGGCAAGACAGCAATATCTGAGGAGGTGGCCATCCCCACTACTGCCAGGGTTCACATCACCACAGGCGAGCCTGCAATGTCTGAGGAGGTGGGCATTCCCACTACTGCCAGGGTTCTCATCACTACAGGCAAGCCAGCAATGTCTGAGGAGGTGGGGATTCCCATTACTGCCAGGGGTCTCATCATCACAGGCAAGCCAGCAATGTCTGATGAGGTGGGCATTCCCACAAATGCCAGGGTTCACATCACCCCAGGCAAGCCAGCAATGTCTGAGGAGGTGGGCATTCTCACTACTGCCAGGGTTCACATCACCACAGGCAAGCCAGCAATGTCTGAGGAGGTGGCCATCCCCACTACTGCCAGGGTTCTCATCACCACAGGCAAGCCAGCAATGTCTGAGGAGGTGGGCATTCCCACTACTGCCAGAGTACTCATCACCACACGGAAGCCAGCAATGTCTGAGGAGGTGGGCATTCCCACTACTGCCAGGGTACTCATCACCACAAGCAAGCCAGCAATGTCTGAGGAGGAGGGCATTCCCACTACTGCCAGGGTTCACATCACCACAGGCAAGCCAGCAATGTCTGATTAGGTGGGCATTCCCACTCCTGCCAGGGTTCTCATCACCACAAACAAGCCAGCAATGTCTGAGGAGGTGGGCATTCCCACTCCTGCCAGAGGTCTCATCATCAGCACAGGCAAGACAGCAATGTCTGAGGAGGTGGGCATTCCCACTCCTGCCAGGGTTCTCATCACTACAAGCAAGCCAGCAGCGTCTGAGGAGGTGGGCATTCCCACCCTTGCCAGGGTTCTCATCACCACAAGCAAGCCAGCAGCATCTGAGTAGGTGGGCATTCCCACTACTGCCAGGGTTGTCATCACCATAGGCGAGCCAGCAATGTCTGAGGAGGTGGCCATCACCACTACTGCCAGGGGACTCATCACCACAGGCAAGCCCTCAATGTCTGAGGAGGTGGGCATTCCCACTCCTGCCAGGGTTCACATCACCACAGGCAAGCCAGCAATGTCAGAGGAGGTGGCCATCACCACTACTTTCAGGGTTGTCATCACCACAGGCGAGCCAGTAATGTCTGAGGAGGTGGGCATTCCCACTAGCCATGGTTCTCATCACCACAGGCAAGCCAGCAATGTGTGAGGAGGTGGGCATTCCCACTACTGCCAGGGTACTCGTCACCACAGGCAAGACAGCAATGTCTGAGGAGGTGGGCATTCCCACTACTGCCAGGGTTCACATCACCACAGGCAAGACAGCAGCGTCTGAGGAGGTGGCCATTCCCACTATTGCCAGGGTACTCATCACCAGAGGCAAGACAGCAATGTCTGAGGAGGTGGCCATCCCCACTACTGCCAGGGTTCACATCACCACAGGCAAGCCAGCAATGTCAGAGGAGGTGGCCATCACCACTACTGCCAGGGTTCTCATCAGCACAGGCAAGCCATCAATGTGTGAGGAGGTGGGCATTCCCACTACTGCCAGGGTACTCGTCACCACAGGCAAGACAGCAATGTCTGAGGAGGTGGGCATTCCCACTACTGCCAGGGTTCACATCACCACAGGCAAGCCAGCAGCGTCTGAGGAGGTGGGCATTCCCACTACTGCCAGGGTACTCATCACCACAGGCAAGACAGCAATGTCTGAGGAGGTGGCCATCCCCACTACTGCCAGGGTTCACATCATCCCAGGCAAGCCAAAAATGTCTGAGGAGGTGGGCATTCTCACTACGGCCAGGGTTCACATCACCACAGGAAAGTCAGCAATGTCCGAGGAGGTGGCCATCACCACTCCTGCCAGGGTTTTCATCACCACATCACCATAGGCGAGCCAGCAATGTCTGAGGAGGTGGGCATTGCCACTACTGCCAGGGTTCTCATCACCACAGGCAAGCCAGCAATGTCTGAGGAGGTAGGCATTCCCACAACTGCCAGGGTTTGCATCACCACAGGCAAGCCAGCAATATGTGAGGAGGTGGGCATTCCCACTACTGCCAGGGTACTCATCACCACAGGCAAGACAGCAATGTCTGAGGAGGTGGGCATTCCCAATACTGCCAGGGTTCACATCGCCACAGGCAAGCCAAAAGCATCTGAGGAGGTGGGCATTCCCACTACTGCCAGGGTACTCCTCACCACAGGCAAGATAGCAATGTCTGAGGAGGTGGCCATCCCCACTACTGCCAGAGTTCACATCACCACAGGCGAGCCAGAAATGTCTGAGGAGGTGGGCGTTCCCTCTACTGCCAGGGTTCACATCACCACAGGCATGCCAGCAATGTCTGAGGGGGTGGGCATTCCCATTACCGCCAGGGGTCTCATCACCACAGGCAAGCCAGCAATGTCTGATGAGGTAGGCATTCCCACTACTGCCAGGGTTCACATCACCACAGGCAAGCCAGCAATGTCTGAGGAGGTGGCCATCCCCACTACTGCCAGGGTTCTCATCACCACAGGCGAGCCAGCAATGTCTGTGGAGTTGGGCATTCCCACTACTGCCAGGGTTCACATCACCACAGGCAAGTCAGCAATGTCTGAGGAGGTGGGCATTCCCATTACTGCCAAGGTTCTCATCACCACTGGCAAACCAGCAGTGCCCAAGGAAGTGGGCATTCCCACTACTGCCAGGGTACTCATCACTACAGGCAAGCCAGCAATGTCTGAGGAGGTGGGAATTCCCACTACTGCCAGGGTTCACATCACCACAGGCAAGTCAGCAATGTCTGAGGTGGTGGGCATTCCCACTGCTGCCAGGGTTCACATCACCCCAGGCAAGCCAGCAGTTATCTGAGGAGGTGGGCATTCTCACTACTGCCAGGGTACTCATCACCACAGGCAAGCCCTCAATGTCTGAGGAGGTGGGTATTCCAACTCCTGCCAGGGTTCCCATCACTATAAGCAAGCCAGCAGCGTCTGAAGAAGTGGGCATTCCCACCCTTGTCAGGGTTCTCATCACCACAAGCAAGCCAGCAGCGTCTGAGGAGGAGGGCATTCCCACTACTGCCAGGGTTCTCATCACCACAAGCAAGCCAGAAATGTCTGAGGAGGTGGGCATTCTCACTACTGCCAGGGTTCACATCACCACAGGCAAGCCAGCAATGTCTGAGGAGGTGGCCATCCCCACTACTGCCAGGGTTCTCATCACCACAGGAAAGACAGCAATGTCTGAGGAGGTGGGCATTCCCACCCCTGCCAGGGTTCGCATCACCACAGGCAAGCCAGAAATGTGAAAGGAGGTGGGCATTCCCACTACTGCCAGGGCACTCATCACCACAGGCAAGACAGCAATGTCTGAGGAGGTGGGCATTCCCACTACTGCCAGGGTTCATATCACCACAGGCAAGACAGCAATGTCTGAGGAGGTGGTCATCCCCACTACTGCCAGGGTTCACATCACCACAGGCGAGCCAGCAATGTCTGAGGAGGTGGGCATTCCCACTACTGCCAGGGTTCTCATCACTACAGGCAAGCCAGCAATGTCTGAGGAGGTGGGCATTCCCATTACTGCCAGGGGTCTCATCATCACAGGCAAGCCAGCAATGTCTGATGAGGTGGGCATTCCCACAAATGCCAGGGTTCACATCACCCCAGGCAAGCCAGCAATGTCTGAGGAGGTGGGAATTCTCACTACTGCCAGGGTTCACATCACCACAGGCAAGCCAGCAATGTCTGAGGAGGTGGCCATCCCCACTACTGCCAGGGTTCATATCACTACAGGCGAGCCAGCAATGTCTGAGGAGGTGGTCATTCCCACTACTGCCAGGGTTCACATCACCACAGGCAAGTCAGCAATGTCTGAGGAGGTGGGCATTCCCACTACTGCCAGGGTTCTCATCACCACAGGCAAACCAGCAGTGCCTGAGGAGGTGGGCGTTCCCACTACTGCCAGGGTACTCATCACCACAGGCAAGCCAGCAATGTCTGAGGAGGTGGGAATTCCCACTACTGCCAGGGTTCACATCACCACAGGCAAGCCAGCAATGTCTGAGGAGGTGGGCATGCCCACTACTGCCAGGGTTCACATTGCCACAGGCAAGCCAGCAGCGTATGAGGAGGTGGGCATTCCCACTGCTGCCAGGGTTCTCATCACCACAAGCAAGCCAGCGATGTCTCAGGAGGTGGGCATTTCCACTACTGTCAGGGTTCACATCACCACAGGCATGCCAGCAATGTCTGAGTAGGTGGGCATTCTCACTACTGCCAGGGTTCACATCACCACAGGCGAGCCAACAATGTCTGAGTAGGTGGGCATTCCCACTACTGCCAGGGTACTCATCACCACAGGCAAGCCAGCAGTGTCTGAGGAGATGGGCGTTCCCACTCCTGACAGGGTTCTCATCACCACAGGCAAGCCAGCAGTGTCTGAGGAGATGGGCGTTCCTACTACTGACAGGGTTCTCATCACCACAGGCTAGCCAGAAATGTCTGAGGTGGTCATTCCCACTACTGCCAGGGTTCACATCACCACAGGCAAGTCAGCAATGTCTGAGGAGGTGGGCATTCCCACTACTGCCAGGGTACTCATCACCACAGGCAAGCCAGCAATTATCTGAGGAGGTGGGCATTCCCACTACTGCCAGGGTTCTCATCACCACAGGCAAGCCAGCAGTGTCTGAGGAGATGGGCGTTCCCACTACTGACAGGGTTCTCATCACCACAGGCTAGCCAGAAATGTCTGAGGTGGTCATTCCCACTACTGCCAGGGTTCACATCACCACAGGCAAGTCAGCAATGTCTGAGGTGGTGGGCATTCCCACTACTGCCAGGGTTCTCATCACCACAGGCAAACCAGCAGTGCCTGAGGAGGTGGGCATTCCCACTACTGCCAGGGTACTCATCACCACAGGCAAGCCAGCAATATCTGAGGAGGTGGGCATTCCCACTCCTGCCAGGATTCACATCACCACAGGCAAGCAAGCAATGTCTGAGGAGGTGGGCATTCCCACTACTGCCAGGGTTCTCATCACCACAGGCAAGCCAGCAATGTCTGAGGAGGTGGGCATTCCCACTCCTGCCAGGGTTCACATCACCGCAGGCAAGCCAGAAATCTCTGAGGAGGTGGGCGTTCCCACTACTGCCAGGGTACTCATCACCGCAGGCAAGCCAGCAATTTCTGAGGAGGTGGGCATTCCCACTCTTGCCAGGGTTCACATCACCACAGGCAAGCCAGCAATGTCTGAGGGGGTGGCATTTCCACTCCTGCCAGGGTTCACATCACCACAGGCAAGCCAGCAATGTCTGAGGAGGTGGGCATTACCACTACTGCCAGGGTTCTCATCACCACAGGCAAGCCAGCAATGTCTGAGGAGGTGGGCATTCCCACTACTGCCAGGGTACTCATCACCACACGGAAGGCAGCAATGTCTGAGGAGGTGGGCATTCCCACTACTGCCAGGGTACTCATCACCACAAGCAAGCCAGCAATGTCTGAGGAGGAGAGCATTCCCACTACTGCTAGGGTTCACATCACCACAGGCAAGCTAGCAATGTCTGAGTAGGTGGGCATTCCCACTCCTGCCAGGGTTCTCATCACCACAAACAAGCCAGCAATGTCTGAGGAGGTGGGCATTCCCACTCCTGCCAGAGGTCTCATCATCAGCATAGGCAAGCCAGCAATGTCTGAGGAGGTGGGCATTCCCACTCCTGCCAGGGTTCTCATCACTCCAAGCAAGCCAGCAATGTCTGAGGAGGTGGGTATTCCCACTACTGCCAGGATACTCATCACCACAAGCAAGCCAGCAGTGTCTGAGGAGGTGGGCATTCCCACTACTGCCAGGGTTCTCATCACCACAGGCAAGCCAGCAATGTCTAAGGAGGTGCGCTTTCCCACTACTGCCAGGATTCTCATCACCACAGGAAATACAGCAATTATCTGTGGAGGTGGGCATTCACACTCCTGCCAGGGTATTCATCACCACAAGCAAGCCAGCAGTGTCTGAGGAGGTGGGCATTCCCACTACTGCCAGGGTTCTCATCACCACAGGCAAGCCAGCAATGTCTGAGGAGGTGCGCATTCCCACTACTGCCAGGGTTCTCATCACCACAGGCAAGCCAGCAATTTCTGAGGAGGTGGGCATTCCCACTACTCCCAGGGTACTCATCAGTACAAGCAAGAGAGCAATGTCTGAGGAGAGGGGCATTCCCACTACTGCCAGGGTTCACATCACCACAGGCGAGCCAGCAATGTCTGAGGATGTGGGCATTCCCACTACTGCCAGGGTTCCCATCACCACGGGCAAGCCAGCAATGTCTGAGTAAGTGGGCATTCCCACTACTGCCAGGGTTCTCATCACCACAAACAAGCCAGCAATGTCTGAGGTGGTGGGCATTCCCACTCCTGCCAGAGGTCTCATCATCAGCACAGGCAAGCCAGCAATGTTTGAGGAGGTGGGCATTCCCACTCCTGCCAGGGTTCTCATCACTACAAGCAAGCCAGCAATGTCTGAGGAGGTGGGTATTCCCACTACTGCCAGGATACTCATCACCACAAGCAAGCCAGCAATGTCTGAGGAGGTGGGCATTCCCACTACTGCCAGGGTACTCATCACCACAGGCAAGCCAGCAATGTCGGAGGAGGAGGGCATTCCCACTACTGCCAGGGTTCACATCACTACAAGCAAGCCAGCAATGTCTGAGGGGGTGGGTATTCCCACTACTGCCAGGATACTCATCACCACAAGCAAGCCAGCAATGTCTGAGGAGGTGGGCATTCCCACTACTGCCAGGGTACTCATCACCACAAGCAAGCCAGCAATGTCTGAGGAGGAGGGCATTCCCACTCCTGCCAGGATACTCATCACCACAAGCAAGCCAGCAATGTCTGAGGAGGTGGGCATTCCCACTACTGCCAGGGTACTCATCACCAGAAGCAAGCCAGCAATGTCTGAGGAGGAGGGCATTCCCACTACTACCAGGGTTCACATCACCACAGGCAAGCCAGCAATGTCTGAGTAGGTGGGCATTCCCACTCCTGCCAGGGTTCTCATCACCACAAACAAGCCAGCAATGTCTGAGGAGGTGGGCATTCCCACTCCTGCCAGAGGTCTCATCATCAGCACAGGCAAGCCATCAATGTCTGAGGAGGTGGGCATTCCCACTCCTGCCAGGGTTCTCATCACTACAAGCAAGCCAGCAGCGTCTGAGGAGGTGGGCATTCCCACCCTTGCCAGGGTTCTCATCACCACAAGCAAGCCAGCAGCATCTGAGGAGGTGGGCATTCCCACTACTGCCAGGGTTCACATCACCACAGGCAAGCCAGCAATGTCTGAGGAGGTGGGCATTCTCACTACTGCCAGGGTTCACATCACCACAGGCAAGCCAGCATGGTCTGAGGAGGTGGCCATCACCACTGCTGCCAGGGTTGTCATCACCATAGGCGAGCCAGCAATGTCTGAGGAGGTGGGCATTCCCACTACTGCCAGGGTTCTCATCACCACAGGCGAGCCAGCAATGTCTGAGGAGGTGGGCATTCTCACTACTGCCAGGGTTCACATCACCACAGGCAAGCCAGCAATGTCAGAGGAGGTGGCCATCACCACTACTGCCAGGGTTGTCATCACCACAGGCGAGCCAGTAATGTCTGAGGAGGTGGGCATTCCCACTAGCCCGGGTTCTCATCACCACAGGCAAGCCAGCAATGTGTGAGGAGGTGGGCATTCCCACTACTGCCAGGGTACTCGTCACCACAGGCAAGACAGCAATGTCTGAGGAGGTGGGCATTCCCACTACTGCCAGGGTTCACATCACCACAGGCAAGCCAGCAGCGTCTGAGGAGGTGGGCATTCCCACTATTGCCAGGGTACTCATCACCAGAGGCAAGACAGCAATGTCTGAGGAGGTGGCCATCCCCACTACTGCCAGGGTTCACATCTCCACAGGCAAGCCAGCAATGTCAGAGGAGGTGGCCATCACCACTACTGCCAGGGTTGTCATCACCACAGGTGAGCCAGCAATGTCTGAGGAGGTGGGCATTCCCACTAGCCAGGGTTCTCATCAGCACAGGCAAGCCAGCAATGTGTGAGGAGGTGGGCATTCCCACTACTGCCAGGGTACTCGTCACCACAGGCAAGACAGCAATGTCTGAGGAGGTGGGCATTCCCACTACTGCCAGGGTTCACATCACCACAGGCAAGCCAGCAGCGTCTGAGGAGATGGGCATTCCCACTACTGCCAGGGTACTCATTACCACAGGCAAGACAGCAATGTCTGAGGAGGTGGCCATCCCCACTACTGCCAGGGTTCACATCATCCCAGGCAAGCAAAAAATGTCTGAGGAGGTGGGCATTCTCACTACGGCCAGGGTTCACATCACCACAGGAAAGTCAGCAATGTCCGAGGAGGTGGCCATCACCACTCCTGCCAGGGTTGTCATCACCACATCACCATAGGCGAGCCAGCAATGTCTGAGGAGGTGGGCATTGCCACTACTGCCAGGGTTCTCATCACCACAGGCAAGCCAGCAATGTCTGAGGAGGTAGGCATTCCCACAACTGCCAGGGTTTGCATCACCACAGGCAAGCCAGCAATATGTGAGGAGGTGGGCATTCCCACTACTGCCAGGGTACTCATCACCACAGGCAAGACAGCAATGTCTGAGGAGGTGGGCATTCCCAATACTGCCAGGGTTCACATCGCCACAGGCAAGCCAGCAGCATCTGAGGAGGTGGGCATTCCCACTACTGCCGGGGTACTCCTCACCAAAGGCAAGATAGCAATGTCTGAGGAGGTGGCCATCCCCACTACTGCCAGGGTTCACATCATCCCAGGCAAGCCAGCAATGTCTGAGGAGGTGGGCATTCTCACTACTGCCAGGGTTCACATCACCACAGGCAAGCCAGCAATGTCTGAGGAGGTGGCCATCCCCACTACTGCCAGGGTTCCCATCACCACAGGCGAGCCAGCAATGTCTGTGGAGTTGGGCATTCCCACTACTGATAGGGTTCACATCACCACAGGCAATTCATCAATGTATGAGGACGTGGGCATTCCCACTACTGCCAAGGTTCTCATCACCACTGGCAAACCAGCAGTGCCCAAGGAAGTGGGCATTCCCACTACTGCCAGGGTACTCATCACTACAGGCAAGCCAGCAATGTCTGAGGAGGTGGGAATTCCCACTACTGCCAGGGTTCACATCACCACAGGCAAGTCAGCAATGTCTGAGGTGGTGGGCATTCCCACTGCTGCCAGGGTTCACATCACCCCAGGCAAGCCAGCAGTTATCTGAGGAGGTGGGCATTCTCACTACTGCCAGGGTACTCATCACCACAGGCAAGCCCTCAATGTCTGAGGAGGTGGGCATTCCAACTCCTGCCAGGGTTCTCATCACTATAAGCAAGCCAGCAGCGTCTGAGGAAGTGGGCATTCCCACCCTTGCCAGGGTTCTCATCACCACAAGCAAGCCAGCAGCGTCTGAGGAGGAGGGCATTCCCACTACTGCCAGGGTTCTCATCACCACAGGCAAGCCAGAAATGTCTGAGGAGGTGGGCATTCTCACTACTGCCAGGGTTCACATCACCACAGGCAAGCCAGCAATGTCTGAGGAGGTGGCCATCCCCACTACTGCCAGGGTTCTCATCACCACAGGCAAGACAGCAATGTCTGAGGAGGTGGGCATTCCCACCCCTGCCAGGGTTCGCATCACCACAGGCAAGCCAGAAATGTGTAAGGAGGTGGGCATTCCCACTACTGCCAGGGGACTCATCACCACAGGCAAGACAGCAATGTCTGAGGAGGTGGGCATTCCCACTACTGCCAGGGTTCATATCACCACAGGCAAGACAGCAATGTCTGAGGAGGTGGCCATCCCCACTACTGCCAGGGTTCACATCACCACAGGCGAGCCAGCAATGTCTGAGGAGGTGGGCATTCCCACTACTGCCAGGGTTCTCATCACTACAGGCAAGCCAGCAATGTCTGAGGAGGTGGGCATTCCCATTACTGCCAGGGGTCTCATCATCACAGGCAAGCCAGCAATGTCTGATAAGGTGGGCATTCCCACAAATGCCAGGGTTCACATCACCCCAGGCAAGCCAGCAATGTCTGAGGAGGTGGGAATTCTCACTACTGCCAGGGTTCACATCACCACAGGCAAGCCAGCAATGTCTGAGGAGGTGGCCATCCCCACTACTGCCAGGGTTCTCATCACTACAGGCGAGCCAGCAATGTCTGAGGAGGTGGTCATTCCCACTACTGCCAGGGTTCACATCACCACAGGCAAGTCAGCAATGTCTGAGGAGGTGGGCATTCCCACTACTGCCAGGGTTCTCATCACCACAGGCAAACCAGCAGTGCCTGAGGAGGTGGGCGTTCCCACTACTGCCAGGGTACTCATCACTACAGGCAAGCCAGCAATGTCTGAGGAGGTGGGAATTCCCACTACTGCCAGGGTTTACATCACCACAGGCAAGCCAGCAATGTCTGAGGAGGTGGGCATTCCCACTACTGCCAGGGTTCACATTGCCACAGGCAAGCCAGCAGCGTATGAGGAGGTGGGCATTCCCACTGCTGCGAGGGTTCTCATCACCACAAGCAAGCCAGCGATGTCTCAGGAGGTGGGCATTTCCACTACTGTCAGGGTTCACATCACCACAGGCATGCCAGCAATGTCTGAGTAGGTGGGCATTCTCACTACTGCCAGGGTTCACATCACCACAGGCGAGCCAACAATGTCTGAGTAGGTGGGCATTTCCACTACTGCCAGGGTACTCATCACCACAGGCAAGCCAGCAGTTATCTGAGGAGGTGGGCATTCTCACTACTGCCAGGGTACTCATCACCACAGGCAAGCCCTCAATGTCTGAGGAGGTGGGCATTCCAACTCCTGCCAGGGTTCTCATCACTATAAGCAAGCCAGCAGCGTCTGAGGAAGTGGGCATTCCCACCCTTGCCAGGGTTCTCATCACCACAAGCAAGCCAGCAGCGTCTGAGGAGGAGGGCATTCCCACTACTGCCAGGGTTCTCATCACCACAGGCAAGCCAGAAATGTCTGAGGAGGTGGGCATTCTCACTACTGCCAGGGTTCACATCACCACAGGCAAGCCAGCAATGTCTGAGGAGGTGGCCATCCCCACTACTGCCAGGGTTCTCATCACCACAGGCAAGACAGCAATGTCTGAGGAGGTGGGCATTCCCACCCCTGCCAGGGTTCGCATCACCACAGGCAAGCCAGAAATGTGTAAGGAGGTGGGCATTCCCACTACTGCCAGGGGACTCATCACCACAGGCAAGACAGCAATGTCTGAGGAGGTGGGCATTCCCACTACTGCCAGGGTTCATATCACCACAGGCAAGACAGCAATGTCTGAGGAGGTGGCCATCCCCACTACTGCCAGGGTTCGCATCACCACAGGCGAGCCAGCAATGTCTGAGGAGGTGGGCATTCCCACTACTGCCAGGGTTCTCATCACTACAGGCAAGCCAGCAATGTCTGAGGAGGTGGGCATTCCCATTACTGCCAGGGGTCTCATCATCACAGGCAAGCCAGCAATGTCTGATGAGGTTGGCATTCCCACAAATGCCAGGGTTCACATCACCCCAGGCAAGCCAGCAATGTCTGAGGAGGTGGGAATTCTCACTACTGCCAGGGTTCACATCACCACAGGCAAGCCAGCAATGTCTGAGGAGGTGGCCATCCCCACTACTGCCAGGGTTCTCATCACTACAGGCGAGCCAGCAATGTCTGAGGAGGTGGTCATTCCCACTACTGCCAGGGTTCACATCACCACAGGCAAGACAGCAATGTCTGAGGAGGTGGGCATTCCCACTACTGCCAGGGTTCTCATCACCACAGGCAAACCAGCAGTGCCTGAGGAGGTGGGCGTTCCCACTACTGCCAGGGTACTCATCACTACAGGCAAGCCAGCAATGTCTGAGGAGGTGGGAATTCCCACTACTGCCAGGGTTCACATCACCACAGGCAAGCCAGCAATGTCTGAGGAGGTGGGCATTCCCACTACTGCCAGGGTTCACATTGCCACAGGCAAGCCAGCAGCGTATGAGGAGGTGGGCATTCCCACTGCTGCCAGGGTTCTCATCACCACAAGCAAGCCAGCGATGTCTCAGGAGGTGGGCATTTCCACTACTGTCAGGGTTCACATCACCACAGGCATGCCAGCAATGTCTGAGTAAGTGGGCATTCTCACTACTGCCAGGGTTCACATCACCACAGGCGAGCCAACAATGTCTGAGTAGGTGGGCATTCCCACTACTGCCAGGGTACTCATCACCACAGGTAAGCCAGCAGTGTCTGAGGAGATGGGCGTTCCCACTACTGACAGGGTTCTCATCACCACAGGCAAGCCAGCAGTGTCTGAGGAGATGGGCGTTCCTACTACTGACAGGGTTCTCATCACCACAGGCTAGCCAGAAATGTCTGAGGTGGTCATTCCCACTACTGCCAGGGTTCACATCACCACAGGCAAGTCAGCAATGTCTGAGGAGGTGGGCATTCCCACTACTGCCAGGGTACTCATCACCACAGGCAAGCCAGCAATTATCTGAGGAGGTGGGCATTCCCACTACTGCCAGGGTTCTCATCACCACAGGCAAGCCAGCAGTGTATGAGGAGATGGGCGTTCCCACTACTGACAGGGTTCTCATCACCACAGGCTAGCCAGAAATGTCTGAGGTGGTCATTCCCACTACTGCCAGGGTTCACATCACCACAGGCAAGTCAGCAATGTCTGAGGAGGTGGGCATTCCCACTCCTGCCAGGATTCACATCACCACAGGCAAGCAAGCAATGTCTGAGGAGGTGGGCATTCCCACTACTGCCAGGGTTCTCATCACCACAGGCAAGCCAGCAATGTCTGAGGAGGTGGGCATTCCCACTCCTGCCAGGGTTCACATCACCGCAGGCAAGCCAGCAATCTCTGAGGAGGTGGGCGTTCCCACTACTGCCAGGGTACTCATCACCGCAGGCAAGCCAGCAATTTCTGAGGAGGTGGGCATTCCCACTCTTGCCAGGGTTCACATCACCACAGGCAAGCCAGCAATGTCTGAGGGGGTGGGCATTTCCACTCCTGCCAGGGTTCACATCACCACAGGCAAGCCAGCAATGTCTGAGGAGGTGGGCATTACCACTACTGCCAGGGTTCTCATCACTCCAAGCAAGCCAGCAATGTCTGCGGAGGTGGGTATTCCCACTACTGCCAGGATACTCATCACCACAAGCAAGCCAGCAGTGTCTGAGGAGGTGGGCATTCCCACTACTGCCAGGGTTCTCATCACCACAGGCAAGCCAGCAATGTCTAAGGAGGTGCGCTTTCCCACTACTGCCAGGATTCTCATCACCACAGGAAATACAGCAATTATCTCTGGAGGTGGGCATTCACACTCCTGCCAGGGTATTCATCACCACAAGCAAGCCAGCAGTGTCTGAGGAGGTGGGCATTCCCACTACTGCCAGGGTTCTCATCACCACAGGCAAGCCAGCAATGTCTGAGGAGGTGCGCATTCCCACTACTGCCAGGGTTCTCATCACCACAGGCAAGCCAGCAATTTCTGAGGAGGTGGGCATTCCCACTACTCCCAGGGTACTCATCAGTACAAGCAAGAGAGCAATGTCTGAGGAGGGGGGCATTCCCACTACTGCCAGGGTTCACATCACCACAGGCGAGCCAGCAATGTCTGAGGATGTGGGCATTCCCACTACTGCCAGGGTTCTCATCACCACGGGCAAGCCAGCAATGTCTGAGTAGGTGGGCATTCCCACTCCTGCCAGGGTTCTCATCACCACAAACAAGCCAGCAATGTCTGAGGAGGTGGGCATTCCCACTCCTGCTAGAGGTCTCATCATCAGCACAGGCAAGCCAGCAATGTTTGAGGAGGTGGGCATTCCCACTCCTGCCAGGGTTCTCATCACTACAAGCAATCCAGCAATGTCTGAGGAGGTGGGTATTCCCACTACTGCCAGGATACTCATCACCACAAGCAAGCCAGCAATATCTGAGGAGGTGGGCATTCCCACTCCTGCCAGGATTCACATCACCACAGGCAAGCAAGCAATGTCTGAGGAGGTGGGCATTCCCACTACTGCCAGGGTTCTCATCACCACAGGCAAGCCAGCAATGTCTGAGGAGGTGGGCAATCCCACTTCTGCCAGGGTTCACATCACCGCAGGCAAGCCAGCAATCTCTGAGGAGGTGGGCGTTCCCACTACTTCCAGGGTACTCATCACCGCAGGCAAGCCAGCAATTTCTGAGGAGGTGGGCATTCCCACTCTTGCCAGGGTTCACATCACCACAGGCAAGCCAGCAATGTCTGAGGGGGTGGGCATTTCCACTCCTGCCAGGGTTCACATCACCACAGGCAAGCCAGCAATGTCTGAGGAGGTGGCCATCCCCACTACTGCCAGGGTTCACATCACCACAGGCGAGCCAGCAATGTCTGAGGAGGTGGGCATTCCCACTACTGCCAGGGTTCTCATCACTACAGGCAAGCCAGCAATGTCTGAGGAGGTGGGCATTCCCATTACTGCCAGGGGTCTCATCATCACAGGCAAGCCAGCAATGTCTGATGAGGTGGGCATTCCCACAAATGCCAGGGTTCACATCACCCCAGGCAAGCCAGCAATGTCTGAGGAGGTGGGAATTCTCACTACTGCCAGGGTTCACATCACCACAGGCAAGCCAGCAATGTCTGAGGAGGTGGCCATCCCCACTACTGCCAGGGTTCTCATCACTACAGGCGAGCCAGCAATGTCTGAGGAGGTGGTCATTACCACTACTGCCAGGGTTCACATCACCACAGGCAAGTCAGCGATGTCTGAGGAGGTGGGCATTCCCACTACTGCCAGGGTTCTCATCACCACAGGCAAACCAGCAGTGCCTGAGGAGGTGGGCGTTCCCACTACTGCCAGGGTACTCATCACTACAGGAAAGCCAGCAATGTCTGAGGAGGTGGGAATTCCCACTACTGCCAGGGTTCACATCACCACAGGCAAGCCAGCAATGTCTGAGGAGGTGGGCATTCCCACTACTGCCAGGGTTCACATTGCCACAGGCAAGCCAGCAGCGTATGAGGAGGTGGGCATTCCCACTGCTGCCAGGGTTCTCATCACCACAAGCAAGCCAGCGATGTCTCAGGAGGTGGGCATTTCCACTACTGTCAGGGTTCACATCACCACAGGCATGCCAGCAATGTCTGAGTAGGTGGGCATTCTCACTACTGCCAGGGTTCACATCACCACAGGCGAGCCAACAATGTCTGAGTAGGTGGGCATTCCCACTACTGCCAGGGTACTCATCACCACAGGTAAGCCAGCAGTGTCTGAGGAGATGGGCGTTCCCACTACTGACAGGGTTCTCATCACCACAGGCAAGCCAGCAGTGTCTGAGGAGATGGGCGTTCCTACTTTTGACAGGGTTCTCATCACCACAGGCTAGCCAGAAATGTCTGAGGTGGTCATTCCCACTACTGCCAGGGTTCACATCACCACAGGCAAGTCAGCAATGTCTGAGGAGGTGGGCATTCCCACTACTGCCAGGGTACTCATCACCACAGGCAAGCCAGCAATTATCTGAGGAGGTGGGCATTCCCACTACTGCCAGGGTTCTCATCACCACAGGCAAGCCAGCAGTGTCTGAGGAGATGGGCGTTCCCACTACTGACAGGGTTCTCATCACCACAGGCTAGCCAGAAATGTCTGAGGTGGTCATTCCCACTACTGCCAGGGTTCACATCACCACAGGCAAGTCAGCAATGTCTGAGGAGGTGGGCATTCCCACTCCTGCCAGGATTCACATCACCACAGGCAAGCAAGCAATGTCTGAGGAGGTGGGCATTCCCACTACTGCCAGGGTTCTCATCACAACAGGCAAGCCAGCAATGTCTGAGGAGGTGGGCATTCCCACTCCTGCCAGGGTTCACATCACCGCAGGCAAGCCAGCAATCTCTGAGGAGGTGGGCGTTCCCACTACTGCCAGGGTACTCATCACCGCAGGCAAGCCAGCAATTTCTGAGGAGGTGGGCATTCCCACTCTTGCCAGGGTTCACATCACCACAGGCAAGCCAGCAATGTCTGAGGGGGTGGGCATTTCCACTCCTGCCAGGGTTCACATCACCACAGGCAAGCCAGCAATGTCTGAGGAGGTGGGCATTACCACTACTGCCAGGGTTCTCATCACCACAGGCAAGCCAGCAATGTCTGAGGAGGTGGGCATTCCCACTACTGCCAAAGTACTCATCACCACACGGAAGGCAGCAATGTCTGAGGAGGTGGGCATTCCCACTACTGCCAGGGTACTCATCACCACAAGCAAGCCAGCAATGTCTGAGGAGGTGGGCATTCCCACTCCTGCCAGAGGTCTCATCATCAGCATAGGCAAGCCAGCAATGTCTGAGGAGGTGGGCATTCCCACTCCTGCCAGGGTTCTCATCACTCCAAGCAAGCCAGCAATGTCTGCGGAGGTGGGTATTCCCACTACTGCCAGGATACTCATCACCACAAGCAAGCCAGCAGTGTCTGAGGAGGTGGGCATTCCCACTACTGCCAGGGTTCTCATCACCACAGGCAAGCCAGCAATGTCTAAGGAGGTGCGCTTTCCCACTACTGCCAGGATTCCCATCACCACAGGAAATACAGCAATTATCTCTGGAGGTGGGCATTCACACTCCTGCCAGGGTATTCATCACCACAAGCAAGCCAGCAGTGTCTGAGGAGGTGGGCATTCCCACTACTGCCAGGGTTCTCATCACCACAGGCAAGCCAGCAATGTCTGAGGAGGTGCGCATTCCCACTACTGCCAGGGTTCTCATCACCACAGGCAAGCCAGCAATTTCTGAGGAGGTGGGCATTCCCACTACTCCCAGGGTACTCATCAGTACAAGCAAGAGAGCAATGTCTGAGGAGGGGGGCATTCCCACTACTGCCAGGGTTCACATCACCACAGGCGAGCCAGCAATGTCTGAGGATGTGGGCATTCCCACTACTGCCAGGGTTCTCATCACCACGGGCAAGCCAGCAATGTCTGAGTAGGTGGGCATTCCCACTCCTGCCAGGGTTCTCATCACCACAAACAAGCCAGCAATGTCTGAGGAGGTGGGCATTCCCACTCCTGCCAGAGGTCTCATCATCAGCACAGGCAAGCCAGCAATGTTTGAGGAGGTGGGCATTCCCACTCCTGCCAGGGTTCTCATCACTACAAGCAAGCCAGCAATGTCTGAGGAGGTGGGTATTCCCACTACTGCCAGGATACTCATCACCACAAGCAAGCCAGCAATATCTGAGGAGGTGGGCATTCCCACTCCTGCCAGGATTCACATCACCACAGGCAAGCAAGCAATGTCTGAGGAGGTGGGCATTCCCACTACTGCCAGGGTTCTCATCACCACAGGCAAGCCAGCAATGTCTGAGGAGGTGGGCATTCCCACTTCTGCCAGGGTTCACATCACCGCAGGCAAGCCAGCAATCTCTGAGGAGGTGGGCGTTCGCACTACTTCCAGGGTACTCATCACCGCAGGCAAGCCAGCAATTTCTGAGGAGGTGGGCATTCCCACTCTTGCCAGGGTTCACATCACCACAGGCAAGCCAGCAATGTCTGAGGGGGTGGGCATTTCCACTCCTGCCAGGGTTCACATCACCACAGGCAAGCCAGCAATGTCTGAGGAGGTGGGCATTACCACTACTGCCAGGGTTCTCATCACCACAGGCAAGCCAGCAATGTCTGAGGAGGTGGGCATTCCCACTACTGCCAGGGTACTCATCACCACACGGAAGCCAGCAATGTCTGAGGAGGTGGGCATTCCTACTACTGCCAGGGTACTCATCACCACAAGCAAGCCAGCAATGTCTGAGGAGGAGAGCATTCCCACTACTGCTAGGGTTCACATCACCACAGGCAAGCCAGCAATGTCCGAGTAGGTGGGCATTCCCACTGCTGCCAGGGTTCTCATCACCACAAACAAGCCAGCAATGTCTAGGAGGTGGGAATTCCCACTCCTGCCACGGTTCACATCACCACAGGCAAGCCAGCAATGTCTGAGGAGGTGGGCATTACCACTACTGCCAGGGTTCTCATCACCACAGGCAAGCCAGCAATGTCTGAGGAGGTGGGCATTCCCACTACTGCCAGGGTACTCATCACCACACGGAAGGCAGCAATGTCTGAGGAGGTGGGCATTCCCACTCCTGCCAGAGGTCTCATCATCAGCATAGGCAAGCCAGCAATGTCTGCGGAGGTGGGTATTCCCACTACTGCCAGGATACTCATCACCACAAGCAAGCCAGCAGTGTCTGAGGAGGTGGGCATTCCCACTACTGCCAGGGTTCTCATCACCACAGGCAAGCCAGCAATGTCTAAGGAGGTGCGCTTTCCCACTACTGCCAGGATTCTCATCACCACAGGAAATACAGCAATTATCTCTGGAGGTGGGCATTCACACTCCTGCCAGGGTATTCATCACCACAAGCAAGCCAGCAGTGTCTGAGGAGGTGGGCATTCCCACTACTGCCAGGGTTCTCATCACCACAGGCAAGCCAGCAATGTCTGAGGAGGTGCGCATTCCCACTACTGCCAGGGTTCTCATCACCACAGGCAAGCCAGCAATTTCTGAGGAGGTGGGCATTCCCACTACTCCCAGGGTACTCATCAGTACAAGCAAGAGAGCAATGTCTGAGGAGGGGGGCATTCCCACTACTGCCAGGGTTCACATCACCACAGGCGAGCCAGCAATGTCTGAGGATGTGGGCATTCCCACTACTGCCAGGGTTCTCATCACCACGGGCAAGCCAGCAATGTCTGAGTAGGTGGGCATTCCCACTCCTGCCAGGGTTCTCATCACCACAAACAAGCCAGCAATGTCTGAGGAGGTGGGCATTCCCACTCCTGCCAGAGGTCTCATCATCAGCACAGGCAAGCCAGCAATGTTTGAGGAGGTGGGCATTCCCACTCCTGCCAGGGTTCTCATCACTACAAACAATCCAGCAATGTCTGAGGAGGTGGGTATTCCCACTACTGCCAGGATACTCATCACCACAAGCAAGCCAGCAATATCTGAGGAGGTGGGCATTCCCACTCCTGCCAGGATTCACATCACCACAGGCAAGCAAGCAATGTCTGATGAGGTGGGCATTCCCACTACTGCCAGGGTTCTCATCACCACAGGCAAGCCAGCAATGTCTGAGGAGGTGGGCAATCCCACTTCTGCCAGGGTTCACATCACCGCAGGCAAGCCAGCAATCTCTGAGGAGGTGGGCGTTCCCACTACTTCCAGGGTACTCATCACCGCAGGCAAACCAGCAATTTCTGAGGAGGTGGGCATTCCCACTCTTGCCAGGGTTCACATCACCACAGGCAAGCCAGCAATGTCTGAGGGGGTGGGCATTTCCACTCCTGCCAGGGTTCACATCACCACTGGCAAGCCAGCAATGTCTGAGGAGGTGGCCATCCCCACTACTGCCAGTGTTCACATCACCACAGGCGAGCCAGCAATGTCTGAGGAGGTGGGCATTCCCACTACTGCCAGGGTTCTCATCACTACAGGCAAGCCAGCAATGTCTGAGGAGGTGGGCATTCCCATTACTGCCAGGGGTCTCATCATCACAGGCAAGCCAGCAATGTCTGATGAGGTGGGCATTCCCACAAATGCCAGGGTTCACATCACCCCAGGCAAGCCAGCAATGTCTGAGGAGGTGGGAATTCTCACTACTGCCAGGGTTCACATCACCACAGGCAAGCCAGCAATGTCTGAGGAGGTGGCCATCCCCACTACTGCCAGGGTTCTCATCACTACAGGCGAGCCAGCAATGTCTGAGGAGGTGGTCATTCCCACTACTGCCAGGGTTCACATCACCACAGGCAAGTCAGCAATGTCTGAGGAGGTGGGCATTCCCACTACTGCCAGGGTTCTCATCACCACAGGCAAACCAGCAGTGCCTGAGGAGGTGGGAATTCTCACTACTGCCAGGGTTCACATCACCACAGGCAAGCCAGCAATGTCTGAGGAGGTGGCCATCCCCACTACTGCCAGGGTTCTCATCACTACAGGCGAGCCAGCAATGTCTGAGGAGGTGGTCATTCCCACTACTGCCAGGGTTCACATCACCACAGGCAAGTCAGCAATGTCTGAGGAGGTGGGCATTCCCACTACTGCCAGGGTACTCATCACCACAGGCAAGCCAGCAATTATCTGAGGAGGTGGGCATTCCCACTACTGCCAGGGTTCTCATCACCACAGGCAAGCCAGCAGTGTCTGAGGAGATGGGCGTTCCCACTACTGACAGGGTTCTCATCACCACAGGCTAGCCAGAAATGTCTGAGGTGGTCATTCCCACTACTGCCAGGGTTCACATCACCACAGGCAAGTCAGCAATGTCTGAGGAGGTGGGCATTCCCACTCCTGCCAGGATTCACATCACCACAGGCAAGCAAGCAATGTCTGAGGAGGTGGGCATTCCCACTACTGCCAGGGTTCTCATCACAACAGGCAAGCCAGCAATGTCTGAGGAGGTGGGCATTCCCACTCCTGCCAGGGTTCACATCACCGCAGGCAAGCCAGCAATCTCTGAGGAGGTGGGCGTTCCCACTACTGCCAGGGTACTCATCACCGCAGGCAAGCCAGCAATTTCTGAGGAGGTGGGCATTCCCACTCTTGCCAGGGTTCACATCACCACAGGCAAGCCAGCAATGTCTGAGGGGGTGGGCATTTCCACTCCTGCCAGGGTTCACATCACCACAGGCAAGCCAGCAATGTCTGAGGAGGTGGGCATTACCACTACTGCCAGGGTTCTCATCACCACAGGCAAGCCAGCAATGTCTGAGGAGGTGGGCATTCCCACTACTGCCAAAGTACTCATCACCACACGGAAGGCAGCAATGTCTGAGGAGGTGGGCATTCCCACTACTGCCAGGGTACTCATCACCACAAGCAAGCCAGCAATGTCTGAGGAGGTGGGCATTCCCACTCCTGCCAGAGGTCTCATCATCAGCATAGGCAAGCCAGCAATGTCTGAGGAGGTGGGCATTCCCACTCCTGCCAGGGTTCTCATCACTCCAAGCAAGCCAGCAATGTCTGCGGAGGTGGGTATTCCCACTACTGCCAGGATACTCATCACCACAAGCAAGCCAGCAGTGTCTGAGGAGGTGGGCATTCCCACTACTGCCAGGGTTCTCATCACCACAGGCAAGCCAGCAATGTCTAAGGAGGTGCGCTTTCCCACTACTGCCAGGATTCTCATCACCACAGGAAATACAGCAATTATCTCTGGAGGTGGGCATTCACACTCCTGCCAGGGTATTCATCACCACAAGCAAGCCAGCAGTGTCTGAGGAGGTGGGCATTCCCACTACTGCCAGGGTTCTCATCACCACAGGCAAGCCAGCAATGTCTGAGGAGGTGCGCATTCCCACTACTGCCAGGGTTCTCATCACCACAGGCAAGCCAGCAATTTCTGAGGAGGTGGGCATTCCCACTACTCCCAGGGTACTCATCAGTACAAGCAAGAGAGCAATGTCTGAGGAGGGGGGCATTCCCACTACTGCCAGGGTTCACATCACCACAGGCGAGCCAGCAATGTCTGAGGATGTGGGCATTCCCACTACTGCCAGGGTTCTCATCACCACGGGCAAGCCAGCAATGTCTGAGTAGGTGGGCATTCCCACTCCTGCCAGGGTTCTCATCACCACAAACAAGCCAGCAATGTCTGAGGAGGTGGGCATTCCCACTCCTGCCAGAGGTCTCATCATCAGCACAGGCAAGCCAGCAATGTTTGAGGAGGTGGGCATTCCCACTCCTGCCAGGGTTCTCATCACTACAAGCAAGCCAGCAATGTCTGAGGAGGTGGGTATTCCCACTACTGCCAGGATACTCATCACCACAAGCAAGCCAGCAATATCTGAGGAGGTGGGCATTCCCACTCCTGCCAGGATTCACATCACCACAGGCAAGCAAGCAATGTCTGAGGAGGTGGGCATTCCCACTACTGCCAGGGTTCTCATCACCACAGGCAAGCCAGCAATGTCTGAGGAGGTGGGCATTCCCACTTCTGCCAGGGTTCACATCACCGCAGGCAAGCCAGCAATCTCTGAGGAGGTGGGCGTTCGCACTACTTCCAGGGTACTCATCACCGCAGGCAAGCCAGCAATTTCTGAGGAGGTGGGCATTCCCACTCTTGCCAGGGTTCACATCACCACAGGCAAGCCAGCAATGTCTGAGGGGGTGGGCATTTCCACTCCTGCCAGGGTTCACATCACCACAGGCAAGCCAGCAATGTCTGAGGAGGTGGGCATTACCACTACTGCCAGGGTTCTCATCACCACAGGCAAGCCAGCAATGTCTGAGGAGGTGGGCATTCCCACTACTGCCAGGGTACTCATCACCACACGGAAGCCAGCAATGTCTGAGGAGGTGGGCATTCCTACTACTGCCAGGGTACTCATCACCACAAGCAAGCCAGCAATGTCTGAGGAGGAGAGCATTCCCACTACTGCTAGGGTTCACATCACCACAGGCAAGCCAGCAATGTCCGAGTAGGTGGGCATTCCCACTGCTGCCAGGGTTCTCATCACCACAAACAAGCCAGCAATGTCTAGGAGGTGGGAATTCCCACTCCTGCCACGGTTCACATCACCACAGGCAAGCCAGCAATGTCTGAGGAGGTGGGCATTACCACTACTGCCAGGGTTCTCATCACCACAGGCAAGCCAGCAATGTCTGAGGAGGTGGGCATTCCCACTACTGCCAGGGTACTCATCACCACACGGAAGGCAGCAATGTCTGAGGAGGTGGGCATTCCCACTCCTGCCAGAGGTCTCATCATCAGCATAGGCAAGCCAGCAATGTCTGCGGAGGTGGGTATTCCCACTACTGCCAGGATACTCATCACCACAAGCAAGCCAGCAGTGTCTGAGGAGGTGGGCATTCCCACTACTGCCAGGGTTCTCATCACCACAGGCAAGCCAGCAATGTCTAAGGAGGTGCGCTTTCCCACTACTGCCAGGATTCTCATCACCACAGGAAATACAGCAATTATCTCTGGAGGTGGGCATTCACACTCCTGCCAGGGTATTCATCACCACAAGCAAGCCAGCAGTGTCTGAGGAGGTGGGCATTCCCACTACTGCCAGGGTTCTCATCACCACAGGCAAGCCAGCAATGTCTGAGGAGGTGCGCATTCCCACTACTGCCAGGGTTCTCATCACCACAGGCAAGCCAGCAATTTCTGAGGAGGTGGGCATTCCCACTACTCCCAGGGTACTCATCAGTACAAGCAAGAGAGCAATGTCTGAGGAGGGGGGCATTCCCACTACTGCCAGGGTTCACATCACCACAGGCGAGCCAGCAATGTCTGAGGATGTGGGCATTCCCACTACTGCCAGGGTTCTCATCACCACGGGCAAGCCAGCAATGTCTGAGTAGGTGGGCATTCCCACTCCTGCCAGGGTTCTCATCACCACAAACAAGCCAGCAATGTCTGAGGAGGTGGGCATTCCCACTCCTGCCAGAGGTCTCATCATTAGCACAGGCAAGCCAGCAATGTTTGAGGAGGTGGGCATTCCCACTCCTGCCAGGGTTCTCATCACTACAAACAATCCAGCAATGTCTGAGGAGGTGGGTATTCCCACTACTGCCAGGATACTCATCACCACAAGCAAGCCAGCAATATCTGAGGAGGTGGGCATTCCCACTCCTGCCAGGATTCACATCACCACAGGCAAGCAAGCAATGTCTGATGAGGTGGGCATTCCCACTACTGCCAGGGTTCTCATCACCACAGGCAAGCCAGCAATGTCTGAGGAGGTGGGCAATCCCACTTCTGCCAGGGTTCACATCACCGCAGGCAAGCCAGCAATCTCTGAGGAGGTGGGCGTTCCCACTACTTCCAGGGTACTCATCACCGCAGGCAAACCAGCAATTTCTGAGGAGGTGGGCATTCCCACTCTTGCCAGGGTTCACATCACCACAGGCAAGCCAGCAATGTCTGAGGGGGTGGGCATTTCCACTCCTGCCAGGGTTCACATCACCACAGGCAAGCCAGCAATGTCTGAGGAGGTGGCCATCCCCACTACTGCCAGTGTTCACATCACCACAGGCGAGCCAGCAATGTCTGAGGAGGTGGGCATTCCCACTACTGCCAGGGTTCTCATCACTACAGGCAAGCCAGCAATGTCTGAGGAGGTGGGCATTCCCATTACTGCCAGGGGTCTCATCATCACAGGCAAGCCAGCAATGTCTGATGAGGTGGGCATTCCCACAAATGCCAGGGTTCACATCACCCCAGGCAAGCCAGCAATGTCTGAGGAGGTGGGAATTCTCACTACTGCCAGGGTTCACATCACCACAGGCAAGCCAGCAATGTCTGAGGAGGTGGCCATCCCCACTACTGCCAGGGTTCTCATCACTACAGGCGAGCCAGCAATGTCTGAGGAGGTGGTCATTCCCACTACTGCCAGGGTTCACATCACTACAGGCAAGCCAGCAATGTCTGAGGAGGTGGGAATTCCCACTACTGCCAGGGTTCACATCACCACAGGCAAGCCAGCAATGTCTGAGGAGGTGGGCATTCCCACTACTGCCAGTGTTCACATTGCCACAGGCAAGCCAGCAGCGTATGAGGAGGTGGGCATTCCCACTGCTGCCAGGGTTCTCATCACCGCAAGCAAGCCAGCGATGTCTCAGGAGGTGGGCATTTCCACTACTGTCAGGGTTCACATCACCACAGGCATGCCAGCAATGTCTGAGTAGGTGGGCATTCTCACTACTGCCAGGGTTCACATCACCACAGGCGAGCCAACAATGTCTGAGTAGGTGGGCATTCCCACTACTGCCAGGGTACTCATCACCACAGGTAAGCCAGCAGTGTCTGAGGAGATGGGCGTTCCCACTACTGACAGGGTTCTCATCACCACAGGCAAGCCAGCAGTGTCTGAGGAGATGGGCGTTCCTACTACTGACAGGGTTCTCATCACCACAGGCTAGCCAGAAATGTCTGAGGTGGTCATTCCCACTACTGCCAGGGTTCACATCACCACAGGCAAGTCAGCAATGTCTGAGGAGGTGGGCATTCCCACTACTGCCAGGGTACTCATCACCACAGGCAAGCCAGCAATTATCTGAGGAGGTGGGCATTCCCACTACTGCCAGGGTTCTCATCACCACAGGCAAGCCAGCAGTGTCTGAGGAGATGGGCGTTCCCACTACTGACAGGGTTCTCATCACCACAGGCTAGCCAGAAATGTCTGAGGTGGTCATTCCCACTACTGCCAGGGTTCACATCACCACAGGCAAGTCAGCAATGTCTGAGGAGGTGGGCATTCCCACTCCTGCCAGGATTCACATCACCACAGGCAAGCAAGCAATGTCTGAGGAGGTGGGCATTCCCACTACTGCCAGGGTTCTCATCACAACAGGCAAGCCAGCAATGTCTGAGGAGGTGGGCATTCCCACTCCTGCCAGGGTTCACATCACCGCAGGCAAGCCAGCAATCTCTGAGGAGGTGGGCGTTCCCAATACTGCCAGGGTACTCATCACCGCAGGCAAGCCAGCAATTTCTGAGGAGGTGGGCATTCCCACTCTTGCCAGGGTTCACATCACCACAGGCAAGCCAGCAATGTCTGAGGGGGTGGGCATTTCCACTCCTGCCAGGGTTCACATCACCACAGGCAAGCCAGCAATGTCTGAGGAGGTGGGCATTACCACTACTGCCAGGGTTCTCATCACCACAGGCAAGCCAGCAATGTCTGAGGAGGTGGGCATTCCCACTACTGCCAAAGTACTCATCACCACACGGAAGGCAGCAATGTCTGAGGAGGTGGGCATTCCCACTACTGCCAGGGTACTCATCACCACAAGCAAGCCAGCAATGTCTGAGGAGGTGGGCATTCCCACTCCTGCCAGAGGTCTCATCATCAGCATAGGCAAGCCAGCAATGTCTGAGGAGGTGGGCATTCCCACTCCTGCCAGGGTTCTCATCACTCCAAGCAAGCCAGCAATGTCTGCGGAGGTGGGTATTCCCACTACTGCCAGGATACTCATCACCACAAGCAAGCCAGCAGTGTCTGAGGAGGTGGGCATTCCCACTACTGCCAGGGTTCTCATCACCACAGGCAAGCCAGCAATGTCTAAGGAGGTGCGCTTTCCCACTACTGCCAGGATTCTCATCACCACAGGAAATACAGCAATTATCTCTGGAGGTGGGCATTCACACTCCTGCCAGGGTATTCATCACCACAAGCAAGCCAGCAGTGTCTGAGGAGGTGGGCATTCCCACTACTGCCAGGGTTCTCATCACCACAGGCAAGCCAGCAATGTCTAAGGAGGTGCGCTTTCCCACTACTGCCAGGATTCTCATCACCACAGGAAATACAGCAATTATCTCTGGAGGTGGGCATTCACACTCCTGCCAGGGTATTCATCACCACAAGCAAGCCAGCAGTGTCTGAGGAGGTGGGCATTCCCACTACTGCCAGGGTTCTCATCACCACAGGCAAGCCAGCAATGTCTGAGGAGGTGCGCATTCCCACTACTGCCAGGGTTCTCATCACCACAGGCAAGCCAGCAATTTCTGAGGAGGTGGGCATTCCCACTACTCCCAGGGTACTCATCAGTACAAGCAAGAGAGCAATGTCTGAGGAGGGGGGCATTCCCACTACTGCCAGGGTTCACATCCCCACAGGCGAGCCAGCAATGTCTGAGGATGTGGGCATTCCCACTACTGCCAGGGTTCTCATCACCACGGGCAAGCCAGCAATGTCTGAGTAGGTGGGCATTCCCACTCCTGCCAGGGTTCTCATCACCACAAACAAGCCAGCAATGTCTGAGGAGGTGGGCATTCCCACTCCTGCCAGAGGTCTCATCATCAGCACAGGCAAGCCAGCAATGTTTGAGGAGGTGGGCATTCCCACTCCTGCCAGGGTTCTCATCACTACAAGCAAGCCAGCAATGTCTGAGGAGGTGGGTATTCCCACTACTGCCAGGATACTCATCACCACAAGCAAGCCAGCAATATCTGAGGAGGTGGGCATTCCCACTCCTGCCAGGATTCACATCACCACAGGCAAGCAAGCAATGTCTGAGGAGGTGGGCATTCCCACTACTGCCAGGGTTCTCATCACCACAGGCAAGCCAGCAATGTCTGAGGAGGTGGGCATTCCCACTTCTGCCAGGGTTCACATCACCGCAGGCAAGCCAGCAATCTCTGAGGAGGTGGGCGTTCGCACTACTTCCAGTGTACTCATCACCGCAGGCAAGCCAGCAATTTCTGAGGAGGTGGGCATTCCCACTCTTGCCAGGGTTCACATCACCACAGGCAAGCCAGCAATGTCTGAGGGGGTGGGCATTTCCACTCCTGCCAGGGTTCACATCACCACAGGCAAGCCAGCAATGTCTGAGGAGGTGGGCATTACCACTACTGCCAGGGTTCTCATCACCACAGGCAAGCCAGCAATGTCTGAGGAGGTGGGCATTCCCACTACTGCCAGGGTACTCATCACCACACGGAAGCCAGCAATGTCTGAGGAGGTGGGCATTCCTACTACTGCCAGGGTACTCATCACCACAAGCAAGCCAGCAATGTCTGAGGAGGAGAGCATTCCCACTACTGCTAGGGTTCACATCACCACAGGCAAGCCAGCAATGTCCGAGTAGGTGGGCATTCCCACTCCTGCCAGGGTTCTCATCACCACAAACAAGCCAGCAATGTCTGAGGAGGTGGGCATTCCCACTCCTGCCAGAGGTCTCATCATCAGCATAGGCAAGCCAGCAATGTCTGAGGAGGTGGGCATTCCCACTCCTGCCAGGGTTCTCATCACTACAAGCAAGCCAGCAATGTCTGAGGAGGTGGGTATTCCCACTACTGCCAGGATACTCATCACCACAAGCAAGCCAGCAGTGTCTGAGGAGGTGGGCATTCCCACTTCTGCCAGGGTTCTCATCACCACAGGCAAGCCAGCAATGTCTAAGGAGGTGCGCTTTCCCACTACTGCCAGGATTCTCATCACCACAGGAAATACAGCAATTATCTGTGGAGGTGGGCATTCACACTCCTGCCAGGGTATTCATCACCACAAGCAAGCCAGCAGTGTCTGAGGAGGTGGGCATTCCCACTACTGCCAGGGTTCTCATCACCACAGGCAAGCCAGCAATGTCTGAGGAGGTGTGCATTCCCACTACTGCCAGGGTTCTCATCACCACAGGCAAGCCAGCAATTTCTGAGGAGGTGGGCATTCCCACTACTCCCAGGGTACTCATCAGCACAAGCAAGAGAGCAATGTCTGATGAGGGGGGCATTCCCCACTACTGCCAGGGTTCACATCACCACAGGCGAGCCAGCAATGTCTGAGGATGTGGGCATTCCCACTACTGCCAGGGTTCACATCACCACAGGTGATCAAGCAATGTCTGAGGAGCTGGGCATTCCCACTCCTGCCAGGGTTCACATCACCACAGGCAAGCCAGCAATGTCTGAGGAGGTGGGCATTCCCACTACTGCCAGGGTACTCATCACCACAGGCAAGCCAGCAAGGTCTGAGGAGGTGGGCATTCCCACTACTGCCAGGGTTCTCATAACCACAGGCGAGCCAGCAATGTCTGAGGATGTGGGCATTCCCACTACTGCCAAGGTACTCATCACCACAGGCAAGCCAGCAATATCTGAGGAGGTGGGCATTCCCACTCCTGCCAGGATTCACATCACCACAGGCAAGCAAGCAATGTCTGAGGAGGTGGGCATTCCCACTACTGCCAGGGTTCTCATCACCACGGGCAAGCCAGCAATGTCTGAGGAGGTGGGCATTCCCACTCCTGCCAGGGTTCACATCACCACAGGCAGGCCAGCAATGTCTGAGGATGTGGGCATTCCCACTCCTGCCAGGGCTCGCATCACCACAGGCAAGCGAGCAATGTCTGAGTAGGTGGGCATTCCCACTACTGCCAGGGTTCTCATCACCAAAGGCAAGCCAGCAATGTCTGAGGAGGTGGGCATTCCCACTACTGCCAGGGTACTCATCACCACAGGCAAGCCAGCAAGGTCTGAGGAGGTGGGCATTCCCACTACTGCCAGGGTTCTAATAACCACAGGCGAGCCAGCAATGTCTGAGGATGTGGGCATTCCCACTACTGCCAGGGTACTCATCACCACAGGCAAGCCAGCAATATCTGAGGAGGTGGGCATTCCCACTCCTGCCAGGATTCACATCACCACAGGCAAGCCAGCAATGTCTGAGGAGGTGGGCATTCCCACTACTGCCAGGGTACTCATCACCACAGGCAAGCCAGCAAGGTCTGAGGAGGTGGGCATTCCCACTACTGCCAGGGTTCTCATAACCACAGGCGAGCCAGAAATGTCTGAGGATGTGGGCATTCCCACTACTGCCAGGGTACTCATCACGCACAGGCAAGCCAGCAATATCTGAGGAGGTGGGCATTCCCACTCCTTCCAGGATTCACATCACCACAGGCAAGCAAGCAATGTCTGAGGAGGTGGGCATTCCCACTCCTGCCAGGGTTCACATCACCACAGGCAGGCCAGCAATGTCTGAGGATGTGGGCATTCCCACTCCTGCCAGGGCTCGCATCACCACAGGCAAGCGAGCAATGTCTGAGTAGGTGGGCATTCCCACTACTGCCAGGGTTCTCATCACCAAAGGCAAGCCAGCAATGTCTGAAGAGGTGGGCATTCCTACTCCTGCCAGGGTTCACATCACCGCAGGCAAGCCAGCAATCTCTGAGGAGGTGGGCGTTCCCACTACTGCCAGGGTACTCATCACCGCAGGCAAGCCAGCAATTTCTGAGGAGGTGGGCATTCCCACTCTTGCCAGGGTTCACATCACCACAGGCAAGGCAGCAATGTCTGAGGGGGTGGGCATTTCCACTCCTGCCAGGGTTCACATCACCACAGGCAAGCCAGCAATGTCTGAGGAGGTGGGCATTACTACTACTGCCAGGGTTCTCATCACCACAGGCAAGCCAGCAATGTCTGAGGAGGTGGGCATTCCCACTACTGCCAGGGTACTCATCACCACACGGAAGCCAGCAATGTCTGAGGAGGTGGGCATTCCCACTACTGCCAGGGTACTCATCACCACAAGCAAGCCAGCAATTTCTGAGGAGGAGGGCATTCCCACTACTGCTAGGGTTCACATCACCACAGGCAAGCCAGCAATGTCTGAGTAGGTGGGCATTCCCACTCCTGCCAGGGTTTTCATCACCACAAACAAGCCAGCAATTTCTGAGGAGGTGGGCATGCCCACTCCTGCCAGAGGTCTCATCATCAGCACAGGCAAGCCAGCAATGTCTGAGGAGGTGGGCATTCCCACTCCTGCCAGGGTTCTCATCACTACAAGCAAGCCAGCAGCATCTGAGGAGGTGGGCATTCCCACCCTTGCCAGGGTTCTCATCACCACAAGCAAGCCAGCAGCGTCTGAGGAGGTGGGCATTCCCACTTCGGCCAGGGTTCACATCACCACAGGCAAGCCAGCAATGTCTGAGGAGGTGGGCATTCTCACTACTGCCAGGGTTCTCATCACCACAGGCAAGCCAGCAATGTCTGAGGAGGTGGGCATTCCCACTAATGCCAGGGTACTCATCACCACACGGAAGCCAGCAATGTCTGAGGAGGTGGGCATTCCCACTACTGCCAGGGTACTCATCACCACAAGCAAGCCAGCAATTTCTGAGGAGGAGGGCATTCCCACTACTGCTAGGGTTCACATCACCACAGGCAAGCCAGCAATGTCTGAGTAGGTGGGCATTCCCACTCCTGCCAGGGTTCTCATCACCACAAACAAGCCAGCAATGTCTGAGGAGGTGGGCATGCCCACTCCTGCCAGAGGTCTCATCATCAGCACAGGCAAGCCAGCAATGTCTGAGGAGGTGGGCATTCCCACTCCTGCCAGGGTTCTCATCACTACAAGCAAGCCAGCAGCATCTGAGGAGGTGGGCATTCCCACCCTTGCCAGGGTTCTCATCACCACAAGCAAGCCAGCAGCGTCTGAGGAGGTGGGCATTCCCACTACTGCCAGGGTTCACATCACCACAGGCAAGCCAGCAATGTCTGAGGAGGTGGCCATCCCCACTACTGCCAGGGTTCTCATCACCACAGGCGAGCCAGCAATGTCTGAGGAGATGGGCATTCCCACTACTGCCAGGGCTCTCATCACCACAGGCGAGCCAGCAATGTCTGAGGAGGTGGGCATTCTCACTACTGCCAGGTTTGTCATCACCACAGGCGAGCCAGCAATGTCTGAGGACATGGGCATTCCCACTAGCCAGGGTTCTCATCACCACAGGAAATACAGCAATTATCTGTTCAGGGGTAGTGGCTATCCGGTGCCGAGGTGCTTCTGCACGGGCAATTCGACCACCACGTCCTGGGGCGAATAAAAAGCAAAGGGGACTGGTTGTTCCCACCAGTCAGGGGAAGAGACTCTCCGGCAGGGAGATCTCCTCTGTTGTCGGGAAGTCGTGAGTCGGTTCCGCAGGGCTCCACCGGAGGTGTCGTCGTGCAGGTCGGCTCAGCGTTACCCTCGTCGGATTCTTAGGTCCTGTGGCGACTTCTGAAGATCCAGTCCCAAAAGCCCTGCTTTTATGCAGAAAACCCCCATTCATTCAGCCTAGCTGTCAATCAACACATGCTAAGTGGTGCGCGAGAACGCTCACCACTTGGGCCAATCACTCCAGAGTGCGACCTGAGTTGGCAAGGCAACTCGGTCCAGGGTGCCTAAACCCCCTCCCACACCCCTGAGGTAACCCAGACAGAATGGCACCACCTTGTAGGGTCTCTGTACAGAGGCCCACCAAAAGTGGAACAAAGGGCTCAACCTTTGGTTTAGGAGTCACAGAGACGAACACAGATGCCATTTTACAAACCGAGTTCTGGCAGAAAATACCACTCGATAAACTTATTTAAGATAAGTAGATCGGTGGTACGTTAGAGATTAACGAGAAAAAGGGCCAATCTCCAACAATGGGATGAATCCCATAGGGTTGTGCTCGGGGTCGAACACAACAAGTAGTTTCCACTGCCACCAGCCAAAACTCGACGAGGGGGGACGGGACAGTGCCCCCTCGAGTAACAGATCCAGGAGTAATCGAATTACTCCTACTAGTACGTCCACAATAAGATGGTTTGTACTAGCTCTGTTAGTAAATTTAGGTCTAGTAAAGCCAATGGTGACTTTACATGCCAGGGGAGACAGTAGTCAGTCCCCGGGTATGGAGTCTATGGTGGGGGTCCGCTAGGACGCCCCAGTGTTACGGCACGTAGGGTGCGGTGTAACACACATAGAAAAACATATGAGACCCTATGGAGTAAAAGACTCCATAGCCCATCGAACACATTGACATTTCAAAGGAATTACACACACATACATGTCCAAGAGTGGGAGAAAAGAGTCTCACTCTTGGCAGGATGGAAAGAAACAAACTCCAGAAATCCAGCAAAGCTGCTGGGGGACTCACTAGGTTAGGAAATTCAGCCTAAACAGAGAATTCTCCCTAACAGGCGTTCCCACAACTGACAGGGTTCTCATCACCACAGGCGAGCCAGCAATGTCTGAGGAGGTGGTCATTCCCACTACTGCCAGGAATCACATCACCACAGGCAAGTCAGCAATGTCTGAGGAGGTGGGAATTCCCACTACTGCCAGGGTTCTCATCGCCACAGGCAAGCCAGCAGCGTCTGAGGAGGTGGGCATTCCCACTGCTGCCAGGGTTCTCATCACCACAAGCAAGCCAGCAATGTCTCAGGAGGTGGTCATTTCCACTACTGTCAGGGTTCACATCACAACAGGCATGCCAGCAATGTCTGAGTAGGTGGGCATTCTCACTACTGCCAGGGTACTCATCACCACAGGCAAGCCAGCAATTATCTGAGGAGGTGGGCATTCCCACTACTGCCAGGGTTCTCATCACCACAGCAAGCCAGCAGTGTCTGAGGAGGTGGGCGTTACCACTACTGCCAGGGTACTCATCACCACAGGCAAGCCAGCAATTATCTGATGAGGTGGGCATTCCCACTCCTGCCAGGGCCCTCATCACCACAAGCAAGCCAGCAATATCCGAAGAGGTGGGCATCCCCACTACTTCCAGGGTTCTCATCACCCCTGGTGAGCCAGCAATGTCTGAGGAGGTGGGCATTCCCACTACCGCCAGGTTTCTCATCACCGCAGTCGAGCCAGCAATGTCTGAGGAGGTGGGAATTCTAACCACTGCCAGGGATCTCATCACCACAGGCACGCCAGCAATGTCTGATGAGGTGGGCATTCCCACTACTGCCAGGGTTCAAATCAACACAGGCACGCCAGCAATGTCTGAGGAGGTGGGCATTCCCACGACTGCCAGGCTTCACATCACCACAGGCAAGCCATCAATGTCTGAGGATGTGGGCATTCCCACTACTGCCAGGGTTCACATCACCACAGACACGCCAGCAATGTCTGAGTAGGGTTCTCATAACCACAGGCCCGCCAGCAATGTCTGAGGAGGTGGGCATTCCCACTGCTGCCAGGGTTGTCATCACCACAAGCAAGCCAGCAATGTCTGAGGAGGTGGGCATTCCGACTACTGACAGGGTTTGCATCACCAGAGGCATGCCAGCAATGTCTGAGGAGGTGGGCATTCCCACTACTGCCAGGGTTGTCATCACCACAAGCAAGCCAGCAATGTCTGAGGAGGTGAGCATTCCCACTACTGCCAGGGTTCTCATCACCACAGGCAAGACAGCAATGTCTGAGGAGGTGGGCATTCCCACTACTGCCAGGGTTCACATCACCACAGGCAAACCAGCAATTTCTGAGGAGGTGGGCATTCCCACTACTGACAGGGTTCTCATCACCGCAGGCTAGCCAGCAATGTCTGAGGAGGTGGGCATCCCCACTACTGCCAGGGTTCTCATCACCACAGGCAAGACAGCAATGTCCGAGGAGGTGGGCATTTCCACTACTGCCAGGGTTCTCATCACCACAGTCAAGCCAGCAATGTCTGAGGAGTTGGGAATTCCCACTACTCCCAGGGTACTCATCACCACAAGCAAGACAGCAATGTCTGAGGAGGTGGGCATTCCCACTACTGCCAGGATTCTCATCACCACAGGAAATACAGCAATTATCTGTGGAGGTGGGCATTCACACTCCTGCCAGGGTATTCATCACCACAAGCAAGCCAGCAGTGTCTGCGGAGGTGGGCATTCCCACTACTGCCAGGGTTCTCATCACCACAGGCAAGCCAGCAATGTCTGAGGAGGTGGATATTCCCACTACTGGCAGGATACTCATCACCACAAGCAAGCCATCAGTGTCTGAGGAGGTGGGCATTCCCACTACTGCCAGGGTTCTCATCACCACAGGCAAGCCAGCAATGTCTGAGGAGGTGTGCATTCCCACTACTGCCAGGGTTCTCATCACCACAGACAAGCCAGCAATTTCTGAGGAGGTGGGCATTCCCACTACTCCCAGGGTTCTCATCAGCACAAGCAAGAGAGCAATGTCTGAGGAGGTGGGCATTCCCACTACTGCCAGGGTTCACATCACCACAGGCGAGCCAGCAATGTCTGAGGATGTGGGCATTCCCACTACTGCCAGGGTTCACATCACCACAGGTGAGCCAGCAATGTCTGAGGAGTTGGGCATTCCCACTCCTGCCAGGGTTAACATCACCACAGGCAAGCCAGCAATGTCTGAGGAGGTGGGCATTCCCACTACTGCCAGGGTACTCATCACCACAGGCAAGCCAGCAAGGTCTGAGGAGGTGGGCATTGCCACTACTGCCAGGGTGCTCATCAACACAGGTGAGCCAGCAATGTCTGAGGATGTGGGCATTCCCACTACTGCCAGGGTACTCATCACCACAGGCAAGCCAGCAATATCTGAGGAGGTGGGCATTCCCACTCCTGCCAGGATTCATATCACCACAGGCAAGCAAGCAATGTCTGAGGAAGTGGGCATTCCCACTACTGCCAGGGTTCTCATCACCACGGGCAAGCCAGCAATGTCTGAGGAGGTGGCCATTCCCACTCCTGCCAGGGTTCGCATCACCACAGGCAAGTGAGCAATGTCTGAGTACGCGGGCATTCCCACTACTGCCATCGTTCTCAACACCACAGGCAAGCCAGCAATGTCTGAGGAGGTGGGCATTCCCACTCCTGCCAGGGTTCATATCACCACAGGCAAGCCAGCAATGTCTGAGGAGGTGGGCATTCCCACTACTGCCAGGGTTCACATCGCCACAGGCAAGCCAGCAGGGTCTGAGGAGGTGGGCATTCCCACTGCTGCCAGGGTTCTCATCACCACAAGCAAGCCAGCAATGTCTCAGGAGGTGGTCATTTCCACTACTGCCAGGGTTCACATCACAACAGGCATGCCATCAATGTCTGAGTAGGTGGGCATTCTCACTACTGCCAGGGTTCACATCACCACAGGCGAGCCAGCAATGTCTGAATAGGTGGGCATTCCCACTACTGCCAGGGTACTCATCACCACAGGCAAGCCAGCAATTATCTGAGGAGGTGGGCATTCCCACTACTGCCAGGGTTCTCATCACCACAGGCAAGCCAGCAGTGTCTGAGGAGGTGGGCGTTACCACTACTGCCAGGGTTCTCATCACCACAGGCAAGCCAGCAGTGTCTGAGGAGGTGGGCATTCCCACTCCTGCCAGGGTCCTCATCACCACATTCAAGCCAGCAATGTCCAAGAAGGTGGGCATCCCCACTACTTCCAGTGTTCTCATCACCCCTGGTGAGCCAGCAATGTCTGAGGAGGTGGGCATTCCCACTACCGCCAGGTTTCTCATCACGGCAGTCGAGCCAGCAATGTCTGAGGAGGTGGGAATTCTAACCACTGCCAGGGTTCTCATCACCACAGGCACGCCAGCAATGTCTGAGGAGGTGGGCATTCCCACTACTGCCAGGGTTCAAATCAACACAGACACGCCAGCAATGTCTGAGGAGGTGGGCATTCCCACGACTGCCAGGGTTCACATCACCTCAGGCAAGCCATCAATGTCTGAGGATGTGGGCATTCCCACTACTGCCAGGGTTCACATCACCACAGACACGCCAGCAATGTCTGAGTAGGGTTCTCATAACCACAGGCCGGCCAGCAATGTCTGAGGAGGTGGGCATTCCCACTGCTGCCAGGGTTCACATCACCACAGAAACGCCAGCAATGTCCGAGTAGGGTTCTCATCACCACAGGCACGCCAGCAATGTCTGAGGAGGTGGGCATTCCGACTACTGACAGGGTTTGCATCACCAGAGGCAAGCCAGCAATGTCTGAGGAGGTGGGCATTCCCACTACTGCCAGGGTTGTCATCACCACAGGTAAGACAGCAATGTCTGAGGAGGTGGGCATTCCCACTACTGCCAGGGTTCACATCACCACAGGCAAACCAGCAATTTCTGAGGAGGTGGGCATTCCCACTACTGACAGGGTTCTCATCACCGCAGGCTAGCCAGCAATGTCTGAGGAGGTGGGAATTCTAACCACTGCCAGGGTTCTCATCACCACAGGCACACCAGCAATGTCTAAGGAGGTGGGCATTCCCACTACTGCCAGGGTTCATATCAACACAGGCACGCCAGCAATGTCAGAGGAGGTGGGCATTCCCACGACTGCCAGGGTTCACATCACCACAGGCAAGCCATGAATGTCTGAGGATGTGGGCATTCCCACTACTGCCAGGTTTCACATCACCACAGACACGCCAGCAATGTCTGAGTAGGGTTCTCATAACCACAGGCCCGCCAGCAATGTCTGAGGAGGTGGGCATTCCCACTGCTGCCAGGGTTCACATCATCACAGAAACGCCAGCAATGTCCGAGTAGCGTTCTCATCACCACAGGCACGCCAGCAATGTCTGAGGAGGTGGGCATTCCGACTACTGACAGGGTTTGCATCACCAGAGGCAAGCCAGCAATGTCTGAGGAGGTGGGCATTCCCACTACTGCCAGGGTTGTCATCACCACAAGCAAGCCAGCAATGTCTGAGGAGGTGGGCATTCCCACTACTGCCAGGGTTCTCATCACCACAGGCAAGACAGCAATGTCTGAGGAGGTGGGCATTCCCACTACTGCCAGGGTTCACATCGCCACAGGCAAACCAGCAATTTCTGAGGAGGTGGGCATCCCACTACTGACAGGGTTCTCATCACCGCAGGCTAGCCAGCAATGTCTGAGGAGGTGGGCATCCCCACTCCTGCCAGGGTTCTCATCACCACAGAAACGCCAGCAATGTCCGAGTGGGGTTCTCATCACCACAGGCACGCCAGCAGTGTCTGAGGAGGTGGGCATTCCGACTACTGACAGGGTTTGCATCACCAGAGGCAAGCCAGCAATGTCTGAGGAGGTGGGCATTCCCACTACTGCCAGGGTTCTCATCACCACAGGCAAGACAGCAATGTCCGAGGAGGTGGGTATTCCCACTACTGCCAGGGTTCTCATCACCACAAGCAAGACAGCAATGTCCGAGGAGATGGGCATTCCCACTACTGTCAGGGTATTCATCACCACAAGCAAGCCAGCAGTGTCTGCGGAGGTGGGCATTCCCACTACTGCCAGGGTTCTCATCACCACAGGCAAGCCAGCAATGTCTGAGGAGGTGGGTATTCCCACTACTGCCAGGATACTCATCACCACAAGCAAGCCAGCAGTGTCTGAGGAGGTGGGCATTCCCACTTCTGCCAGGGTTCTCATCACCACAGGCAAGCCAGCAATGTCTGAGGAGGTGCGCATTCCCACTACTGCCAGGGTTCTCATCACCACAGGCAAGCCAGCAATTTCTGAGGAGGTGGGCATTCCCACTACTCCCAGGGTACTCATCAGCACAAGCAAGAGAGCAATGTCTGAGGAGGTGGGCATTCCCACTACTGCCAGGGTTCACATCACCACAGGCGAGCCAGCAATGTCTGAGGATGTGGGCATTCCCCCTACTGCCAGGGTTCACATCACCACAGGTGAGCCAGCAATGTCTGAGGAGCTGGGCATTCCCACTCCTTCCAGGGTTCACATCACCACAGGCAAGCCAGCAATGTCTGAGGAGGTGGGCATTCCCACTACTGCCAGGGTACTCATCACCACAGGCAAGCCAGCAAGGTCTGAGGAGGTGGGCATTCCCACTACTGCCAGGGTTCTCATCACCACAGGTGAGCCAGCAATGTCTGAGGATGTGGGCATTCCCACTACTGCCAGGGTACTCATCACCACAGGCAAGCCAGCAATATCTGAGGAGGTGGGCATTCCCACTCCTGCCAGGATTCACATCACCACAGGCAAGCAAGCAATGTCTGAGGAGGTGGGCATTCCCACTTCTGCCAGGGTTCTCATCACCACGGGCAAGCCAGCAATGTCTGAGGAGGTGGGCATTCCCACTCCTGCCAGGGTTCACAACACCACAGGCAGGCCGGCAATGTCTGAGGATGTGGGCATTCCCACTCCTGCCAGGGTTCGCATCACCACAGGCACGCCAGCAATGTCTGAGGAGGTGGGCATTCCCACTACTGCCAGGGTTCTCATCACCACAGGCAAGCCAGCAATGTCTGAGGAGGTGGGCATTCCCACTCCTGCCAGGGTTCACATCACCAGAGGCAAGCCAGCAATCTCTGAGGAGGTGAGCGTTCCCACTACTGCCAGGGTACTCATCACCGCAGGCAAGCCAGCAATGTCTGAGGAGGTGGGCATTCCCACTCTTGCCAGGGTTCACATCACCACAGGCAAGCCAGCAATGTCTGAGGAAGTGGGCATTCCCACTCCTGCCAGGGTTCACATCACCACAGGCAAGCCAGCAATGTCTGAGGAGGTGGGCATTACCACTACTGCCAGGGTTCTCATCACCACAGGCAAGCCAGCAATCTCTGAGGAGGTGGGCATTCCCACTACTGCCAGGGTACTCATCACCACAAGCAAGCCAGCAATGTCTGAGAAGGAGGGCATTCCTGATACTGCCAGGGTTCACATCACCACAGGCAAGCCAGCAATGTCTGAGGAGGTGGACATTCCCACTCCTGCCAGGGTTCTCATCACCACAAACAAGCCATCAATGTCTGAGGAGGTGGGCATTCCCACTCCTGCCAGAGGTCTCATCATCAGCACAGGCAAGCCAGCAATGTCTGAGGAGGTGGGCATTCCCACTCCTGCCAGGGTTCTCATCACTACAAGCAAGCCAGCAGCGTCTGAGGAGGTGGGCATTCCCACCCTTGCCAGGGTTCTCATCACCACAAGCAAGCCAGCAGCGTCTGAGGAGGTGGGCATTCCCACTACTGCCAGGGTTCACATCACCACAGGCAAGCCAGCAATGTCTGAGGAGGTGGGCATTCTCATTAATGCCAGGGTTCACATCACCACAGGCAAGCCAGCAATGTCAGAGGAGGTGGCCATCACCACTACTGCCAGGGTTCTCATCACCACAGGCGAGCCAGCAATGTCTGAGGAGGTGGGCATTCTCACTACTGCCAGGGTTCACATCACTACAGGCAAGCTAGCAATGTCAGAGGAGGTGGCCATCACCACTACTGCCAGGGTTGTCATCACCACAGGCGAGCCAGCAATGTCTGAAGAGGTGGGCATTCCCACTAGCCAGGGTTCTCATCACCACAGGCAAGCCAGCAATGTGTGAGGAGGTGGGCATTCCCACTACTGCCAGGGTACTCGTCACCACAGGCAAGACAGCAATGTCTGAGGAGGTGGGCATTCCCACTACTGCCAGGGTTCACATCACCACAGGCAAGCCAGCAGAGTCTGAGGAGGTGGGCATTCCCACTACTGCCAGGGTACTCATCACCACAGGCAAGCCAGCAATGTCAGAGGAGGTGGCCATCACCACTACTGCCAGGGTTGTCATCACCACAGGCGAGCCAGCAATGTCTGAAGAGGTGGGAATTCCCACTAGCCAGGGTTCTCATCACCACAGGCAAGCCAGGAATGTGTGAGGAGGTGGGCATTCCCACTACTGCCAGGGTACTCGTCACCACAGGCAAGACAGCAATGTCTGAGGAGGTGGGCATTCCCACTACTGCCAGGGTTCACATCACCACAGGCAAGCCAGCAGCGTCCGAGGAGGTGGGCATTCCCACTACTGCCAGGGTACTCATCACCACAGGCAAGACAGCAATGTCTGAGGAGGTGGCCATCCCCACTACTGCCAGGGTTCACATCATCCCAGGCAAGCCATAAATGTCTGAGGAGATGGGCATTCTCACTACGGCCATGGTTCACATCACCACATGAAAGTCAGCAAAGTCCGAGGAGGTGGCCATCACCACTCCTGCCAGGGTTGTCATCACCACATCACCAGAGGTGAACCAGCAATGTCTGAGGAGGTGGGCATTCCCACTACTGCCAGCGTTCTCATCACCACAGGCAAGCCAGCAATGTCTGAGGAGGTAGGCATTCCCACAACTGCCAGGGTTTGCATCACCACAGGCAAGCCAGCAATGTGTGAGGAGGTGGGCATTCCCACTACTGCCAGGGTACTCATCACCACAGGCAAGCCAGCAGCATCTGAGGAGGTGGGCATTCCCACTACTGCCAGGGTACTCCTCACCACAGGAAAGATAGCAATGTCTGAGGAGGTGGCCATCCCCACTACTGCCAGGGTTCACATCACCACAGGCGAGCCAGAAATGTCTGAGGAGGTGGGCATTCCCACTACTGCCAGGGTTCACATCACCACAGGCATGCCAGCAATGTCCGAGGGGGTTGGCATTCCCATTACCGCCAGGGGTCTCATCACCACAGGCAAGCCAGCAATGTCTGATGAGGTAGGCATTCCCACTACTGCCAGGGTTCACATCATCCCCGGCAAGCCATCAATGTCTGAGGAGGTGGGCATTCTCACTACTGCCAGGGTTCACATCACCACAGGCAAGCCAGCAATGTCTGAGGAGGTGGCCATCCCCATTACTGCCAGGGTTCTCATCACCACAGGCGAGCCAGCAATGTCTGTGGAGGTGGGCATTCCCACTACTGCCAGGGTTCACATCACCACAGGCAAGTCAGCAATGTCTGAGGAGGTGGGAATTCCCACTACTGCCAAGGTTCTCATCACCACGGGCAAACCAGCAGTGCCCAAGGAAGTGGGCATTCCCACTACTGCAAGGGTACTCATCACTACAGGCAAGCCAGCAATGTCTGAGGAGGTGGGAATTCCCACTACTGCCAGGGTTCACATCACCACAGGCAAGTCAGCGATGTCTGAGGAGGTGGGCATTCTCACTACTGCCAGGGTACTCATCACCACAGGCAAGCCCTCAATGTCTGAGGAGGTGGGCATTCCAACTCCTGCCAGGGTTCTCATCACTATAAGCAAGCCAGCAGCGTCTGAGGAAGTGGGCATTCACACCCCTGCCAGGGTTTTCATCACCACAAGCAAGCCAGCAGCGTCTGAGGAGGAGGGCATTCCCACTACTGCCAGGGTTCTCATCACCACAGGCAAGCCAGAAATGTCTGAGGAGGTGGGCATTCTCACTACTGCCAGGGTTCACATCACCACAGGCAAGCCAGCAATGTCTGAGGAGGTGGGCATTCCCACCCCTGCCAGGGTTCGCATCACCACAGGCAAGCCAGAAATGTGTGAGGAGGTGGGAATCCCCACTACTGCCAGGGTACTCATCACCACAGGCAAGACATCAATGTCTGAAGAGGTGGGCATTCCCACTACTGCCAAGGTTCACATCACCACAGGCAAGACAGCAATATCTGAGGAGGTGGCCATCCCCACTACTGCCAGGGTTCACATCACCACAGGCGAGCCAGCAATGTCTGAGGAGGTGGGCATTCCCACTACTGCCAGGGTTCTCATCACTACAGGCAAGCCAGCAATGTCTGAAAGGTGGGCATTCCCATTACTGCCAGGGGTCTCATCATCACAGGCAAGCCAGCAATGTCTGATGAGGTGGGCATTTCCACAACTGCCAGGGTTCACATCACCCCAGGCAAGCCAGCAATGTCTGAGGAGGTGGGCATTCCCACCCCTGCCAGGGTTCGCATCACCACAGGCAAGCAAGAAATGTGTGAGGAGGCGGGAATTCCCACTACTGCCAGGGTACTCATCACCACAGGCAAGACATCAATGTCTTAAGAGGTGGGCATTCCCACTACTGCCAGGGTTCACATCACCACAGGCAAGACAGCAATGTCTGAGGAGGTGGCCATCCCCACTACTGCCAGGGTTCACATCACCACAGGCGAGCCAGCAATGTCTGAGGAGGTGGGCATTCCCACTACTGCCAGGGTTCTCATCACTACAGGCAAGCCAGCAATGTCTGAAAGGTGGGCATTCCCATTACTGCCAGGGGTCTCATCATCACAGGCAAGCCAGCAATGTCTGATGAGGTGGGCATTCCCACAACTGCCAGGGTTCACATCACCCCAGGCAAGCCAGCAATGTCTGAGGAGGTGGGCATTCTCACTACTGCCAGGGTTCACATCACCACAGGCAAGCCAGCAATGTCTGAGGAGGTGGCCATCCCCACTACTGCCAGGGTTCTCATCACCACAGGCGAGCCAGCAATGTCTGAGGAGGTGGTCATTCCCACTACTGCCAGGGTTCACATCACCGCAGTCAACCCAGCAATGTCTGAGGAGGTGGGCATTCCCACTGCTGCCAGGGTTCACATCACCACAGGCAAGCCAGCAGCGTCTGAGGAGGTGGGCATTCCCACTGCTGCCAGGGTTCACATCACCACAGGCAAGACAGCAGTGTCTGCGGAGGTGGGCATTCCCTCTACTGCCAGGGTTCACATCACCACAGGCAAAGCAGCAGTGCCTGAGGATGTGGGTTGAGCTTTCACATTCTAGCAGCAAGTGCTTGATGGTTGCCATCTCAGCCCCCTACACAGTCTTTCCATTCTGGGAAGCCCAGAAACAGAGCTTTCAACCTCAGCGGCAAGGTCACCGAATGTGGGTCTCTGTCTAACTCAGCGGAGTTACGTGCAGAGTTACAGCCTGTGTCAGAGGAGCTGCAACGACTGTGCTTTTCTCGTTTTTGGAACGTTTCACTGTTGTACCTTTAAGCAGTAACTCCACCTTAAATAACCCCTGCAGCCGTCCATTTGCCTTTACCCCCAATTCTTTTGCTCATGCAGACAATGCTTTAAACCCCCCATGAATTGGCATGACACAAGATTTCAATTGGCAAAATTGGCCGCAGTTTTATTTCCATGACAACAGAAGTATTTGTCCACCATAGTGACCTCATTCTGTACATGTGGCGCTTGCTTGCCGGATTTCCTTTGCTTCCCCCTATACTTGGTATAGTAGGCCCCCAACTCCCCCGACCCATTGTACCTGTCCTATCCTGCCCGTGCAGGGGTCCGTGGGTGGGGAGAGCGCCGTTTGTTTTGGGGGGGAAGCTGAGCCTTATTTGTTCCTACCAGGCGCCCCCGCCGTTTAGGCCCCCAAGAGGCGCTGGTCCAGAAGAGCGAAGACCCATTCTGTTTCCTTCTGGCTCATCCGGAGTCTATCATTTGTGCTTCCTTGTTAGGTGGCGGCGACCGGGTCCCAGTGCAGGAGCGAGATGCCTGGTCCCCGATCCCGCCTGCTTTTATCCTGCAGGCCCCGCCCCATTCCTTTTGTTTACCCTTCGCGGGCTTTCCGGGCTCTTGAGTTTCTTGGCGCCGTTCCGCCCCCTTGCCCTTTACCCTTCCGGGTGAGGATCCCCGCTCCCGGCGGCATGACCCCGCAGGGGTTACCCTGCTGCCTCCTCCATTTTGTGGAGGTTTTACGTCGTCAGCTCCATACCAGGTGCTGGCGCGTAGCGCCGCGCGGAGTTAGGTGCAGAGTTACAGTCTGCTTCAGTCCGCTTCGGGACACGAGGAGTGTTCCGAAAACATGGCAGCAGTTCCCGGTCCACAGACGCGATTGCAGACCCTTCAACACTGCTGCTACCTCAATCCACGGATACCTCTGAATTCAACGGTAAAGTCGATTGAGGAAAGTTGTTGCAAGCAGCTCTAATCTGCCCCCCCCCCGCCTTAAATCCTTTAGTATTTAACAATATAACTCAGAGCCTAGATCCAGAGTCATCTACTTTTGCAGCGCACCAAGGGCAAAGTGGCACGTGCCCATTAGTCTTCAAACGACGGGCATGGCAACTCATGTCAACCCCATTAGCCTCCCAAACTCAAGGTTGCCAGCTGTGATTGGGAGTCAATCTGCAAGCAGATATTATGATAACACTCAATTGAATACAAATGTTACGACGCATTGCCTGATTGGAACAAATAACAACGAAAATGATGTTGGAAAAATCAACAAAGCCACAATGACCAACTTTGTGAAGTGCTCGCATACTCCTTTTCAAAACGATTTGGCAGCTCGAGAAGCTTGCTAACGGAACGTTTAAAAGCAGATTTTCACATCATCAAAGACAAACTAAGTGCAAGTTTTATAAGGACCTCATCAAACACCCTCAATACGGCAAAAAGCAGCAGTCAACCTCAGACAGTGCTGCATGACACTCTGCCTTCGATTCCATTATACCATCAGGACCGGACAAGTAACCCGCAATCGCGGCCACTGCCTTCTTCGATAAAACCTGCAGCAACCAACTTGATTCAAACACCATCATTGGTGCTAAATACTAACTACTCCATCGAGACCTTGAGGCCAGAATTGGATTCTCAAATAAATATAAATCAAAACAACAACTTAAACTTGGACAGAAGCAGGTTAGCTGATGCTCTAAATTCTAAAACATTAGAGCCAGAAACCAACATTGGAAATAAAACAAACATTTCAATAGCTGCAGGGATACAAATCCATAATAATGTGTTAGCTGCCACCTCCCTTGCCCTCATTCAAACTTTACGAGACCTTCAGCAATCCATAAGAGACCAAGGAGCGATGCTCACCAATTTAAGCACCAAATTATCAAACATGGAAAGCTTGAATGGCTTGCTTCAACTACGTTTAGAAAGAGAAGCAGATCTAATTAGCCCCGAGAGACCAATCTGCGAAAGATGACTTAATAGAAGCAATATTGGAATCCATGAAATGGATGAGACATAATGACATGCGACCTGCCGGTTTGTCTCCATGCTGCTGCACCAAATTACCAACAAACCAACAACCAACACCCACTCCAGGTCTGCTACAGGTATATCGACTAGGAATCACGGAATTCCGACTGTTCTAGACCAAGATCTGAAGTCAAATTTTAACATGCAAGAAATCAGGCAATCCTCAATTGCAACTGAAGTAGGCACGGTCGGAACCGTGCCCCAAAAATCAGTGGCTGCTGATGTCCACGAACAAGCTGAGGAACGAGTAACAGATCAAGAGCCAAAGAGGACAATTATTCATAACATAGAAGAAGATCCCTCATCTAAGGTTGTGGAGTCAAGTGATCAACCAACTGTCGCTCCAACTGGCAATGTTTCTGGTGCACACTTGCCAAAAAAAGTACTGTCAACCTTTGGGATATTTTCTGGTAGAGCAAAAACCGTGACAATTCAAGATAGGATAGTAGACCCAACGAAAGCACAAAAACTCACTAAGAGAAAGAATCAAAGGAAAGAAAGTACCCAAAAACGACACACATCTAATGTGAAGTAATTTATAAGAAATCTCTGGACACCACCAAAGTCTGGACTCTTTGAGCGGAACTTAACAACTCACCCAGTAACAAAAGTGAAAAGTGCGATAAGTAATAACACTAAAGAGATCCGGAAAAAATTACGCAAATAACAACTCCAAACAAACGTCAGAGACTTGAATCAGATGAACAATCAGCCTGCTCATCACCATCCTCCATTGATCTATGTGATTTATTCACAGATTCCATAGATGAAGCTGCAGAGGTAGACGGTGTAATCAGCCTTGCAGTGAACACAGCATCAGTTGACACTAACCTATTAGTGCCAATATTAACAAACATCAAATCGGCAACGCCTGCAACTCTGGCAATCCCTTCTAAAGGAATACTGCATGCAGCTGATGCAATCAAAACGGAGACAGTGAAAACATCTTTTAATTTGAATCCAAAACTAACAGCAAATCAATTGCAAAAGCAACGGCAAACTTCAGTAAAGTACTCTTCAATTCCAAAACAGATCCTCAATCCAACATTTGGAAACAAAGATTAGAAAATATTCAGTTGGATGAAAATGAAGTAAATTTGAACAGAAGTAACATTATGAAATTACTCCAGTGTGTTCCTCTTCTTTGTACAGTTACTTCAGATAACATAATTGTCAAATATGTTTCAAAAAATTGTTCAGATCAGATCCTGTTACACATTAAGTCGCAAGCAGTGAGGAAAACATTACTGGCAGCAAAAGATGAACTGCTCTTCTTTGGATTCGACCTATCAGTCGAAAAAGGTGATAAAATATGCCGTGATGAGCCCCCGCCTGACGCCAATGACGATCAAAACGACAAATGAACAAAGACGGGCTGCTTTGAGGAAGATGATGAACAACAAACCGTCAAATTCTCTTAGAGAGGAGCACCTTCTTGGTCGTGAAAAGAGGTTGGGTAACCCCCTATCCAGCTTCCACCATAAACATTAGCCACCAGGTACTCAGGCAGAAGTTCCTTGTGTGCTTCTGTCATGGAGGCCAGCGGTGGAAATCTGCATTAGAAATTCGCAATTGCAAAATGCTTAATTGCAATATTAAAGAAGATATGCCACCGAATAACACATGGCATCGCAATCAGAGCCATAAAACTCTTGATTATATATGGTCGTCAAACAATTCGCTTGCAAAAATCAACCAGTTAAATGTTCTGAAAACCAAAAAACCAACCATGACGCACTCAAGCTTTCTTAGCGCATGAAATGTGAACCATTTTCACAAAGTTACAAGGAGACTCCGGTAGTAAACTACGGAGGCAATAGGCTGCGGATAGATCAGTCCCAAATAAACGGCCTAAGAGATAATCTAAGGGAACCCCGATGTCTCCAAATAGTCAAATTAATTATGTTACTTTGTTGATGCAATTCACAGCCAAATCTACTCGAAGGAAAACATCAGTACAAATAAACAAATATCCCTTTAGTCGATTAGTAAATACTGAAAAAATAACTCTACATCAGACTCCTAAAAACAACCTTAGACACTGGTGCAGGCGGTGCCATTAAAAGACGACGACAAGCTTATCGCAACCGGCTGAAATCATTTGGTCACATTCGAGACCAAGCACGGGCTGAATTAATGTCACAGCTCATCACCAAGCATAATTCAAGAGCAATATTGGAAACACTAAACAAAGAAACTGTGAATTGCAGTATATAGATGTCATTCAAAGTGTCCACCGCATCCTGGGAGAAACACGTGTTCAAAAGGCCTATCACTGTTCCACCAAAAACGGAGAAAGCGTGCCATGGACAGTGGGAAGTCTGTGTATCAGTTGACGACATCACTTTTGCAATCCAACATCTGAAAAACTTACGAGCTGCTGGACCAGATTACCTTACAAACATTATGTTAAAGGCAAATAAAGACCAATGGTCAAGCTTCATCGAAGCTCTATTCAAGAAGATTTCCGTCCTGAAGATATTGCCACAATCATGGTTAACAGCGGTGGTGGTACCAATTTTTAAGAAGGGTAATCGGGCTGATCCTGCCAACTATCGCCCGATTGCCCTTCTAGACACAATCGGAAAGATATATGCCTCCTTTTTGCAGCAAATGTTGACAACTTGGGCCACAAGTGCTGGTATCATGGACTGTCGTCAAACCGGTTTCATAAAGGGAGTAGGGACTGAAGTAAATTTAATTTTTACTAAACCTACTGAAACTTGAAGCCCTAAAAGGAAAGAAGAAGCTCTTTTTAGCCTTTGTTAATATGCGCCAGGCTTTCAACTGTATAAACCGTGAACTCCTATGGACGAAACTAACAAAATGGTCGTGTCCTCCTGACCTTCTCCACCCAGTAATGGCATTGCATGAAAACACAAGCATTCACGTGCGATTAAACGAACATGGTGATCTTACAAATGCAATCAGAACAATCAAAGGCGTAAAACAAGGATGCCCACTTGCGGCTCTATTGTTTAAGCTGTCCATTGCGGATCTACCAACTCCTAAAGTAAATGGCCAGCAGATCAGTTGGGCAATGTATGCCGATGATCTAGTCTTGACAGATACCACCCAGATAGGGCTCCAAAGGCTAGTGAATACTCTCCAAAAGTAGCTGTCTCAAAATGATCTTGAGATAAATGTGACGAAAACAAAAATCATGACCTTTGGCCTGAAGGTGGGGTCCAGAAACAAAAACTTTAGATGGACAGTCGCTGGAGAGTATATTGAAACGATCCCATCCATTCAATAAATCCATTCGAAAATGGGACTGACACCAAGACCTGATTCACTGGATGACAACGTTTGCCCTACAAGGTTCCAAATTGCACGCTGAATATGGGAAATTTACTCTCAGCCCGATTCTGACCTTTTACACTCAAAAAGTAATTCCATCTATTTCATTTGGATCTGAAGCCGGTTGGAATATGAGCCAAAAAACGTGGTCCCACCTTGAAGGTCTTTTCTGGCGCAGGGTGCTTAGACTTCCTCGTAATATTTTAATGATTGCAATTCGCTATGAACTAGCTTTAGATTCCTTGTATGGCACTGTCCTATGGAAATCAATCTCAGTCCTAAGAAAAATGCTTCTGAGCAAACCAGCTCCAGCTCATGACATTTTACCTCTGTTGAGGACATTTCCACATGTAGGTCTCTTAAAGACCTGGACAACTAAAATCGAAAACATTTTGAAATCACCAGACATAAAGATATCGTCAATATTGGTCCATCCTCAACTGGCTAAGAAACAATTGAAAACCTGGAGCTGGACCAAAAATATTGAAAAAAAGAACTAATCTACATAGCTCATTACATTATGGAGCTGCAGAGTTTGAACTTTACCAACAACCAAAATATCTAATGCGATTTCCATCACGCTATCATCGCGATCAGTTTTTGAGGCAACGTCTTAATGCCTACCAAACCAAAGAGATGCTATGGCTAAGGCGTGACAAAGACACAAATGACAATCTTTGCCGATATTGTAAATCAGCAATAGAATCGTCGAAACATTTGATAATAGAATGTTTTTCCGCAACTGCCCAGCGATCATTATACCTTGGAAAATGTGCTCCCTTGAATAGAAACATGGAGGACTGGTGGTTCATGCTGCTTTCGGAAATCAACGTAAAACTCACCTGTGCAGTGGTAAATCTATGCTACCTTTTGCTTAGAACTATAGTGAGCAAAGGTGGCATTGAAGGAATGGCAAAAAAAGGAAAAAAAAGGAAAACAGGAAATGTTTTGTTTTAGAAACAGGAAATGTTAAATCATGCAACAGAATTTTCGTAATAAAAGTTTGTATAAACTAAATGTTACAATTTAAAAAAATGAAAAAAATAAAAGGTATTTGTACCCGCAGTTTGTACCTGTTCAATGCTATTTCAGGGCTAGCCAAGTCCAGGTAGAAGTCCCATCTTCTTTCTGTTTTATAAATGGTCTTATAAATGGTCTGAATCACACAACCTCTCAGAGTTGCGCTAAACTCTCATGATGGACATCAACGATTGATTTTTGGCCTGTGCGATCTTCCAGTGACAATTCAGGGGGTAGGTGATCAGTGGGGTACTTATTGTTTACAAGTGAAACTCTTTATATACATTTTCTATCGAATAGTTACTGGGTAGATTACAGACACTGTGCCTCATTACGACCTTCGCGGAACTGGTTAATGGGCTCCGCTAATGGAGGCGGACCGGTTAAACCCGTTCTACGAAATTACAAGGTCCCCTCGCGGGACCCGGTAAGGACGCCTGGGCCGGTTGTAATCGGCCCGTTGTTAGCGCCCTCTCCCATCTATCGGGGCTCAGATGGGAATGGGGAAGGTCTGGGCATGGGTTCCCAGGAGGGAGGAATTACCCGGCCCTCCGAACTTGGAATGACCCGGTAATTCCCCATTCTGGGAAACCGAGCTAATAGCTCCATGGCTGCCGCCAGCTCGTAATGAGGCCCACTAACTTTCTAACAAGTCCAGCCTACTCCCATAATGTTGTGCCCAGAACACTACACCATACATCATAACGGGGACAATAAAGACTGTGTGCATTCTCACACAATGAGTAGCCTCCATGTTTGGAGGCGAAGGCCTTAAGTACACCCATCAGCTCGAAGGGACTTTAGTGAGTTGTCGTAACCAATTCAGCCTACTATCTCTGATGATGCCCAAGTAGTGGAACAGTGAAGCCTCACCCACCTTCTGTCCATTCAATGTCTTTCTCTTTGGACATGATCTTGGTTTCGCTGGTATTTAGTTCTATCCTGTTGTTGATACGGTAGCAGTACAGTAACATGAGCTGCTCCTGCCATCCCCATGGTATGAGGTCCAGCAAAACCAAGTCATTGGCATAAACCACGCATTGCATGTGGCCATTCAGGAAGGTCAGAGATACCGGATTTAAGGGCTATCGAGAGGTCAGCCAGATACAAATTAAAAAGTGCCCACGCAAGAATGCAGTCGACAAAAGTCGCAACCCAGTCCTTGTGCATCTATTGTCTACCCTTACTTTTACCTCATTACTGGAATACAGGGACCTTATCAAATACAGCAACCAGTAGTGACGTTCCACTGAACAAGCTTGTTCCCGAGCACCTCTCTTCGTACAGTGTCAAAAGCCGAAATAAAGTTGATGAATGCTGCATAGATCGGTTGCTTGCGAGGGGCCCAGGTAGTCTGGACAATAGTCACTAGAGTTCATATATTAGCAGCAGTACTTGCCATTGATTCACAGGGGCAATGGAATTATTGGCTATCCAGACATTCAGATCGTCCAGAAGGACACGCGCACATTTCCTTGCGGGTGCATCCAGCGTTGCCAGAATCCGATGGTTGGTGGGATCGTCACGCTTTCAGGGACCAATGGAGCTCATCGGCCAAATCTTCGGCAATTGCTCAGAGATACTAATGGCCCGGAAGAGCATGTGAAATACATAAACCCACCAGTCTGAGTTCTTTTTGAGAAATATGCTAGAGAGACCATCCGGACCCGGGGTCGGTGATTCCTTAATGCTCTTAATAATGGTTCCGATTTGATATCTCTGTAGGGTATATGGCAATGTTTTGGCGTAGACACGTGTGCTCTCTGTGTTTGCCGGGAGCCTTGCCAATGGCATTTGCAATGTAAGAGGTCCAGGCCTCAATCCAAGCTCCATCCGCCAGGGCCACCCTAGGTCTTATGTCGTTAACAATTTGCCAAAAGGAGTTACCAAAGTTCTCTGGGGATATTCCAGTTATGTTCCCTAAAATACTGCTGATATCAGGATTTTCTAGTGCTCACCAAGTGAGCTTTGACACTGGGAATGAGTTGACTACTTTTATAAGAATGCAAATCTCTTCTAAGAGATTGTATTTCTAACTAAACCTTCCTATCAAATTTGTGGGAATTTGTTGGGTTATAATTGGCAAAGAGCTTATTAATGTGTCGAGGACTTTCACTAAAGAGTAGATTTATATATTATTATAATATAATAGATTTATAATATTAGCAATAGCGATTTCATAATTATTCCTTTGACCCAAGATCTCTCAGTATCCCGCTTGCTCTCTGTCAAGTGTTGATTTTTTAATGACATCGTCTAACGGAAGAGTTGATAGGAAAGTGGAGGCCTTCTCCACATTTACAGGATTCCACCTCATTCTGTTTATGTCAATGCCAATTGGTGAGTCTGTATTGACTACAGGTAAGGTAAGGTCCACGAAAGAGAGCAAAGGGTAATGATCGGTCGCTTCTCTGGGAACCACCTTTATGTCTATCATATCACCTAACGGAAACCGATGTATAAACACATAATCAATCGTAGAGGCACTTGTCGCCGAAATCCTAGTAGGGTGCCCCAGGGTATCACTGGGGCTTGATCCATTCATCTTCACAAGCCCATGCTGGGAAATCAAGTGTGCCAAGCTAAGGCCTTTTTGTTTTTGTTAATTGTGGGGAAATTAGTGGGACAAGAACCCCCACTTATTCCCTCTTCAGGGTCAGAGGCGGGGGTATCTTAGCATTGAAATCTCCTACCATTATAAGAGAATAATTGGCCTTATGAGTATCATGAATGTTACCTGTGGCTGCAAAAATGGTTGTCGGCACTTGTCAGATAAACTGACCACCGTTAGGGTAGTATAGTTGCCTTCTAACAGACTCAGTAATCGCACCAACACACAAGCGGACCAAGGGTCCAATTCAGTGCTTTTAACCGAATGAATGACACTGAATAATAGCGCACCTTTAGGTCCCCCCAAGGTTCCCTTAATAGCTAAATCCTGAATAGTCTGTCTTCCATCAAAAGTTAAATCTTCAGTCAGCCATGTTTCCCGAAGGGCAACCACATGGAATGTATCAAGATTATCATTAACCCTCTTCACCAGTGGGGGCGCCCCTTCATACTCCAGAGTAGATCAATGTTTGCTATGGTCAATTCACCACTCTTTGCTGCAAGATTGCGGGGAGACTAAAGCAACATTAAGTGTCATTTCTCAGCTCCTCAGTCACCTCCTCAACCTTTCACAATTGCCTGTCCCCATATATGTCAAAGGACCATCCCTTAAGAATGATTGAGTTGTCAATGTCCATGGCGGTGCACTGCATATAATAGTAGGGGGCTGTCTTTTTGGGTTCTTGCCTCTTCTTTCATATCGGGGGACCAGTTTCAAATGGGGAAGATATAACAAGCAAATCTATATACATCTAAATCTATATAAGATCTGACAGTTGAATGGATTACGACAGGTTCGGTCGGGTAAGTCGCTTTACTCTCCAGACCAAGCTTGGCAGAATAAGATTGATCCACTGTATTTGCGATTCATTGATCCCTACATGGCCTGCACATCCAGTCCAGGAGATGTGATGTATGGGGCTTTCTACAGAGTGATCTTGGTATAGAATGACATTTACGTCCTGACCATGGCCCTACAAGCCAACTACATGAGCACATGGGAGAAAGTGCATCACGAGTAAAGAGCCAAAACACGTGGCAACCACAACAAAACACATTGGTTTTGGCTTTGATGTGTTCCCACAGATAAAACATAAGGAAATTACCAAGTGTTCCTGTACTTGCAAATAGAATGAATGTAGTGTTTTGATTATAGCCTGGATGTATCAAGGCTGTAGTGACAGACACCAGTCTATTTTTGTAGTGTTGTTTTGTATCTTGTTAAGTCACGATATACTAACACCTAGTCACAGTGTGGAATTCCATTGACCTGGTGAAGCTTTTGCATATGTTGATTATGTAGGATAAAATGAAAGACCAAAGGAAATATCGAGGCTTATACCACCAAAAATTAAATACGCCAGTCACGAGTTCAGAAGTACATGAACAATTTCATTGACAGATAGCTATCTGGCTCTCACACACCTTGCAGTGTGTACCAGCAGACACTGTGAGGGGAGAGAGTGCTGGATATTACAAAGACATCAACTTTTATACTCTTTTCCCCAATCCTGGTTACATCGTCCAGCCCTTCTTCAAGTTATCTATTCACTAGGGTTCATACTCAGTTCATATTGGTAATACAGAATCAAATAATTATACATTGTTCAATATTTCCCTCAAACACTAGACATGTTTTTCTGCACATATAACACAATGGTAACATTTGTTTTCAAGCTTAAAGTCAGACCAGTTTCAAAAAAGGAACACAAAGCATTTCTGCAAAGGCACACGGTTTCAGCTGTTCAGCATTCTGTTCCACTGTTTGAATAAGGATGACACTATTGGTATAGCCAACATCTAAATTACTGCTCAGTTCAACTCTAGTTTAGCTCCAAGGTTTCTTAGCTCAGGACAAACCATCCACTCTCAGCAGCCACAACATGTTTATCTGCGTTGACACAGTGCAAAGTTCATTTTTCCCTGTTGCAGCTGAAAACACAAAGTTTAACATGAGGCAAAAACAGGAGTTAAACAAAATGGCGGATGATTCTAAAATGGCGACGTAGTCAGCTTTATTCAGGTTCATTTAACAGCGATTTTCAGTGTGATGCGAATGTGCTTAGGCCAATGTTTATTATCAGGCGGTATTATGCTAAATATGGTTTTACAAACACAATAAACGGGTTGTTTGTGATATGAAATGTGTTCCTCTCCAGTGTTGTGCTTGCCGCATTATGAGTGAATAGGTTGCTGTGGGGACTAGGGCGGCCAACTTTATGAAGTGTTTTCGCAGGACACGATGTGGCGCATGGGTGGCGGGCTGCAGAGAGCGCAATTCCATGCAGTGTCACTTGCGCCCCCGTCCACATTTTGGGTAAATTAGTGGCACATGGAATTTTAACACACTGAACACAAACTGTAGGACCATTACAAATGCAGCACACTCTGGAGCTATGTCTGGCGCTATGATATGATATGATTTGATATGATATTTGATATGATATTTTATTTATATCGCGCTCTTACACAGGTGTTTCAGAGCGCAACCAGGCAAAGGGAGGGGAACAGGGGAGAAACAAAAACAACAATCTTACTAGGCCCAGTGACATTGAGAACGCACAAGTGCATGGAGAGGGGAAAAAGGGGGAAAGTGCAGAGCATAGGAGAGAAACAAAATAAATAGTAAGTACATAAATAATTAAATAGAGTGTTAGCAGTGGTAGTGCAGCCTGTAAGAGGCAAAGGTGCTAGGTTAGGGGTTGTAAGTTGCATACATGACACCACATAAGTGACTTCCCAGAAAGGGTGCTGCTAGAAGCGTCATCGGTCTTTGATACTCGCAGGCACCTTGGCAAGCGGCTGTGGAATAAGTCACCATGAGTAAGCCAAGTGGCAGATAACTTTGTGGTGTGAAATAGACGAATGATAGTATTATATATGAAGCCATTTTATAGTCATTAAACTGTGGCTGAGGATATTTTCTATAATATAAGCTATGAGCTAATCACTTACAGGGACTCCAGATACGACAGGGTGAGCTTAAGCGATTTGCCCAGGATCACACACTTTGGTTACGGGGTAAAAACAGGATGTGGCCATTTGGTAGACCACATCTTGCCACACGCGGTGCACACACATAGTTATTACGGATTTTGTTGTGATAGGTATTTCTGTTTAGTTGTTTAGTTGATCATGCTGTCATGAGGGGTGAGGAATGTGGAATGTGGGGGGAATGTGGAATGTGGGGGGAATGTGGAATGTGGGTGGAGGACAGTTGGCAGAGGGAGCTGGGGAACAGTCGGAAGCAGGAGGCTGTGCCGGGGCGCTGCCAAATAAAGACAAAATTGTAATCCCACACACAGGCTCAGTGTGGTAGTTCATCTCATCAGATTTGTTTAAAGAAAGGCCTTGACAATAATGCACACAGCATAATAACCCAGCATTTCATAAACTAAACTTACGCTGTATACATTGTCATAGAAACATGTTGAATTAAAGAGTATGATGTTAAGTTTATTTTCCCCATCCTGCATGAAAGGTCAGACGCATAGCTGCCCACTGGCTCGCGGGTTTCGCCCGGTAATTTAACACAGTCCCCCCGTACCCCCCACCCCCGCGCAACCGGCAAGGAGAGCAGGATAAAGTGATGACCCCTCCAGATGCAAAGCGAGCCTGTCATCTGCTGGCAGTGAGGTTGCGGTTCTGCGGCAAGCAGTTAGGCCTGTGCACAGCTGTGGTCATGACAGGAGGTCAGACTCGCCAGGGCCTGAGACCAGCCCCCTCCTCCCCCCACACATCCCACCTCTGGCACACCTCCCACCTCTGGCGGTGAACAGAAAGTTTCTGCTTCTCTCAAATGCCACTCCCGCAGAACTGGCATTAGAGGCTTGCAAAACACACTGAAGCTCAGAAGAGTGTTTTCCCCAAAATCACAAGGTGCACCGTTGCAATCGCACCAGTGTAACACGGATTGAAGGGTAAATTAAAAGTGCAATGCAGTGCACACTTCCACTGAGACATTCAAATCAGCTGAAATGCTGTCCTGTCAAACTAATGGCAACACAGTCACTTAAGGGCAGGTCATCTCTTTTGGGGGAAATAAACCTATGCACACTATTAAACACTATTCTCCAGAGTTGGATCTTCCGTTGGCCCAGAGGACCCATCAGCCCCACACTGAGATTCCTCCACTGCCTCCCTCCCAGAGGATCCATCAGCTCCGCACTGAGATTCCTCCACTGGCTCCCTCCCGGAGGACCCATCAACTCCGCACTGAGATTCCTTCACTGGCTCCCTCCCGTAAGACCCATCAGCCCCGCACTGAGATTCCTCCACTGGCTCCCTCCCAGAGGACCCATCAGCCCCGCACTGAGATTCCTCCACTGGCTCCCTCCCAGAGGATCCATCAGCCCCGCACTGAGATTCCTCCACTGCCTCCCTCCCAGAGGACCCATCAGCCCCGCACTGAGATTCCTCCACTGGCTCCCTCCCGGAGGACCCATCAACCCCGCACTGAGATTCCTTCACTGGCTCCCTCCCGTAAGACCCATCAGCCCCGCACTGAGATTCCTCCACTGGCTCCCTCCCAGAGGACCCATCAGCCCCGCACTGAGATTCCTCCACTGGCTCCCTCCCAGAGGATCCATCAGCCCCGCACTGAGATTCCTCCACTGCCTCCCTCCCAGAGGACCCATTAGCCCCGCACTGAGATTCCTTCACTGGCTCCCTCCCGTAAGACCCATCAGCCCCGCACTGAGATTCCTCCACTGGCTCCCTCCCAGAGGACCCATCAGCCCCGCACTGAGATTCCTCCACTGGCTCCCTCCCAGAGGATCCATCAGCCCCGCACTGAGATTCCTCCACTGCCTCCCTCCCAGAGGACCCATCAGCCCCGCACTGAGATTCCTCCACTGGCTCCCTCCCGGAGGACCCATCAACCCCGCACTGAGATTCCTCCACTGGCTCCCTCCCGGAGGACCCATCAACCCCGCACTGAGATTCCTTCACTGGCTCCCTCCCGTAAGACCCATCAGCCCCGCACTGAGATTCCTCCACTGGCTCCCTCCCAGAGGACCCATCAGCCCCGCACTGAGATTCCTCCACTGGCTCCCTCCCAGAGGATCCATCAGCCCCGCACTGAGATTCCTCCACTGCCTCCCTCCCAGAGGACCCATTAGCCCCGCACTGAGATTCCTCCACTGGCTCCCTCCCAGAGGACCCATCAGCCCCGCACTGAGATTCCTCCACTGGCTCCCTCCCAGAGGACCCATCAGCCTGGCACTGAGATTCCTCCACTGCCTCCCTCCCAGAGGACCCATCAGCCCCGCACTGAGATTCCTCCACTGGCTCCCTCCCAGAGGACCCATCAGCCTGGCACTGAGATTCCTCCACTGGCTCCCTCCCAGAGGCCCCATCGGCCCCGCGCTGAGATTCCTCCACTGGCTCCCGCCCAGAGGACCCATCAGCCCCACACTGAGATTCCTCCACTGCCTCCCTCCCAGAGGACCCATCAGCCCCGCACTGAGATTCCTCCACTGGCTCCCTCCCAGAGGACCCATCAGCCTGGCACTGAGATTCCTCCACTGCCTCCCTCCCAGAGGACCGATCAGCCCGCACTGAGATTCCTCCAGTGGCTCCCTCCCAGAGAACCCATCAGCCCCGCACTGAGATTCCTCCACTGGCTCCCTCCCAGAGGACCCATCAGCCCGGCACTGAGATTCCTCCACTGCCTCCCTCCAGGAGGACCCATCAGCCCCGCACTGAGATTCCTCCACTGCCTCCCTCCCAGAGGACCCATCAGCCCGCACTGAGATTCCTCCAGCAGCTCCCTCCCAGAGGACCCATCAGCCCGGCACTGAGATTCCTCCACTGGCTCCCTCCCAGAGGACCCATTGGCCCCGCACTGAGATTCCTCCACTGGCTCCCTCCCAGAGGACCCATCAGCCCCACACTGAGATTCCTCCACTGCCTCCCTCCCAGAGGACCCATCAGCCCCGCACTGTGATTCCTCCACTGGCTCCCTCCCAGAGGACCCATCAGCCCCGCACTGAGATTCCTCCACTGGCTCCCTCCCAGAGGACCCATCAGCCCGGCACTGAGATTCCTCCACTGCCTCCCTCCCAGAGGACCCATCAGCCCCGCACTGAGATTCCTCCACTGCCTCCCTCCCAGAGGACCCATCAGCCCCGCAGCCCCGCACTGAGATTCCTCCACTGGCTCCCTCCCAGTGGACCCATCAGCCTAGCACTGAGATTCCTCCACTGCTTCCCTCCCAGAGGACCCATCAGCCCCGCGCTGAGATTCCTCCACTGGCTCCCTCCCAGAGGACCCATCAGCCCCGCGCTGAGATTCCTCCACTGCCTCCCTACCAGAGGACCCATCAGCCCCGCGCTGAGATTCCTCCACTGGCTCCCTCCCAGAGGACCCATCAGCCTGGCACTGAGATTCCTCCACTGCCTCCCTTACAGAGGACCCATCGGCCCCGCACTGCGATTCCTCCACTGACTCCCTCCCAGAGGACGCATCGGCCCCGCGCTGAGAATTCCTCCACTGGCTCCCTCCCAGAGGACCCATCAGCCCCGCAATGAGATTCCTCCACTGGCTCCCTCCCAGAGGACAAATCGGCCCCGCGCTGAGATTCCTCCACTGGCTCCCTCCCAGAGGACCCATCAGCCCCGCACTGAGATTCCTCCACTGGCTCCCTCCCAGAGGACCCATCGGCCCGCGCTGAGATTCCTCCACTGGCTCCATCCCAGAGGACCCATCAGCCCTGCGCTGCTATTCCTCCACTGGCTCCCTCCCAGAGGACCCATCAGCCCCGCACTGAGATTCCTCCACTGGCTCCCTCCCGGAGGACCCATCAACCCCGCACTGAGATTCCTTCACTGGCTCCCTCCCGTAGGACCCATCAGCCCCGCACTGAGATTCCTCCACTGCCTCCCTCCCAGAGGACCCATCAGCCTGGCACTGAGATTCCTCCACTGCCTCCCTCCCAGAGGACCCATTAGCCCCGCACTGAGATTCCTCCACTGGCTCCCTCCCAGAGGACCCATCAGCATCGCACTGAGATTCCTCCACTGGCTCCCTCCCAGAGGACCCATCAGCCTGGCACTGAGATTCCTCCACTGCCTCCCTCCCAGAGGACCCATCAGCCCCGCACTGAGATTCCTCCACTGGCTCCCTCCCAGAGGACCCATCAGCCCCGCACTGAGATTCCTCCACTGGCTCCCTCCCAGAGGACCCATCAGCCTGGCACTGAGATTCCTCCACTGCCTCCCTCCCAGAGGACCCATCAGCCCCGCACTGAGATTTCTCCACTGCCTCCCTCCCAGAGGACCCATCAGCCCCGCACTGAGATTTCTCCACTGGCTCCCTCCCAGAGGACCCATCAGCCCGGCACTGAGATTCCTCCACTGGCTCCCTCCCGAGGACCCATCGGCCCCGCGCTGAGATTCCTCCACTGGCTCCAGCCCAGAGGACCCATCAGCCCCACACTGAGATTCCTCCACTGCCTCCCTCCCAGAGGACCCATCAGCCCCGCACTGAGATTCCTCCACTGGCTCCCTCCCAGAGGACCCATCAGCCTGGCGCTGAGATTCCTCCACTGCCTCCATCCCAGAGGACCCATCAGCCCCGCGCTGAGATTCCTCCACTGGCTCCCTCCCAGAGGACCCATCAGCCTGGCACTGAGATTCCTCCACTGCCTCCCTTACAGAGGACCCATCGGCCCCGCACTGCGATTCCTCCACTGGCTCCCTCCCAGAGGACACATCGGCCCCGCGCTGAGATTCCTCCACTGGCTCCCTCCCAGAGGACCCATCAGCCCCGCACTGAGATTCCTCCACTGGCTCCCTCCCAGAGGACAAATCGGCCCCGCGCTGAAATTCCTCCACTGGCTCCCTCCCAGAGGACCCATCAGCCCCGCACTGAGATTCCTCCACTGGCTCCCTCCCAGAGGACCCATCGGCCCACGCTGAGATTCCTCCACTGGCTCCATCCCAGAGGACCCATCAGCCCTGCGCTGAGATTCCTCCACTGGCTCCCTCCCGGAGGACCCATCAACCCCGCACTGAGATTCCTTCACTGGCTCCCTCCCGTAGGACCCATCAGCCCCGCACTGAGATTCCTCCACTGCCTCCCTCCCAGAGGACCCATCAGCCCCGCACTGAGATTCCTCCACTGGCTCCCTCCCAGAGGACCCATCAGCCTGGCACTGAGATTCCTCCACTGCTTCCCACCCAGAGGACCCATCAGCCCCGCGCTGAGATTCCTCCACTGGCTCCCTCCCAGAGGACCCATCAGCCCCGCGCTGAGATTCCTCCACTGCCTCCCTCCCAGAGGACCCATCAACTCCGCACTGAGATTCCTTCACTGGCTCCCTCCCGTAGGACCCATCAGCCCCGCGCTGAGATTCCTCCACTGATTCCCTCCCAGAGGACCCATCAGCCCCGCGCTGAGATTCCTCCACTGCCTCCCTCCCAGAGGACCCATCAGCCCCGCGCTGAGATTCCTCCACTGGCTCCCTCCCAAAGGACCCATCAGCCCCGTGCTGAAATTCCTCCACTGGCTCCCTCCCAGAGGACCCATCAGCCCCGCACTGAGATTCCTCCACTGGCTCCCTCCCAGAGGACCCATCGGCCCCACGCTGAGATTCCTCCACTGGCTCCATCCCAGAGGACCCATCAGCCCTGCGCTGAGATTCCTCCACTGGCTCCCTCCCAGAGGACCCATCAGCCCCGCACTGAGATTCCTCCACTGGCTCCCTACCAGAGGACCCATCAGCCTGGCACTGAGATTCCTCCACTGCTTCCCTCCCAGAGGACCCATCAGCCCCGCGCTGAGATTCCTCCACTGGCTCCCTCCCAGAGGACCCATCAGCCCCGCGCTGAGATTCCTCCACTGCCTCCTTCCCAGAGGACCCATCAGACCCGCGCTGAGATTCCTCCACTGGCTCCCTCCCAGAGGACCCATCAACCTGGCACTGAGATTCCTCCACTGCCTCCCTTCCAGAGGACCCATTGGCCCTGTGCTGAGATTCCTCCACTGCCTCCCTCCCAGAGGACCCATCGGCCCCGCGCTGAGATTCCTCCACTGGCTCCATCCCAGAGGACCCATCAGCCCTGCGCTGAGATTCTTCCACTGGCTCCCTCCCAGAGGACCCATCAGCCCCACACTGAGACTCCTCCACTGGCTCCCTCCCGGAGGACCCATCAACCCCGCACTGAGATTCCTTCACTGGCTCCCTCCCGTAGGACCCATCAGCCCCGCACTGAGATTCCTCCACTGCCTCCCTCCCAGAGAACCCATCAGCCCCGTGCTGAGATTCCTCCACTGCCTCCCTCCCAGAGGACCCATAAGCCCCACGCTGAGATTCCCCCACTGCCTCCCTCCCAGAGGACCCATCAGCCCCGTGCGGAGATTCCTCCACTGGCTCCCTCCCAAAGGACCCATCAGCCCCGCGCTGAAATTCCTCCACTGGCTCCCTCCCAGAGGACCCATCAGCCCCGCACTGAAATTCCTCCACTGGCTCCCTCCCAGAGGACCCATCAGCCCCGCGCTGAGATTTCTCCACTGGCTCCCTCCCAGAGGACCCATCAGCCCCGCGCTGGCTCCCTCCCAGAGGACCCATCAGCCCCACGCTGAGATTCCTCCAATGGCTCCCTCCCAGAGGACCCATCAGTCCCGCGCTGAGATTCCTCCACTGTCTCCCTCCCAGAGGACCCATCAGCCCCGCGCTGAGATTCCTCCACTGGCTCCCTCCCAGAGGACCCATCAACCCCACACTGAGATTCCTCCACTGGCTCCCTCCCAGAGGACCCATCAACCTGGCACTGAGATTCCTCCACTGCCTCCCTCCCAGAGGACCCATCAGCCCCACACTGAGATTCCTCCACTGGCTCTCTCCCAGAGGACCCATCAGCCCCGCACTGAGATTCCTCCACTGGCTCCCTCCCAGAGGACCCATCAGCCTGGCACTGAGATTCCTCCACTGCCTCCCTCCCAGAGGACCCATCAGCACGCACTGAGATTCCTCCACTGCCTCCCGCCCAGAGGACCCATCAGCCCCGCACTGAGATTCCTCCACTGGCTCCCTCCCAGAGGACCCATCAGCCTGGCACTGAGATTCCTCCACTGCTTCCCTCCCAGAGGACCCATCGGCCCCGCGCTGAGATTCCTCCACTGGCTCCCTCCCAGAGGACCCATCAGCCCCGCGCTGAGATTCCTCCACTGCCTCCCTCCCAGAGGACCCATCAGCCCCGCGCTGAGATTCCTCCACTGGCTCCCTCCCAGAGGACCCATCAGCCCCGCGCTGAGATTCCTCCACTGGCTCCCTCCCAGAGGACCCAACAGCCCCGCGCTGAGATTCCTCCACTGGCTCCCTCCCAGAGGACCCATCAGCCCCGCGCTGAGATTCCTCCACTGGCTCCCTCCCAGAGGACCCATCAGCCCCGCACTGAGATTCCTCCACTGGCTCCCTCCCAGAGGACCCAACAGCCCCGCGCTGAGATTCCTCCACTGCCTCCCTCCCAGAGGACGCATCGGCTCCGCGCTGAGATTCCTCCACTGGCTCCATCCCAGAGGACCCATCAGCCCTGCGCTGAGATTCCTCCACTGCCTCCCTCCCAGAGGACCCATCAGCCCCGCGCTGAGATTCCTCCACTGGCTCCCTCCCGGAGGACCCATCAGCCCCGCACTGAGATTCCTCCACTGGCTCCCTCCCGGAGGACCCATCAACCCCGCGCTGAGATTCCTCCACTGGCTCCCTCCTGTAGGACCCATCAGCCCCGCGCTGAGATTCCTCCACTGCCTCCCGCCCGGAGGACTCATCAGTCCCGCACTGAGATTCCTTCACTGGCTCCCTCCCAGAGAACCCATCAGCCCCGCACTGAGATTCCTCCACTGCCTCCCTCCCAGAGGACCCATCAGCCCCGCGCTGAGATTCCTACACTGCCTCCCTCCCAGAGGACCCATCAACCCCGCACTGAGATTCCTCCACTGCCTCCCTCCCAGAGGACCCATCAGCCCCGCACTGAGATTCCTCCACTGGCACCCTCCCAGAGGACCCATCAGCCCCGCACTGAGATTCCTCCACTGGCTCCCTCCCAGAGGACCCATCAGCCCCGCGCTGAGATTTCTCCACTGGCTCCCTCCCAGAGGACCCATCAGCCCCGCGCTGGCTCCCTCCCAGAGGACCCATCAGCCCCACGCTGAGATTCCTCCACTGGCTCCCTCCCAGAGGACCCATCAGTCCCGCGCTGAGATTCCTCCACTGCCTCCCTCCCAGAGGACCCATCAGCCCCGCGCTGAGATTCCTCCACTGTCCCTCCCAGAGGACCCATCAGCCCCACACTGAGATCCCTCCACTGGCTCCCTCCCAGAGGACCCATCAACCTGGCACTGAGATTCCTCCACTGCCTCCCTCCCAGAGGACCCATCAGCCCCGCACTGAGATTCCTCCACTGGCTCTCTCCCAGAGGACCCATCAGCCCCGCACTGAGATTCCTCCACTGGCTCCCTCCCAGAGGACCCATCAGCCTGGCACTGAGATTCCTCCACTGCCTCCCTCCCAGAGGACCCATCAGCCCGCACTGAGATTCCTCCACTGCCTCCCTCCCAGAGGACCCATCAGCCCCGCACTGAGATTCCTCCACTGGCTCCCTCCCAGAGGACCCATCAGCCTGGCACTGAGATTCCTCCACTGCTTCCCTCCCAGAGGACCCATCGGCCCCGCGCTGAGATTCCTCCACTGGCTCCCTCCCAGAGGACCCATCAGCCCCGCGCTGAGATTCCTCCACTGCCTCCCTCCCAGAGGACCCATCAGCCCCGCGCTGAGATTCCTCCACTGGCTCCCTCCCAGAGGACCCATCAGCCCCGCACTGAGATTCCTCCACTGGCTCCCTCCCAGAGGACCCATCAGCCCCGCGCTGAGATTCCTCCACTGGCTCCCTCCCAGAGCACCCATCAGCCCCGCGCTGAGATTCCTCCACTGCCTCCCTCCCAGAGGACCCATCAGCCTGGCACTGAGATTCCTCCACTGCCTCCCTCCCAGAGGACGCATCGGCTCCGCGCTGAGATTCCTCCACTGGCTCCATCCCAGAGGACCCATCAGCCCTGCGCTGAGATTCCTCCACTGCCTCCCTCCCAGAGGACCCATCAGCCCCACGCTGAGATTCCTCCCCTGGCTCCCTCCCAGAGGACCCATAAGCCCCGCACTGAGATTCCTCCACTGGCTCCCTCCCGGAGGACCCATCAACCCCGCACTGAGATTCCTTCACTGGCTCCCTCCCATAGGACCCATCAGCCCCGCGCTGAGATTCCTCCACTGCCTCCCTCCCGGAGGACTCATCAGTCCCGCACTGAGATTCCTTCACTGGCTCCCTCCCAGAGAACCCATCAGCCCCGCACTGAGATTCCTCCACTGCCTCCCTCCCAGAGGACCCATCAGTCCCGCGCTGAGATTCCTCCACTGCCTCCCTCCCAGAGGACCCATCAGCCCCGCGCTGAGATTCCTCCACTGCCTCCCTCCCAGAGGACCCATCAGCCCGGCACTGAGATTCCTCCACTGGCTCCCTCCCAGAGGACCCATCAGCCCCGCACTGAGTTTCCTCCACTGGCTCCCTCCCAGAGGACCCATCAGCCCCACACTGAGATTCCTCCACTGGCTCCCTCCCGGAGGACCCATCAGCCCCGCACTGAGATTCCTCCGCTGGCTCCCTCCCGGAGGACCCATCAACCCCGCATGGAGATTCCTTCACTGGCTCCCTCCCGTAGGACCCATCAGCCCGGCGCTGAGATTCCTCCACTGCCTCCCTGCCGGAGGACTCATCAGACCCGCACTGAGATTACTCTACTGCCTCCCTCCAAGAGGACCCATCAGCCCTGCGCTGAGATTCCTCCACTGCCTCCCTCCCAGAGGACCCATCAGCCCCACGCTGAGATTCCTCCACTGGCTCCCTCCCAGAAGACCCATCAGCCCCGCACTGAGATTCCTCCACTGGCTCCCTCCCAGAGGACACATCAGCCCGGCACTGAGATTCCTCCACTGGCTCCCTCCCAGAGGACCCATCAGCCCTGCGCTGAGATTCCTCCACTGCCTCCCTCCCAGAGGACCCATCAGCCCCGCGCTGAGATTCCTCCACTGCCTCCCTCCCAGAGGACCCATCAGCCCCGCGCTGAGATTCCTCCACTGCCTCCCTCCCATAGGACCCATCAGCCCCGCGCTGAGATTCCTCCACTGCCTCCCTCCCAGAGGACCCATCAGCCCCACGCTGAGATTCCTGCACTGCCTCCCTCCCAGAGGACCCATCAGCCCCGCGCTGAGATTCCTCCACTGCCTCCCTCCCAGAGGACCCATCAGCCCCGCGCTGAGATTCCTCCACTGCCTCCCTCCCAGAGGACCCATCAGCCCCGCGCTGAGATTCCTCCACTGGCTCCCTCCCGTAGGACCAATCAGCCCGGCGCTGAGATTCCTCCACTGCCTCCCTCCCAGAGGACCCATCAGCCCGGCGCTGAGATTCCTCCACTGCCTCCCTCCCAGAGGACCCATCAGCCCCACGCTGCGATTCCTCCACTGGCTCCCTCCCAGAGGACCCATCAGCCCCGCACTGAGATTCCTCCACTGGCTCCCTCTCAGAGGACCCATCAGCCTGGCACTGAGATTCCTCCACTGGCTCCATCCCAGAGGACCCATCAGCCCTGCGCTGAGATTCCTCCACTGGCTCCCTCCCAGAGGACCCATCAGCCCCGCACTGAGATTCCTCCACTGGCTCCCTCTCAGAGGACCCATCAGCCTGGCACTGAGATTCCTCCACTGGCTCCATCCCAGAGGACCCATCAGCCCTGCGCTGAGATTCCTCCACTGGCTCCCTCCAAGAGGACCCATCAGCCCCGCGCTGAGATTCCTCCACTGCCTACCTCCCAGAGGACCCATCAGCCCCGCGCTGAGATTCCTCCACTGCCTCCCTCCCAGAGGACCCATCAGCCCTGCGCTGAAATTCCTCCACTGCCTCCCTCCCAGAGGACCCATCAGCCCCGCGCTGAGATTCCTCCACTGCCTCCCTCCCAGAGGACCCATCAGCCCCGCGCTGAGATTCCTCCACTGGCTCCCTCCCATAGGGCCCATCAGCCCCGCACTGAGATTCCTCCACTGGCTCCCTCCCAGAGGACCCATCAGCCCTGCGCTGAGATTCCTCCACTGGCTCCCTCCCAGAGCACCCATCAGTCCCGCGCTGAGATTCCTCCACTGCCTCCCTCCCAGAGGACCCATCAGCCTGGAACTGAGATTCCTCCACTGCCTCCCTTCCAGAGGACGCATCGGCTCCGCGCTGAGATTCCTCCACTGGCTCCATCCCAGAGGACCCATCAGCCCTGCGCTGAGATTCCTCCACTGCCTCCCTCCCAGAGGACCCATCAGCCCCGCGCTGAGATTCCTCCACTGGCTCCCTCCCAGAGGACCCATAAACCCCGCACTGAGATTCCTCCACTGGCTCCCTCCCGGAGGACCCATCAACCCCGCGCTGAGATTCCTTCACTGGCTCCCTCCCGTAGGACCCATCAGCCCCGCGCTGAGATTCCTCCACTGCCTCCCTCCCGGAGGACTCATCAGCCCCGCACTGAGATTCCTCCACTGCCTCCCTCCCAGAGGACCCATCAGCCCCGCAGCCCCGCACTGAGATTCCTCCACTGGCTCCCTCCCGGAGGACCCATCAACCCCGCGCTGAGATTCCTTCACTGGCTCCCTCCCGTAGGACCCATCAGCCCCGCGCTGAGATTCCTCCACTGCCTCCCTCCCGGAGGACTCATCAGCCCCGCGCTGAGATTCCTCCACTGCCTCCCTCCCGGAGGACTCATCAGCCCCGCACTGAGATTCCTCCACTGCCTCCCTCCCAGTGGACCCATCAGCCTAGCACTGAGATTCCTCCACTGCTTCCCTCCCAGAGGACCCATCAGCCCCGCGCTGAGATTCCTCCACTGGCTCCCTCCCAGAGGACCCATCAGCCCCGCGCTGAGATTCCTCCACTGCCTCCCTACCAGAGGACCCATCAGCCCCGCGCTGAGATTCCTCCACTGGCTCCCTCCCAGAGGACCCATCAGCCTGGCACTGAGATTCCTCCACTGCCTCCCTTACAGAGGACCCATCGGCCCCGCACTGCGATTCCTCCACTGACTCCCTCCCAGAGGACGCATCGGCCCCGCGCTGAGAATTCCTCCACTGGCTCCCTCCCAGAGGACCCATCAGCCCCGCAATGAGATTCCTCCACTGGCTCCCTCCCAGAGGACAAATCGGCCCCGCGCTGAGATTCCTCCACTGGCTCCCTCCCAGAGGACCCATCAGCCCCGCACTGAGATTCCTCCACTGGCTCCCTCCCAGAGGACCCATCGGCCCGCGCTGAGATTCCTCCACTGGCTCCATCCCAGAGGACCCATCAGCCCTGCGCTGCTATTCCTCCACTGGCTCCCTCCCAGAGGACCCATCAGCCCCGCACTGAGATTCCTCCACTGGCTCCCTCCCGGAGGACCCATCAACCCCGCACTGAGATTCCTTCACTGGCTCCCTCCCGTAGGACCCATCAGCCCCGCACTGAGATTCCTCCACTGCCTCCCTCCCAGAGGACCCATCAGCCTGGCACTGAGATTCCTCCACTGCCTCCCTCCCAGAGGACCCATTAGCCCCGCACTGAGATTCCTCCACTGGCTCCCTCCCAGAGGACCCATCAGCATCGCACTGAGATTCCTCCACTGGCTCCCTCCCAGAGGACCCATCAGCCTGGCACTGAGATTCCTCCACTGCCTCCCTCCCAGAGGACCCATCAGCCCCGCACTGAGATTCCTCCACTGGCTCCCTCCCAGAGGACCCATCAGCCCCGCACTGAGATTCCTCCACTGGCTCCCTCCCAGAGGACCCATCAGCCTGGCACTGAGATTCCTCCACTGCCTCCCTCCCAGAGGACCCATCAGCCCCGCACTGAGATTTCTCCACTGCCTCCCTCCCAGAGGACCCATCAGCCCCGCACTGAGATTCCTCCACTGGCTCCCTCCCAGAGGACCCATCAGCCCGGCACTGAGATTCCTCCACTGGCTCCCTCCCGAGGACCCATCGGCCCCGCGCTGAGATTCCTCCACTGGCTCCAGCCCAGAGGACCCATCAGCCCCACACTGAGATTCCTCCACTGCCTCCCTCCCAGAGGACCCATCAGCCCCGCACTGAGATTCCTCCACTGGCTCCCTCCCAGAGGACCCATCAGCCTGGCGCTGAGATTCCTCCACTGCCTCCATCCCAGAGGACCCATCAGCCCCGCGCTGAGATTCCTCCACTGGCTCCCTCCCAGAGGACCCATCAGCCTGGCACTGAGATTCCTCCACTGCCTCCCTTACAGAGGACCCATCGGCCCCGCACTGCGATTCCTCCACTGGCTCCCTCCCAGAGGACACATCGGCCCCGCGCTGAGATTCCTCCACTGGCTCCCTCCCAGAGGACCCATCAGCCCCGCACTGAGATTCCTCCACTGGCTCCCTCCCAGAGGACAAATCGGCCCCGCGCTGAAATTCCTCCACTGGCTCCCTCCCAGAGGACCCATCAGCCCCGCACTGAGATTCCTCCACTGGCTCCCTCCCAGAGGACCCATCGGCCCACGCTGAGATTCCTCCACTGGCTCCATCCCAGAGGACCCATCAGCCCTGCGCTGAGATTCCTCCACTGGCTCCCTCCCGGAGGACCCATCAACCCCGCACTGAGATTCCTTCACTGGCTCCCTCCCGTAGGACCCATCAGCCCCGCACTGAGATTCCTCCACTGCCTCCCTCCCAGAGGACCCATCAGCCCCGCACTGAGATTCCTCCACTGGCTCCCTCCCAGAGGACCCATCAGCCTGGCACTGAGATTCCTCCACTGCTTCCCACCCAGAGGACCCATCAGCCCCGCGCTGAGATTCCTCCACTGGCTCCCTCCCAGAGGACCCATCAGCCCCGCGCTGAGATTCCTCCACTGCCTCCCTCCCAGAGGACCCATCAACTCCGCACTGAGATTCCTTCACTGGCTCCCTCCCGTAGGACCCATCAGCCCCGCGCTGAGATTCCTCCACTGATTCCCTCCCAGAGGACCCATCAGCCCCGCGCTGAGATTCCTCCACTGCCTCCCTCCCAGAGGACCCATCAGCCCCGCGCTGAGATTCCTCCACTGGCTCCCTCCCAAAGGACCCATCAGCCCCGTGCTGAAATTCCTCCACTGGCTCCCTCCCAGAGGACCCATCAGCCCCGCACTGAGATTCCTCCACTGGCTCCCTCCCAGAGGACCCATCGGCCCCACGCTGAGATTCCTCCACTGGCTCCATCCCAGAGGACCCATCAGCCCTGCGCTGAGATTTCTCCACTGGCTCCCTCCCAGAGGACCCATCAGCCCCGCACTGAGATTCCTCCACTGGCTCCCTACCAGAGGACCCATCAGCCTGGCACTGAGATTCCTCCACTGCTTCCCTCCCAGAGGACCCATCAGCCCCGCGCTGAGATTCCTCCACTGGCTCCCTCCCAGAGGACCCATCAGCCCCACGCTGAGATTCCTCCACTGCCTCCCTCCCAGAGGACCCATCAGACCCGCGCTGAGATTCCTCCACTGGCTCCCTCCCAGAGGACCCATCAACCTGGCACTGAGATTCCTCCACTGCCTCCCTTCCAGAGGACCCATTGGCCCTGTGCTGAGATTCCTCCACTGCCTCCCTCCCAGAGGACCCATCGGCCCCGCGCTGAGATTCCTCCACTGGCTCCATCCCAGAGGACCCATCAGCCCTGCGCTGAGATTCTTCCACTGGCTCCCTCCCAGAGGACCCATCAGCCCCACACTGAGACTCCTCCACTGGCTCCCTCCCGGAGGACCCATCAACCCCGCACTGAGATTCCTTCACTGGCTCCCTCCCGTAGGACCCATCAGCCCCGCACTGAGATTCCTCCACTGCCTCCCTCCCAGAGAACCCATCAGCCCCGTGCTGAGATTCCTCCACTGCCTCCCTCCCAGAGGACCCATAAGCCCCACGCTGAGATTCCCCCACTGCCTCCCTCCCAGAGGACCCATCAGCCCCGTGCGGAGATTCCTCCACTGGCTCCCTCCCAAAGGACCCATCAGCCCCGCGCTGAAATTCCTCCACTGGCTCCCTCCCAGAGGACCCATCAGCCCCGCACTGAAATTCCTCCACTGGCTCCCTCCCAGAGGACCCATCAGCCCCGCGCTGAGATTTCTCCACTGGCTCCCTCCCAGAGGACCCATCAGCCCCGCGCTGGCTCCCTCCCAGAGGACCCATCAGCCCCACGCTGAGATTCCTCCAATGGCTCCCTCCCAGAGGACCCATCAGTCCCGCGCTGAGATTCCTCCACTGTCTCCCTCCCAGAGGACCCATCAGCCCCGCGCTGAGATTCCTCCACTGGCTCCCTCCCAGAGGACCCATCAACCCCACACTGAGATTCCTCCACTGGCTCCCTCCCAGAGGACCCATCAACCTGGCACTGAGATTCCTCCACTGCCTCCCTCCCAGAGGACCCATCAGCCCCACACTGAGATTCCTCCACTGGCTCTCTCCCAGAGGACCCATCAGCCCCGCACTGAGATTCCTCCACTGGCTCCCTCCCAGAGGACCCATCAGCCTGGCACTGAGATTCCTCCACTGCCTCCCTCCCAGAGGACCCATCAGCACGCACTGAGATTCCTCCACTGCCTCCCGCCCAGAGGACCCATCAGCCCCGCACTGAGATTCCTCCACTGGCTCCCTCCCAGAGGACCCATCAGCCTGGCACTGAGATTCCTCCACTGCTTCCCTCCCAGAGGACCCATCGGCCCCGCGCTGAGATTCCTCCACTGGCTCCCTCCCAGAGGACCCATCAGCCCCGCGCTGAGATTCCTCCACTGCCTCCCTCCCAGAGGACCCATCAGCCCCGCGCTGAGATTCCTCCACTGGCTCCCTCCCAGAGGACCCATCAGCCCCGCGCTGAGATTCCTCCACTGGCTCCCTCCCAGAGGACCCAACAGCCCCGCGCTGAGATTCCTCCACTGGCTCCCTCCCAGAGGACCCATCAGCCCCGCGCTGAGATTCCTCCACTGGCTCCCTCCCAGAGGACCCATCAGCCCCGCACTGAGAAATCCTCCACTGGCTCCCTCCCAGAGGACCCAACAGCCCCGCGCTGAGATTCCTCCACTGCCTCCCTCCCAGAGGACGCATCGGCTCCGCGCTGAGATTCCTCCACTGGCTCCATCCCAGAGGACCCATCAGCCCTGCGCTGAGATTCCTCCACTGCCTCCCTCCCAGAGGACCCATCAGCCCCGCGCTGAGATTCCTCCACTGGCTCCCTCCCGGAGGACCCATCAGCCCCGCACTGAGATTCCTCCACTGGCTCCCTCCCGGAGGACCCATCAACCCCGCGCTGAGATTCCTCCACTGGCTCCCTCCCGTAGGACCCATCAGCCCCGCGCTGAGATTCCTCCACTGCCTCCCGCCCGGAGGACTCATCAGTCCCGCACTGAGATTCCTTCACTGGCTCCCTCCCAGAGAACCCATCAGCCCCGCACTGAGATTCCTCCACTGCCTCCCTCCCAGAGGACCCATCAGCCCCGCGCTGAGATTCCTACACTGCCTCCCTCCCAGAGGACCCATCAACCCCGCACTGAGATTCCTCCACTGCCTCCCTCCCAGAGGACCCATCAGCCCCGCACTGAGATTCCTCCACTGGCTCCCTCCCAGAGGACCCATCAGCCCCGCACTGAGATTCCTCCACTGGCTCCCTCCCAGAGGACCCATCAGCCCCGCGCTGAGATTTCTCCACTGGCTCCCTCCCAGAGGACCCATCAGCCCCGCGCTGGCTCCCTCCCAGAGGACCCATCAGCCCCACGCTGAGATTCCTCCACTGGCTCCCTCCCAGAGGACCCATCAGTCCCGCGCTGAGATTCCTCCACTGCCTCCCTCCCAGAGGACCCATCAGCCCCGCGCTGAGATTCCTCCACTGTCCCTCCCAGAGGACCCATCAGCCCCACACTGAGATCCCTCCACTGGCTCCCTCCCAGAGGACCCATCAACCTGGCACTGAGATTCCTCCACTGCCTCCCTCCCAGAGGACCCATCAGCCCCGCACTGAGATTCCTCCACTGGCTCTCTCCCAGAGGACCCATCAGCCCCGCACTGAGATTCCTCCACTGGCTCCCTCCCAGAGGACCCATCAGCCTGGCACTGAGATTCCTCCACTGCCTCCCTCCCAGAGGACCCATCAGCCCGCACTGAGATTCCTCCACTGCCTCCCTCCCAGAGGACCCATCAGCCCCGCACTGAGATTCCTCCACTGGCTCCCTCCCAGAGGACCCATCAGCCTGGCACTGAGATTCCTCCACTGCTTCCCTCCCAGAGGACCCATCGGCCCCGCGCTGAGATTCCTCCACTGGCTCCCTCCCAGAGGACCCATCAGCCCCGCGCTGAGATTCCTCCACTGCCTCCCTCCCAGAGGACCCATCAGCCCCGCGCTGAGATTCCTCCACTGGCTCCCTCCCAGAGGACCCATCAGCCCCGCACTGAGATTCCTCCACTGGCTCCCTCCCAGAGGACCCATCAGCCCCGCGCTGAGATTCCTCCACTGGCTCCCTCCCAGAGCACCCATCAGCCCCGCGCTGAGATTCCTCCACTGCCTCCCTCCCAGAGGACCCATCAGCCTGGCACTGAGATTCCTCCACTGCCTCCCTCCCAGAGGACGCATCGGCTCCGCGCTGAGATTCCTCCACTGGCTCCATCCCAGAGGACCCATCAGCCCTGCGCTGAGATTCCTCCACTGCCTCCCTCCCAGAGGACCCATCAGCCCCACGCTGAGATTCCTCCCCTGGCTCCCTCCCAGAGGACCCATAAGCCCCGCACTGAGATTCCTCCACTGGCTCCCTCCCGGAGGACCCATCAACCCCGCACTGAGATTCCTTCACTGGCTCCCTCCCATAGGACCCATCAGCCCCGCGCTGAGATTCCTCCACTGCCTCCCTCCCGGAGGACTCATCAGTCCCGCACTGAGATTCCTTCACTGGCTCCCTCCCAGAGAACCCATCAGCCCCGCACTGAGATTCCTCCACTGCCTCCCTCCCAGAGGACCCATCAGTCCCGCGCTGAGATTCCTCCACTGCCTCCCTCCCAGAGGACCCATCAGCCCCGCGCTGAGATTCCTCCACTGCCTCCCTCCCAGAGGACCCATCAGCCCGGCACTGAGATTCCTCCACTGGCTCCCTCCCAGAGGACCCATCAGCCCCGCACTGAGTTTCCTCCACTGGCTCCCTCCCAGAGGACCCATCAGCCCCACACTGAGATTCCTCCACTGGCTCCCTCCCGGAGGACCCATCAGCCCCGCACTGAGATTCCTCCGCTGGCTCCCTCCCGGAGGACCCATCAACCCCGCATGGAGATTCCTTCACTGGCTCCCTCCCGTAGGACCCATCAGCCCGGCGCTGAGATTCCTCCACTGCCTCCCTGCCGGAGGACTCATCAGACCCGCACTGAGATTACTCTACTGCCTCCCTCCAAGAGGACCCATCAGCCCTGCGCTGAGATTCCTCCACTGCCTCCCTCCCAGAGGACCCATCAGCCCCACGCTGAGATTCCTCCACTGGCTCCCTCCCAGAAGACCCATCAGCCCCGCACTGAGATTCCTCCACTGGCTCCCTCCCAGAGGACCCATCAGCCCGGCACTGAGATTCCTCCACTGGCTCCCTCCCAGAGGACCCATCAGCCCTGCGCTGAGATTCCTCCACTGCCTCCCTCCCAGAGGACCCATCAGCCCCGCGCTGAGATTCCTCCACTGCCTCCCTCCCAGAGGACCCATCAGCCCCGCGCTGAGATTCCTCCACTGCCTCCCTCCCATAGGACCCATCAGCCCCGCGCTGAGATTCCTCCACTGCCTCCCTCCCAGAGGACCCATCAGCCCCACGCTGAGATTCCTGCACTGCCTCCCTCCCAGAGGACCCATCAGCCCCGCGCTGAGATTCCTCCACTGCCTCCCTCCCAGAGGACCCATCAGCCCCGCGCTGAGATTCCTCCACTGCCTCCCTCCCAGAGGACCCATCAGCCCCGCGCTGAGATTCCTCCACTGGCTCCCTCCCGTAGGACCAATCAGCCCGGCGCTGAGATTCCTCCACTGCCTCCCTCCCGGAGAACTCATCAGTCCCGCACTGAGATTCCTTCACTTGGTCCCTCCCAGAGAACCCAGCAGCCCCGCACTGAGATTCCTCCACTGCCTCCCTCCCAGAGGACCCATCAGCCCGGCGCTGAGATTCCTCCACTGCCTCCCTCCCAGAGGACCCATCAGCCCCACGCTGCGATTCCTCCACTGGCTCCCTCCCAGAGGACCCATCAGCCCCGCACTGAGATTCCTCCACTGGCTCCCTCTCAGAGGACCCATCAGCCTGGCACTGAGATTCCTCCACTGGCTCCATCCCAGAGGACCCATCAGCCCTGCGCTGAGATTCCTCCACTGGCTCCCTCCCAGAGGACCCATCAGCCCCGCACTGAGATTCCTCCACTGGCTCCCTCTCAGAGGACCCATCAGCCTGGCACTGAGATTCCTCCACTGGCTCCATCCCAGAGGACCCATCAGCCCTGCGCTGAGATTCCTCCACTGGCTCCCTCCCAGAGGACCCATCAGCCCCGCGCTGAGATTCCTCCACTGCCTACCTCCCAGAGGACCCATCAGCCCCGCGCTGAGATTCCTCCACTGCCTCCCTCCCAGAGGACCCATCAGCCCTGCGCTGAAATTCCTCCACTGCCTCCCTCCCAGAGGACCCATCAGCCCCGCGCTGAGATTCCTCCACTGCCTCCCTCCCAGAGGACCCATCAGCCCCGCGCTGAGATTCCTCCACTGGCTCCCTCCCATAGGGCCCATCAGCCCCGCACTGAGATTCCTCCACTGGCTCCCTCCCAGAGGACCCATCAGCCCTGCGCTGAGATTCCTCCACTGGCTCCCTCCCAGAGCACCCATCAGCCCCGCGCTGAGATTCCTCCACTGCCTCCCTCCCAGAGGACCCATCAGCCTGGAACTGAGATTCCTCCACTGCCTCCCTTCCAGAGGACGCATCGGCTCCGCGCTGAGATTCCTCCACTGGCTCCATCCCAGAGGACCCATCAGCCCTGCGCTGAGATTCCTCCACTGCCTCCCTCCCAGAGGACCCATCAGCCCCGCGCTGAGATTCCTCCACTGGCTCCCTCCCAGAGGACCCATAAACCCCGCACTGAGATTCCTCCACTGGCTCCCTCCCGGAGGACCCATCAACCCCGCGCTGAGATTCCTTCACTGGCTCCCTCCCGTAGGACCCATCAGCCCCGCGCTGAGATTCCTCCACTGCCTCCCTCCCGGAGGACTCATCAGTCCAGCACTGAGATTCCTTCACTGGCTCCCTCCCAGAGAACCCATCAGCCCCGCACTGAGATTCCTCCACTGCCTCCCTCCCAGAGGACCCATCAGTCCCGCGCTGAGATTCCTCCACTGCCTCCCTCCCAGAGGACCCATCAGCCCCGCGCTGAGATTCCTCCACTGGCTCCCACCCAGAGGACCCATCAGCCCCGCGCTGAGATTCTGGCTCCCTCCCAGAGGACCCATCAGCCCCACGCTGAGATTCCTACACTGGCTCCCTCACAAAGGACCCATCAGCCCCACGCTGGGATTCCTCCACTGGCTCCCTCCCAGAGGACCCATCAGCCCCGCGCTGAGATTCCTCCACTGGCTTCCTCCCAGAGGACCCATCAGCCCCGAACTGAGATTCCTCCACTGCCTCTCTCCCAGAGGACCCATCAGCCCCGCACTGAGATTCCTCCACTGGCTCCCTCCCAGAGGACCCATCAGCCCTGCACTGTGATTCCTCCACTGCCTCCCACCCAGAGGACCCATCTGCCCCGCACTGGGATTCATCCAGAGGACCCATCAGCCCCGCACTGTGACTCCTCCACTGCCTCCCTCCCAGAGGACCCATCAGCCCGGCACTGAGATTCCTCCACTGGCTCCCTCCCAGAGGACCCATCAGCCCCGCACTGAGTTTCCTCCACTGGCTCCCTCCCAGAGGACCCATCAGCCCCACACTGAGATTCCTCCACTGGCTCCCTCCCGGAGGACCCATCAGCCCCGCACTGAGATTCCTCCGCTGGCTCCCTCCCGGAGGACCCATCTACCCCGCACGGAGATTCCTTCACTGGCTCCCTCCCGTAGGACCCATCAGCCCGGCGCTGAGATTCCTCCACTGCCTCCCTGCCGGAGGACTCATCAGACCCGCACTGAGATTACTCCACTGCCTCCCTCCCAGAGGACCCATCAGCCCTGCGCTGAGATTCCTCCACTGCCTCCCTCCCAGAGGACCCATCAGCCCCACGCTGAGATTCCTCCACTGGCTCCCTCCCAGAAGACCCATCAGCCCCGCACTGAGATTCCTCCACTGGCTCCCTCCCAGAGGACCCATCAGCCCCGCACTGAGATTCCTCCACTGGCTCCCTCCCAGAGGACCCATCAGCCCCGCGCTGAGATTCCTCCACTGCCTCCCTCCCAGAGGACCCATCAGCCCCGCGCTGAGATTCCTCCACTGCCTCCCTCCCAGAGGACCCATCAGCCCCACGCTGAGATTCCTGCACTGCCTCCCTCCCAGAGGACCCATCAGCCCCGCGCTGAGATTCCTCCACTGCCTCCCTCCCAGAGGACCCATCAGCCCCGCGCTGAGATTCCTCCACTGCCTCCCTCCCAGAGGACCCATCAGCCCCGCGCTGAGATTCCTCCACTGGCTCCCTCCCGTAGGACCAATCAGCCCGGCGCTGAGATTCCTCCACTGCCTCCCTCCCGGAGAACTCATCAGTCCCGCACTGAGATTCCTTCACTTGGTCCCTCCCAGAGAACCCAGCAGCCCCGCACTGAGATTCCTCCACTGCCTCCCTCCCAGAGGACCCATCAGCCCGGCGCTGAGATTCCTCCACTGCCTCCCTCCCAGAGGACCCATCAGCCCCACGCTGAGATTCCTCCACTGGCTCCCTCCCAGAGGACCCATCAGCCCCGCACTGAGATTCCTCCACTGGCTCCCTCCCAGAGGACCCATCAGCCTGGCACTGAGATTCCTCCACTGGCTCCCTCCCAGAGGACCCATCAGCCCTGCGCTGAGATTCCTCCACTGGCTCCCTCCCAGAGGACCCATCAGCCCCGCGCTGAGATTCCTCCACTGCCTACCTCCCAGAGGACCCATCAGCCCCGCGCTGAGATTCCTCCACTGCCTCCCTCCCAGAGGACCCATCAGCCCCGCGCTGAAATTCCTCCACTGCCTCCCTCCCAGAGGACCCATCAGCCCCGCGCTGAGATTCCTCCACTGGCTCCCTCCCAGAGGACCCATCAGCCCCGCGCTGAGATTCCTCCACTGGCTCCCTCCCAGAGCACCCATCAGCCCCGCGCTGAGATTCCTCCACTGCCTCCCTCCCAGAGGACCCATCAGCCTGGAACTGAGATTCCTCCACTGCCTCCCTTCCAGAGGACGCATCGGCTCCGCGCTGAGATTCCTCCACTGGCTCCATCCCAGAGGACCCATCAGCCCTGCGCTGAGATTCCTCCACTGCCTCCCTCCCAGAGGACCCATCAGCCCCGCGCTGAGATTTCTCCACTGGCTCCCTCCCAGAGGACCCATAAACCCCGCACTGAGATTCCTCCACTGGCTCCCTCCCGGAGGACCCATCAACCCCGCGCTGAGATTCCTTCACTGGCTCCCTCCCGTAGGACCCATCAGCCCCGCGCTGAGATTCCTCCACTGCCTCCCTCCCGGAGGACTCATCAGTCCCGCACTGAGATTCCTTCACTGGCTCCCTCCCAGAGAACCCATCAGCCCCGCACTGAGATTCCTCCACTGCCTCCCTCCCAGAGGACCCATCAGTCCCGCGCTGAGATTCCTCCACTGCCTCCCTCCCAGAGGACCCATCAGCCCCGCGCTGAGATTCCTCCACTGGCTCCCTCCCAGAGGACCCATCAGCCCCGCGCTGAGATTCTGGCTCCCTCCCAGAGGACCCATCAGCCCCACGCTGAGATTCCTCCACTGGCTCCCTCCCAAAGGACCCATCAGCCCCACGCTGGGATTCCTCCACTGGCTCCCTCCCAGAGGACCCATCAGCCCCGCGCTCAGATTCCTCCACTGGCTTCCTCCCAGAGGACCTATCAGCCCCGAACTGAGATTCCTCCACTGCCTCTCTCCCAGAGGACCCATCAGCCCCGCACTGAGATTCCTCCACTGGCTCCCTCCCAGAGGACCCATCAGCCCCGCACTGTGATTCCTCCACTGCCTCCCACCCAGAGGACCCATCTGCCCCGCACTGGGATTCATCCAGAGGACCCATCAGCCCCGCACTGTGACTCCTCCACTGCCTCCCTCCCAGAGGACCCATCAGCCCAGCACGGAGATTCCTCCACTGCCTCCCTCCCAGAGGACCCATCATCCCCGCACTGAGATTCCTCCACAGGCTCCCTCCCAGAGCACCCATCAGCCCCGCACTGAGATTCCTCCACTGGCTCCCTCCCAGAGGACCCATCAGCCCCGCACTGAGATTCCTCCACTGCCCCCCTCCCAGAGGACCCATCAGCCCCGCACTGAGATTCCTCCACTGGCTCCTTCTCAGAGGACCCATCAGCCCCGCACTGAGATTCCTCCACTGGCTCCCTCCCAGAGTGCCCATCGGCCCCGCACTGAGATTCCTCCACTGGCTCCCTCGCAGAGGACCCATCGGCCCTGCACTGAGATTCCTCCACTGGTTCCCTCCCAGAGGACCCATCGGCCCCGCGCTGAGATTCCTCCACTGCCTCCCTCCCAGAGGACCCATCGGCCCCGCGCTGAGATTCCTCCACTGCCTCCCTCCCAGAGGACCCATCGGCCCCGCGCTGAGATTCCTCCACTGGTTCCCTCCCAGAGGACCCATCAGCCCCACACTGAGATTCCTCAACTGCCTCCCTCCCAGAGCATCCATCAGCCCCGCACTGAGATTCCTCAACTGGCTGACTCCCAGAGGACCCATCAGCCGCGCACTGAGATTCCTCCGCTGGCTCCCTCCCAGAGGACCCATCAGCCACGCACTGAGATTCCTCCACTGCCTCCCTCCTAGAGGACCCATCAGCCCCGCACTGAGATTCCTCCACTGGCTCCCTCCCAGAGGACCCATCAGCCCCGCACTGAGATTCCTCCACTTGCTCCCTCGCAGAGGACCCTTCAGCCCCGCACTGAGATTCCTCCACTGCCTCCCTCCCAGAGGAGCCATCAGCCCCGCACTGAGATTCCTCCACTGCCTCCCTCCCAGAGGACCCATCAGCCCCGCACTGAGATTCCTCCACTGGCTCCCTCCCAGAGGACCCATCAGCCCCGCACTGAGATTCCTCCACTGGCTCCCTCCCAGAAGACCCATCAGCCCTGCACTGAGATTCCTCCACTGGCTCCCTCCCAGAGGAACCATCAGCCCCTGACCCATCAGCCCCGCACCGAGATTCCTCCACTGGCTCCCTCCCAGAGGACCCATCAGCCCCGCACTGAGATTCCTCCACTGGCTCCCTCCCAGAGGACCCATCAGCCCCACACTGAGATTCCTCCACTGGCTCCCTCCCAGAATACCCATCAGCCCCGCACTGAGATTCCTCCACTGGCTTCCTATTGGTCGACAAACCACTTTTAAAGCCATGTGTATCACTCACCCAGCCATCCACAACACAGGCCTGGAATTCCTCAAAGACAAACTTACACACGGGGACACGCAGATCCGGTGTTGCTTTTCTCCTGGTTATCCCCCAATATAACTGCACCAGACGGGGCGGATCCTCCTTCTCCGTCCAAGCTCCCAGCATCTGGAACTCTCTGCCCCCCCACATCCGCAACATTGACACTCACCCTGCATTCAGAAAGGCCCACAAAACCTGGCTTCCTTCCTCCTCTTGAAGCTCTCCCACTCTATGCTGTGATTGCCTCGTGCACAGAAGTGCTGGCCCAGACCCAGCTACACAACTTCTCTTCCAAACCAATGCGGATGCCGGCAGCATTGGCAGTGGCACACTGTGAAAAATGCGCACCCTCTTGAAGCCCCACACACACAAGTACTGGTCCAGACACAACCAAACACCTACTATTCCAAAGCACCGCGGAGGCCGGCAGCATTCGCAGCGGCACACCGTGAGAAACTTGCACTGTCTTCCTCCTCCTCCCCCCACAGATGATTAAACTTCACCCCATTCGTCCAAGCCCCCCCACCCCTGCCCGGACCACCAACTCTATAACCGGTGCAATCTGGTCACTAAACCACTCCGGCAAATCTAGGAGCGGACTGCTAACCAAAAGTGGCCCTGGAATAAATTTTAAAAGGGGCTCCATATTCCAGATTTTCATATTAGAAAAAGAAGAAATAAAATAGTTTACTAAAACAAAGCAGGAAATCTCCAGATCTCTATAGGCCAGTCCACCCTGCCCAGGGTGCAGAGGCCTACCGGGAAATCTCCAGAGATCTCTATAGGCCAGTCCACCCTGCCCAGGGTCCAGAGGCCTACCGGAGATCCTATAGGCCAGTCCACCACTGCCCAGGGTGCAGAGGCCTACCGGGAAATCTCCAGAGATCTCTATAGGCCAGTCCACCCTGCCCAGGGTCCAGAGGCCTACCGGAGATCCTATAGGCCAGTCCACCACTGCCCAGGGTGCAGAGGCCTACCGGGAAATATCCAGAGTTCCCTATAGGCCAGTCCACCCTGCTGAGGGTGCAGAGGCATAACGGGAAATCTCCACAGATCTCTGTAGGCCAGTCCACCCTGCCCAGGGTGCAGAGGCCTACCGGGAAATCTACAGATCTCCATATAGGACAGTCCACCCCTGCCCAAGGTGCGGAGGCCTACCGGAAATCTCCAGAGTTCCCTATAGGCCAGTCCACCCTGCTGAGGGTGCAGAGGCATAACGGGAAATCTCCAGAGATCTCTATACGCCAGTCCACCCTGCCCAGGGTGCAGAGGCCCACCGGGAAATCTACAGATCTCCATATAGGCCAGTCCACCCTGCCCAGGGTGCAGAGGCCTACCGGAGATCCCATAGGCCAGTCCACCACTGCCCAGGGTGCAGAGGCCTACCGGAGATTCTATTGGCCAGTCCACCACTGCCCAGGGTGCAGAGGCCTACCGGAGATTCTATTGGCCAGTCCACCACTGCCCAGGGTGCAGAGGCCTACCGGAGATTCTATTGGCCAGTCCACCACTGCCCAGGGTGCAGAGGCCTACCGGAGATTCTATTGGCCAGTCCACCACTGCCCAGAGTGCAGAGGCCTACCGGAGATCCTATAGGCCAGTCCACCACTGCCCAGGGTGCAGAGGCCTACCGGAGATTCTATTGGGCAGTCCACTGCTGCCATGGGTGCAGAGGCCTACCGGGAATTCTCCAGTGTTCCACCCCCTGGATAAATCTGATGCACCCTGGGTGTGGCAACTTAAAAGGTGCAGCGACAGAATGCTCGCCAGTTAAACCTTGTCATTTTGCACGGAACGCACTTTAATAGCTATGGGGTAGGAACCAAGACACACTAAGAAGCACTTAGACGGTCGTTCCGTTGGGGACGGGAACAATACTATTGGTCTTGGCCATAGGCAGCAAGATCAGCTTAAATTAATTTCTTTCCTATTGCTCTCATGAAAGGCCACCAGCCAGATCCTCCACAAAGAAAGGCGCTATGCTAGCGCCACCAAAAGATGCACAAAGAAAGGCGCTATGCTAGCCCCACCAAAAGATGCACTCGAACGACCAATCCTCCAGAAAGGCGGTATGCTAGCCCCACCAAAAGATGCACTCGAACGACCAATCTTCCAGAAAGGCGGTATGCTAGCCCCACCAAAAGATGCACTCGAACGACCAATCCTCCACAAAGGCGGTATGCTAGCCCCACCAAAAGATGCACTCGAACGACCAATCCTCCACAAAGGCGGTATGCTAGCCCCACCAAAAGATGCACTCGAACGACCAATCCTCCAGAAAGGCGGTATGCTAGCCCCACCAAAAGATGCACTCGAACGACCAATCCTCCACAAAGGCGGTATGCTAGCCCCACCAAAAGATGCACTCGAACGACCAATCCTCCACAAAGGCGGTATGCTAGCCCCACCAAAAGATGCACTCGAACGACCAATCCTCCAGAAAGGCGGTATGCTAGCCCCACCAAAAGATGCACTCGAACGACCAATCCTCCAGAAAGGTGGTATGCTAGCCCCACCAAAAGATGCACTCGAACGACCAATCCTCCAGAAAGGTGGTATGCTAGCCCCACCAAAAGATGCACTCGAACGACCAATCCTCCAGAAAGGCGGTATGCTAGCCCCACCAAAAGATGCACTCGAACGACCAATCCTCCAGAAAGGCGGTATGCTACCCCACCAAAAGATGCACTCGAACGACAAATCCTCCACAAAGGCGGTATGCTAGCCCCACCAAAAGATGCACTTGAACGACCAATCCGCCACAAAGACGGTATGCTAGCCCCACCAAAAGATGCACTCGAACGACCAATCCTCCACAAAGGCGGTATGCTAGCCCCACCAAAAGATGCACTCGAACGACCAATCCTCCAGAAAGGTGGTATGCTAGCCCCACCAAAAGATGCACTCGAACGACCAATCCTCCAGAAAGGCGGTATGCTAGCCCCACCAAAAGATGCACTCGAACGACCAATCCTCCAGAAAGGTGGTATGCTAGCCCCACCAAAAGATGCACTCGAACGACCCATCCTCCACAAAGGCGGTATGCTAGCCCCACCAAAAGATGCACTCGAACGACCAATCCTCCACAAAGGCGGTATGCTAGCCCCACCAAAAGATGCACTCGAACGACCAATCCTCCAGAAAGGTGGTATGCTAGCCCCACCAAAAGATGCACTCGAACGACCAATCCTCCACAAAGGCGGTATGCTAGCCCCACCAAAAGATGCACTCGAACGACCAATCCTCCACAAAGGTGGTATGCTAGCCCCACCAAAAGATGCACTCGAACGACCAATCCTCCACAAAGGCGGTATGCTAGCCCCACCAAAAGATGCACTCGAACGACCAATCCTCCAGAAAGGCGGTATGCTAGCCCCACCAAAAGATGCACTCGAACGACCAATCCTCCACAAAGGCGGTATGCTAGCCCCACCAAAAGATGCACTCGAACGACCAATCCTCCAGAAAGGCGGTATGCTAGCCCCACCAAAAGATGCACTGGAACGACCAATCCGCCACAAAGGCGGTATGCTAGCCCCACCAAAAGATGCACTCGAACGACCAATCCTCCACAAAGGCGGTATGCTAGCCCCACCAAAAGATGCACTCGAATTACCAATCCTCCAGAAAGGTGGTATGCTAGCCCCACCAAAAGATGCACTGGAACGACCAATCCGCCACAAAGGCGGTATGCTAGCCCCACCAAAAGATGCACTCGAACGACCAATCCTCCACAAAGGCGGTATGCTAGCCCCACCAAAAGATGCATTCGAACGACCAATCCTCCAGAAAGGCGGTATGCTAGCCCCACCAAAAGATGCACTCGAATGACCAATCCTCCACAAAGGCGGTATGCTAGCCCCACCAAAAGATGCACTCGAACGACCAATCCTCCAGAAAGGCGGTATGCTAGCCCCACCAATAAGGTGGTATGCTAGCCCCACCAAAAGATGCACTCGAATGACCAATCCTCCACAAAGGCGGTATGCTAGCCCCACCAAAAGATGCACTCGAACGACCAATCCTCCAGAAAGGCGGTATGCTAGCCCCACCAAAAGATGCACAAAGAAAGGCGGTATGCTAGCCCCACCAAAAGATGCACTTGAACGACCAATCCTCCACAAAGGCGGTATGCTAGCCCCACCAAAAGATGCACTCGAACGACCAATCCTCCACAAAGGCGGTAGGCTAGCCCCAGCAAAAGATGCACTCGAACCACCAATCCTCCACAAAGGCGGTAGGCTAGCCGCACCAAAAGATGCACTCGAACGACCAATCCGCCACAAAGGCGGTATGCTAGCCCCACCAAAAGATGCACTCGAACGACCAATCCGCCACAAAGGCGGTATGCTAGCCCCACCAAGCGGTATGCTAGCCCCACCAAAAGATGCACTCGAACGACCAATCCTCCACAAAGGCGGTATGCTAGCCCCACCAAAAGATGCACTCGAACGTCCAATCCTCCACAAAGGCGGTATGCTAGCCCCACCAAAAGATGCACCCGAACTACCCATCCGCCACAAAGACGGTATGCTAGCCCCACCAAAAGATGCACTCGAACGACCAATCCTCCACAAAGGCGGTATGCTAGCCCCACCAAAAGATGCACTCGAACGACCAATCCTCCAGAAACTTGGTATGCTAGCCCCACCAAAAGATGCACTTGAATGACCAATCCTCCACAAAGGCGGTATGCTAGCCCCACCAAAAGATGCACTCGAACGACCAATCCTCCACAAAGGCGGTATGCTAGCCCCACCAAAAGATGCACTCGAACGACCAATCCTCCAGAAAGGCGGTATGCTAGCCCCACCAAAAGATGCACTCGAACGACCAATCCTCCACAAAGGCGGTATGCTAGCCCCACCAAAAGATGCACTCGAACGACCAATCCTCCACAAAGGCGGTATGCTAGCCCCACCAAAAGATGCACTCGAACGTCCAATCCTCCACAAAGGCGGTATGCTAGCCCCACCAAAAGATGCACAAAGAAAGGCGGTATGCTAGCCCCACCAAAAGATGCACAAAGAAAGGCGGTATGCTAGCCCCACCAAAAGATGCACAAAGAAAGGCGGTATGCTAGCCCCACCAAAAGATGCACAAAGAAAGGCGGTATGCTAGCCCCACCAAAAGATGCACTCGAACGACCAATCCTCCACAAAGGCGGTATGCTAGCCCCACCAAAAGATGCACAAAGAAAGGCGGTATGCTAGCCCCACCAAAAGATGCACAAAGAAAGGCGGTATGCTAGCCCCACCAAAAGATGCACTCGAACGACCAATCCTCCACAAAGGCGGTATGCTAGCCCCACCAAAAGATGCACTCGAACGACCAATCCTCCACAAAGGCGGTATGCTAGCCCCACCAAAAGATGCACTCGAACGACCAATCCTTCACAAAGGCGGTATGCTAGCCCCACCAAAAGATGCACTCGAACGACCGATCCTCCACAAAGGCGGTATGCTAGCCCCACCAAAAGATGCACTTGAACGACCAATCCTCCAGAAAGGCCGTATTCTAGCCCCACCAAAAGATGCACTTGAATGACCACAATCCTCCAGAAAGGCGGTATTCTAGCCCCACCAAAAGATGCACAAAGAAAGGCGGTATGCTAGCCCCACCAAAAGATGCACAAAGAAAGGCGGTATGCTAGCCCCACCAAAAGATGCACAAAGAAAGGCGGTATGCTAGCCCCACCAAAAGATGCACAAAGAAAGGCGGTATGCTAGCCCCACCAAAAGATGCACAAAGAAAGGCGGTATGCTAGCCCCACCAAAAGATGCACTTGAATGACCAATCCTCCAGAAAGGTGGTATGCTAGCCCCACCAAAAGATGCACAAAGAAAGGCGGTATGCTAGCCCCACCAAAAGATGCACTTGAATGACCAATCCTCCAGAAAGGCGGTATGCTAGCCCCACCAAAAGATGCACTTGAATGACCAATCCTCCAGAAAGGTGGTATGCTAGCCCTACCAAAAAGATGGACTCGAACGACCAATCCTCCACAAAGGTGGTATGCTAGCCCCACCAAAAGATGCACTCGAACGACCAATCCTCCACAAAGGCGGTATGCTAGCCCCACCAAAAGATGCACAAAGAAAGGCGGTATGCTAGCCCCACCAAAAGATGCACTTGAATGACCAATCCTCCAGAAAGGCGGTATGCTAGCCCCACCAAAAGATGCACTTGAATGACCAATCCTCCACAAAGGCGGTATGCTAGCCCCACCAAAAGATGCACTTGAATGACCAATCCTCCAGAAAGGTGGTATGCTAACCCCACCAAAAGATGCACAAAGAAAGGCGGTATGCTAGCCCCACCAAAAGATGCACTTGAATGACCAATCCTCCAGAAAGGCGGTATGCTAGCCCCACCAAAAGATGCACTTGAATGACCAATCCTCCACAAAGGCGGTATGCTAGCCCCACCAAAAGATGCACAAAGAAAGGCGGTATGCTAGCCCCACCAAAAGATGCACTTGAATGACCAATCCTCCAGAAAGGCGGTATGCTAGCCCCACCAAAAGATGCACTTGAATGACCAATCCTCCACAAAGGCGGTATGCTAGCCCCACCAAAAGATGCACTTGAATGACCAATCCTCCAGAAAGGTGGTATGCTAGCCCCACCAAAAGATGCACTCGAACGACCAATCCTCCACAAAGGTGGTATGCTAGCCCCACCAAAAGATACACTCGAATGACCAATCCACCACAAAGGCGGTATTCTAGCCCCACCAAAAGATGCACTCGAACGACCAATCCTCCACAAAGGCGCTATGCTAGCCCCACCAAAAGATGCACTCGAACGACCAATCCTCCACAAAGGCGGTATTCTAGCCCCACCAAAAGATGCACTCGAACGACCAATCCGCCACAAAGGCGGTATGCTAGCCCCACCAAAAGATGCACTTGAGAGACCAATCCTCCAAAAAGGCGGTATGCTAGCCCCACCAAAAGATGCACTTGAACGACCATCCTCCGCAAAGGTGGTATGCTAGCCCCACCAAAAGATGCACTCGAACGTCCAATCCTCCACAAAGGCGGTATGCTAGCCCCACCAAAAGATGCACTCGAACGACCAATCCTCCACAAAGGCGGTATGCTAGCCCCACCAAAAGATGCACTCGAACGTCCAATCCTCCACAAAGGCGGTATGCTAGCCTCACCAAAAGATGCACAAAGAAAGGCGGTATGCTAGCCCCACCAAAAGATGCACAAAGAAAGGCGGTATGCTAGCCCCACCAAAAGATGCACAAAGAAAGGCGGTATGCTAGCCCCACCAAAAGATGCACAAAGAAAGGCGGTATGCTAGCCCCACCAAAAGATGCACTCGAACGACCAATCCTCCACAAAGGCGGTATGCTAGCCCCACCAAAAGATGCACAAAGAAAGGCGGTATGCTAGCCCCACCAAAAGATGCACAAAGAAAGGCGGTATGCTAGCCCCACCAAAAGATGCACTCGAACGACCAATCCTCCACAAAGGCGGTATGCTAGCCCCACCAAAAGATGCACTCGAACGACCAATCCTCCACAAAGGCGGTATGCTAGCCCCACCAAAAGATGCACTCGAACGACCGATCCTTCACAAAGGCGGTATGCTAGCCCCACCAAAAGATGCACTCGAACGACCGATCCTCCACAAAGGCGGTATGCTAGCCCCACCAAAAGATGCACTTGAACGACCAATCCTCCAGAAAGGCGGTATTCTAGCCCCACCAAAAGATGCACTTGAATGACCAATCCTCCAGAAAGGCGGTATTCTAGCCCCACCAAAAGATGCACAAAGAAAGGCGGTATGCTAGCCCCACCAAAAGATGCACAAAGAAAGGCGGTATGCTAGCCCCACCAAAAGATGCACAAAGAAAGGCGGTATGCTAGCCCCACCAAAAGATGCACAAAGAAAGGCGGTATGCTAGCCCCACCAAAAGATGAACAAAGAAAGGCGGTATGCTAGCCCCACCAAAAGATGCACTTGAATGACCAATCCTCCAGAAAGGTGGTATGCTAGCCCCACCAAAAGATGCACAAAGAAAGGCGGTATGCTAGCCCCACCAAAAGATGCACTTGAATGACCAATCCTCCAGAAAGGCGGTATGCTAGCCCCACCAAAAGATGCACTTGAATGACCAATCCTCCAGAAAGGTGGTATGCTAGCCCTACCAAAAAGATGGACTCGAACGACCAATCCTCCACAAAGGTGGTATGCTAGCCCCACCAAAAGATGCACTCGAACGACCAATCCTCCACAAAGGCGGTATGCTAGCCCCACCAAAAGATGCACAAAGAAAGGCGGTATGCTAGCCCCACCAAAAGATGCACTTGAATGACCAATCCTCCAGAAAGGCGGTATGCTAGCCCCACCAAAAGATGCACTTGAATGACCAATCCTCCACAAAGGCGGTATGCTAGCCCCACCAAAAGATGCACTTGAATGACCAATCCTCCAGAAAGGTGGTATGCTAGCCCCACCAAAAGATGCACAAAGAAAGGCGGTATGCTAGCCCCACCAAAAGATGCACAAAGAAAGGCGGTATGCTAGCCCCACCAAAAGATGCACAAAGAAAGGCGGTATGCTAGCCCCACCAAAAGATGAACAAAGAAAGGCGGTATGCTAGCCCCACCAAAAGATGCACTTGAATGACCAATCCTCCAGAAAGGTGGTATGCTAGCCCCACCAAAAGATGCACAAAGAAAGGCGGTATGCTAGCCCCACCAAAAGATGCACTTGAATGACCAATCCTCCAGAAAGGCGGTATGCTAGCCCCACCAAAAGATGCACTTGAATGACCAATCCTCCAGAAAGGTGGTATGCTAGCCCTACCAAAAAGATGGACTCGAACGACCAATCCTCCACAAAGGTGGTATGCTAGCCCCACCAAAAGATGCGCTCGAACGACCAATCCTCCACAAAGGCGGTATGCTAGCCCCACCAAAAGATGCACAAAGAAAGGCGGTATGCTAGCCCCACCAAAAGATGCACTTGAATGACCAATCCTCCAGAAAGGCGGTATGCTAGCCCCACCAAAAGATGCACTTGAATGACCAATCCTCCACAAAGGCGGTATGCTAGCCCCACCAAAAGATGCACTTGAATGACCAATCCTCCAGAAAGGTGGTATGCTAGCCCCACCAAAAGATGCACAAAGAAAGGCGGTATGCTAGCCCCACCAAAAGATGCACAAAGAAAGGCGGTATGCTAGCCCCACCAAAAGATGCACAAAGAAAGGCGGTATGCTAGCCCCACCAAAAGATGCACAAAGAAAGGCGGTATGCTAGCCCCACCAAAAGATGCACAAAGAAAGGCGGTATGCTAGCCCCACCAAAAGATGAACAAAGAAAGGCGGTATGCTAGCCCCACCAAAAGATGCACTTGAATGACCAATCCTCCAGAAAGGTGGTATGCTAGCCCCACCAAAAGATGCACAAAGAAAGGCGGTATGCTAGCCCCACCAAAAGATGCACTTGAATGACCAATCCTCCAGAAAGGCGGTATGCTAGCCCCACCAAAAGATGCACTTGAATGACCAATCCTCCAGAAAGGTGGTATGCTAGCCCTACCAAAAAGATGGACTCGAACGACCAATCCTCCACAAAGGTGGCATGCTAGCCCCACCAAAAGATGCACTCGAACGACCAATCCTCCACAAAGGCGGTATGCTAGCCCCACCAAAAGATGCACAAAGAAAGGCGGTATGCTAGCCCCACCAAAAGATGCACTTGAATGACCAATCCTCCAGAAAGGCGGTATGCTAGCCCCACCAAAAGATGCACTTGAATGACCAATCCTCCACAAAGGCGGTATGCTAGCCCCACCAAAAGATGCACTTGAATGACCAATCCTCCAGAAAGGTGGTATGCTAGCCCCACCAAAAGATGCACAAAGAAAGGCGGTATGCTAGCCCCACCAAAAGATGCACTTGAATGACCAATCCTCCAGAAAGGCGGTATGCTAGCCCCACCAAAAGATGCACTTGAATGACCAATCCTCCACAAAGGCGGTATGCTAGCCCCACCAAAAGATGCACTCGAACAACCAATCCTCCACAAAGGCGGTATGCTAGCCCCACCAAAAGATGCACAAAGAAAGGCGGTATGCTAGCCCCACCAAAAGATGCACTTGAATGACCAATCCTCCAGAAAGGCGGTATGCTAGCCCCACCAAAAGATGCACTTGAATGACCAATCCTCCACAAAGGCGGTATGCTAGCCCCACCAAAAGATGCACTTGAATGACCAATCCTCCAGAAAGGTGGTATGCTAGCCCCACCAAAAGATGCACTCGAAAGACCAATCCTCCACAAAGGTGGTATGCTAGCCCCACCAAAAGATACACTCGAATGACCAATCCACCACAAAGGCGGTATTCTAGCCCCACCAAAAGATGCACTCGAACGACCAATCCTCCACAAAGGCGCTATGCTAGCCCCACCAAAAGATGCACTCGAACGACCAATCCTCCACAAAGGCGGTATTCTAGCCCCACCAAAAGATGCACTCGAACGACCAATCCGCCACAAAGGCGGTATGCTAGCCCCACCAAAAGATGCACTTGAGAGACCAATCCTCCAAAAAGGCGGTATGCTAGCCCCACCAAAAGATGCACTTGAACGACCATCCTCCGCAAAGGGGGTATGCTAGCCCCACCAAAAGATGCACTCGAACGACCAATCCTCCACAAAGGCGGTATGCTAGCCCCACCAAAAGATGCACTTGAACGACCAATCCTTCACAAAGGCGGTATGCTAGCCCCACCAAAAAGATGCACTCGAACGACCAATCCTCCACAAAGGCGGTATGCTAGCCCCACCAAAAAGATGCACTCGAACGACCAATCCTCCACAAAGGCGGTATGCTAGCCCCACCAAAAAGATGGACTCGAACGACCAATCCTCCACAAAGGTGGTATGCTAGCCCCACCAAAAAGATGGACTCGAACGACCAATGCTCCAGAAAGGCGGTATGCTAGCCCCACGAAAAGATGCACTCGAATGACCAATCTGCTATAGAGGCGGTATGCTAGCCCCACCAAAAGATGCACTTGAAAGACCAAATCCTCCACAAAGGCGGTATGCTAGCACCACCAAAAGAAGCACTCGAACGACCAATCCTCCACAAAGGCGGTATGCTAGCCCCACCAAAAGATGCACTCGAACGACCAATCCTCCACAAAGGCGGTATGCTAGCCCCACCAAAAGATGCACTCGAACGACCAATCCTCCACAAAGGCGGTAGGCTAGCCCCAGCAAAAGATGCACTCGAACCACCAATCCTCCACAAAGGCGGTATGCTAGCCCCACCAAAAGATGCACTCGAACGACCAATCCGCCACAAAGGCGGTATGCTAGCCCCACCAAGCGGTATGCTAGCCCCACCAAAAGATGCACTCGAACGACCAATCCTCCACAAAGGCGGTATGCTAGCCCCACCAAAAGATGCACTCGAACGTCCAATCCTCCACAAAGGCGGTATGCTAGCCCCACCAAAAGATGCACCCGAACTACCCATCCGCCACAAAGACGGTATGCTAGCCCCACCAAAAGATGCACTGGAACGACCAATCCGCCACAAAGGCGGTATGCTAGCCCCACCAAAAGATGCACTCGAAGGACCAATCCTCCAAAAAGGCGGTATGCTAGCCCCACCAAAAGATGCACTTGAACGACAAATCCTCCACAAAGACAGTATGCTAGCCCCACCAAAAGATGCACTCGAACGACCAATCCGCCACAAAGGCGGTATGCTAGCCCCACCAAAAGATGCACTCGAACGACCAATCCGCCACAAAGGCGGTATGCTATTCCCTATAAAAGATGCACTCGAGAGACCAATCCTCCACAAAGGCGGTATGAACAACCAATCCGCCACAAAGGTGGTATGCTAGCCCCACCAAAAGATGCACTTGAACGACCAATCCTCCACAAAGGCGGTATGCTAGCCCCACCAAAAGATGCACTTGAACGACCAATCCTCCACAAAGGCGGTATGCTAGCCCCACCAAAAGATGCACTTGAACGACCAATCCTCCACAAAGGCGGTATGCTAGCCCCACCAAAAAGATGCACTCGAACGACCAATCCTCCACAAAGGCGGTATGCTAGCCCCACCCAAAAGATGGACTCGAACGACCAATCCGCCCCAAAGGCGGTATGCTAGCCCCACCAAAAGAAGCACTCGAACGACCAATCCTCCACAAAGGCGGTATGCTAGCCCCACCAAAAGATGCACTCGAACGACCAATCCGCCACAAAGACGGTATGCTAGCCCCACCAAAAGATGCACTCGAACGACCAATCCTCCACAAAGGCGGTATGCTAGCCCCACCAAAAGATGCACTGGAACGACCAATCCTCCACAAAGGCGGTATGCTAGCCCCACCAAAAGATGCACTTGAACGACCAATCCTCCACAAAGGCGGTATGCTAGCCCCACCAAAAGATGCACTCGAACGACAGATCCTCCACAAAGGCGGTATGCTAGCCCCACCAAAAGATGCACTTGAACGACCAATCCGCCACAAAGGCGGTATGCTAGCCCCTCCAAAAGATGCACTCGAGGGACAAATCCTCCACAAAGGCGGTATGCTAGCCCCACCTAAAGATGCACTCGAATGACCAATCCTCCACAAAGGCGGTATGCTAGCCCCTCCAAAAGATGCACTCGAGAGACAAATCCTCCACAAAGGCGGTATGCTAGCCCCACCAAAAGATGCACTGGAATGACCAATCGTCCACAAAGGCGGTATGCTAGCCCCACCAAAAGATGCACTCGAACGACCAATCCTCCACAAAGGCGGTATGCTAGCCCCACCAAAAGATGCACTCGAACGACAAATCCTCCACAAAGGCGGTATGCTAGCCCCACCAAAAGATGCACTCGAATGACCAATCCGCCACAAAGGCGGTATTCTAGCCCCACCAAAAGATGCACTCGAACGACCAATCCTCCAGAAAGGCAGTATGCTAGCCCCACCAAAAGATGCACTCGAACGACCAATCCGCCACAAAGGCGGTATGAACGACCAATCCTCCACAAAGGCGGTATGCTAGCCCCACCAAAAGATGCACCTGAACGACCAATCCTCCGCAAAGGCGGTATGAACAACCAATCCTCCACAAAGGCGGTATGCTAGCCCCACTAAAAGATGCACTCGAACGACCAATCCTCCAAAAAGGCGGTATGCTAGCCCCACCAAAAGATGCACTCAAACGACCAATCCTCCACAAAGGCGGTATGAACGACCAATCCTCCAGAAAGGTGGTATGCTAGCACCACCAAGTGATAATGACCCCTCGCGAGGTCTATAAGCCTATTAGCACATCAAGGTAGGAGCAATACATGTTTTGGAGTTTTAGTCGTGAAGTAAAATACATGGTGCCTTAAGAGTGAGTAAAGTAAACAGACAAACTGAGGACGAGTATGCTCGTACTTTTTGCATAGACTTACATAATAGCATGGCACTTAAATTAAGGGGTTAAAAGAGGTTTTATTTTGTAGTATTTAAATAACATGGTTCTCTTTGTAAGTGAAGTAAAGTAACTTGGTTGAACTGGAACAGGTTCAGTGTGAGACTGCATTGGGTGTCATCAGGTGTCATGCAAAAGTAAACGATTTCTCTATTAGAAAGTGACAGCATTTTCCAATGTTCTATCTTTCGCTGTTGGATCTTGACTAGCCTGTTGCAGTCAAAATAAGAGGCTCTGCCAGAGAGGAAGTGTCTTGTAGAAACACAATCTTGCCTGGAAATGTCCGTGTTGTTTCACTCTCTGCTTCTGAAGACAGAATGTTCAGACCGTTCAGAATGCAGTCCATACGAGTAGTTATTGACTGCACGCGAACAATCTGATTGGCTGAGTGCCGGTCAACAATGATTTCTGTGCGGTGAACGGAGGATAGAACAAAGGCATCACGCTGGTTTTGGAAGCAAGAACCCGCAGAGCAACAGAGGTTCAAATCCTGGATCCGCTCTTAGAAACCAAACTCAGGTACGGTATCAGGTGTGTTCTAAAAAACCCATTAAATAAAATGAACTATAGCATTCACAAGGGGAAGGAAGAACAAATCCCCAGAAGATAAGGTGTTTCCCAGGGTACCTTGCATGGAACCCCCACTCATATGCAACATTTTTGATGGATGGAATGTAGGGGGTCACAGTAAGGTGGAGGAGTTTCCCTTTTTTGCTATATGTATGAAACTGAACCTGGTCATGATATGATTAGAATATATGAACCCAAAGCTCGGTCAGCAGCTCTGCTTGGTGCATGTTTCTGGCGCTCTGGGAATTCATCAAGGATTCAATTGCAAGTAAATAAGGCGCAGGATATTGGGCGTACCATTATCTTTGTCGACATACGCGGTCATATCGTACAGAAGACTGTAACAATTTAAATTAACCAATCTTTTATAAGACACTGGACCGCGATTCAAACCTGTGTTGATCTGCGTCGTTTTGCTTCTAAGGCAAACACTTGGCTCCTGAGCAATCCTTCTGGGCCACATATCTTTGCCACAGGTCATTTATCCTGAGCAATCCTTCTGGGCCACATAGCTTTGCCACAGGTCATTTATCCGGAGCCATCCTTCTGGGCCACACTGCTTTGCCACAGGTTATTTCTCCTGAGCAATCTTTCTGGGCCACACTGCTTTGCCACAGGTCATTTCTCCTGAGCAATCCTTCTGGGCCACATTGCTTTGCCACAGGTCATTTCTCCTGAGCAATCCTTCTGGGCCGCATAGCTTTGCCACAGGTCATTTCTCCTGAGCAATCCTTCTGGGCCACATAGCTTTGCCACAGGTCATTTCTCCTGAGCAATCCTTCTGGGCCACACTGCTTTGCCACAGGTCATTTATCCGGAGCAATCCTTCTGGGCCACATTGCTTTGCCACAGGTCATTTCTCCTGAGCAATCCTTCTGGGCCACACTGCTTTGCCACAGGTCATTTCTCCTGAGCAATCCTTCTGAGCCACACTGCTTTGCCACAGGTCATTTATCCGGAGCAATCCTTCTGGGCCACATAGCTTTGCCACAGGTCATTTCTCCTGAGCAATCCTTCTGGGTCACATTGCTTTGCCACAGGTCATTTATCTGGAGCAATCCTTCTGGGCCACATAGCTTTGCCACAGGTCACTTCTCCTGAGCAATCCTTCTGGGCCACATTGCTTTGCCGCAGGTCATTTATCCTGAGCAATCCTTCTGGGTCACATTGCTTTGCCACAGGTCATTTATCCGGAGCCATCCTTCTGGGCCACACTGCTTTGCCACAGGTCATTTCTCCTGAGCAATCCTTCTCGGCCACATTGCTTTGCCACAGGTCATTTCTCCTGAGCAATCCTTCTGGGCCACATTGCTTTGCCACAGGTCATTTCTCCTGAGCAATCCTTCTGGGCCACATATCTTTGCCACAGGTCATTTCTCCTGAGCAATCCTTCTGGGCCACATAGCTTTGCCACAGGTCATTTCTCCTGAGCAATCCTTCTGGGCCACATAGCTTTGCCACAGGTCATTTCTCCTGAGCAATCCTTCTGGGCCACATTGCTTTGCCACAGGTCATTTATCCGGAGCAATCTTTCTGGGCCACATTGCTTTGCCACAGGTCATTTATCTGGAGCAATCCTTCTGGGCCACATAGCTTTGCCACAGGTCACTTCTCCTGAGCAATCCTTCTGGGCCACATTGCTTTGCCACAGGTCATTTCTCCTGAGCAATCCTTCTGGGCCTCATATCTTTGCCACAGGTCATTTCTCCTGAGCAATCCTTCTGGGCCACATAGCTTTGCCACAGGTCATTTCTCCTGAGCAATCCTTCTGGGCCACATAGCTTTGCCACAGGTCATTTCTCCTGAGCAATCCTTCTGGGCCACATTGCTTTGCCACAGGTCATTTATCCGGAGCAATCTTTCTGAGCCACATTGCTTTGCCACAGGGCATTTATCTGGAGCAATCCTTCTGGGCCACATAGCTTTGCCACAGGTCACTTCTCCTGAGCAATCCTTCTGGGCCACATTGCTTTGCCGCAGGTCATTTATCCGGAGCAATCTTTCTGGGCCACACTGCTTTGCCACAGGTCATTTCTCCTGAGCAATCCTTCTGGGCCACATTGCTTTGCCACAGGTCATTTCTCCTGAGCAATCCTTCTGGGCCACATTGCTTTGCCACAGGTCATTTCTCCTGAGCAATCCTTCTGGGCCACATATCTTTGCCACAGGTCATTTCTCCTGAGCAATCCTTCTGGGCCACATTGCTTTGCCACAGGTCATTTATCTGGAGCAATCCTTCTGGGCCACATAGCTTTGCCACAGGTCACTTCTCCTGAGCAATCCTTCTGGGTCACATTGCTTTGCCACAGGTCATTTATCTGGAGCAATCCTTCTGGGCCACATAGCTTTGCCACAGGTCACTTCTCCTGAGCAATCCTTCTGGGCCACATTGCTTTGCCGCAGGTCATTTATCCTGAGCAATCCTTCTGGGTCACATTGCTTTGCCACAGGTCATTTATCCGGAGCCATCCTTCTGGGCCACACTGCTTTGCCACAGGTCATTTCTCCTGAGCAATCCTTCTCGGCCACATTGCTTTGCCACAGGTCATTTTTCCTGAGCAATCCTTCTGGGCCACATTGCTTTGCCACAGGTCATTTCTCCTGAGCAATCCTTCTGGGCCACATATCTTTGCCACAGGTCATTTCTCCTGAGCAATCCTTCTGGGCCACATAGCTTTGCCACAGGTCATTTCTCCTGAGCAATCCTTCTGGGCCACATTGCTTTGCCACAGGTCATTTATCCGGAGCAATCTTTCTGGGCCACATTGCTTTGCCACAGGTCATTTATCTGGAGCAATCCTTCTGGGCCACATAGCTTTGCCACAGGTCACTTCTCCTGAGCAATCCTTCTGGGCCACATTGCTTTGCCGCAGGTCATTTATCCGGAGCAATCTTTCTGGGCCACACTGCTTTGCCACAGGTCATTTCTCCTGAGCAATCCTTCTGGGCCACATTGCTTTGCCACAGGTCATTTATCTGGAGCAATCCTTCTGGGCCACATAGCTTTGCCACAGGTCACTTCTCCTGAGGAATCCTTCTGGGCCACATTGCTTTGCCACAGGTCATTTCTCCTGAGCAATCTTTCTGGGCCACATTGCTTTGCCACAGGTCATTTCTCCTGAGCAATCCTTCTGGGCCACATAGCTTTGCCACAGGTCATTTATCCGGAGCAATCCTTCTGGGCCACATTGCTTTGCCACAGGTCATTTCTCCTGAGCAATCCTTCTGGGTCACATTGCTTTGCCACAGGTCATTTATCCTGAGCAATCCTTCTGGGCCACATAGCTTTGCCACAGGTCATTTATCCGGAGCAATCCTTCTGGACCACTTTGCTTTGCCACAGGTCATTTCTCCTGAGCAATCCTTCTGGGCCACATTGCTTTGCCACAGGTCATTTCTTTGGTTCTACGTGTACAGGCGAACCCGACTTCATCACTTACACATCAGCTTATGGAATCGATAAACAGAAGTAGTAATGTCATGCAGAGTCCTTGGCTTGAGATGGTTGTAAAGGGACTTTAATGTTTTATTCATGTTGGCTTGATAGAAGATTGAGCCAATTTGGACACAGTGATCTGTGTAAAAGTTAAATCAAGGTATGCTTGAAGAGAAAATGTTGAATTGCGGAAAGTGACTAATTGGGTGTTAGCGTCAAATCTAATCCGGGTGGTTTACAAGTTCCCCTAAATAGGTCTCCTTCCGTTGAAATCAGGAGACTCCTCACGTGTGGGAGATTGAATTGTCTGAAATTAAATGCAGTGGCAGAAAGATGAGTTAAAGATCACGTGAACCAGCATTACATTTCTTTTCTGAGGGGGGACCCAGAAACGTTGTTACACTTTGTGTTCTTTTGCATTTTATACAAGGCGATAAGGCAAGCTACATTATCCCCACAATTGGGGCGGAGCTGATTGAAGAGTCCCAGGGCTTGGGTTTATTTGATCAGCTCACACACCTGCTGGTATGTGGGCATTGTCCCTGAACACCAGTCCTACCCTACAGTGAAGAGCAAGAGTATTAGCCCCTTCTCCTTAAGTAGAAGCCACTCCCTTTGTGGCTAGGGAGGTGAGCCTTCTCTGCAAGGCCCTCCCTAGAAGTCTGGGCAAATGGGACCTCACTGAGAGTGACTTCTCCTTAGGGGACAAGGACTCTCATTCCCACAAGGAACGCCCAATGCATGCCTCTTTATCTGCATATCTGGGACTCCAGTAATGAATAACGTGCCCTCCTTTTGTTTGACTGCAGGCAATGCTGGATCAACCACGATACCTGAAGGAACAGGGAATATCCTTTTAAATGAGAACTGTATGTAAGAAGTACGAGTGGATCAGAGAAGAGAAGAGAGAGGCATATGTAGGGGAAGCCCTCTGATGTAGCTACGCTTTGGAGAGGCATAGCCGAGTGGAGTCGTGGAGCCCGCAGCAACCCCGAGAAGCGGAGAATGCCAGAGAGAGACACCAGGCAACCCACACAGTGCAAAAGCTGCTGTCCGGAAAGAGCTTGAAGGACCATCCAACGATGTGGCGTGACCACAAAGCACCATGGTGGGCCTGGGGCAAACTACCTCAAAACCAGTGGACGGGGGAGACCTGAAACCTCTGTCAGCCAGCATTCGCTGAGCGCGCCAACCTACGGAGATGCAGAGAGTGCGGCTGCTGCGAGGCCCGGAGCAGGGAGTCGAGGAACCGAAGAAGCAGACCTGTGCAAGCACCAAACCCCAAAACAAACACCATCAACAAAGAATGAAGGTACCAGGGGGAATGGCGAAGGGGGAGGCCTCCATGGGAACACACTTCAAGTGAAAACTACGATATTGATGTTGGGACATTGAAAAAGCATGAGTGCGTATATCACGTGATACCAGGGAAAGTGAGTGCGTATATCACGTGATACCAGGGAAAGTGAGTGGAGATATCACGTGATACCAGGGAAAGTGAGTGGAGATATCAAGCATGAGGCTTTGAGAAAGCCAGAAAGAGTGTCCTATGAAGGATGGAAGAAGCTATTCAAAGTAACTGTTGAGGAGTGGGAGGGTTTCCCTTAATGAGAGACTTTGAAAAGTAAAATAAGTCAAGATTAGATATTGTGCCTAGAGGAGCCTAGTGGAGAGACCCCAGGAGTGGTCACCCATGATAAAGATATAGCAAACCCCAGAAGAGCTGTGTGGAAAGAGAGTGAGATACTCACACTCAGAGGAAGGACTGCAAGAGACTATCTTAAAAAAAAAACATTAAGGAAACTACTGAGTACACTGATCAGCATTGCACCGTCTGGAAGACCAGACCTATGAGCAGGTGGCAGGAGCTACAGGAGGTCATAAGTAAGACACTGAGAACCAGGAGAGACATTCTTAATTAACATGTTCCTAGAGAGTGACATTTGCTTGCCCGGTTATAGTGCGGTGGTCGGCATATTATAGTTAGGGTGAGCATTGAGATACATAGGAAATCAAAAAAATGAATTGCTAATTACATTGTAATCCCCCTCGCTCCCAAGACTGGATGTTTTGGGAAAGAGCTGTTTAAAAATAATCAATTCATGAAGAAAACAAAAAAACACTTTTTCTACCTAGTCCCCATACATTTTCCATCAAGGAAAAAGGCCAGTTTTTGCACACAGGCCAAACTGGTGGTTGGAACTGGACCAGGTATGAAACAACTTGGGTACGAAGCGCTGTCTGAATTTCCTCGGGGGTTCCGGGGTTATTTCGTCCAGTTGTTCCTAAAATATTTGATGGAGAAGGGGGTGCCCCCTTCTCCCAAAATGATAGGTAAATCTCCCGTGATGCATTGCAGGAGAGAGGCTTTCTGAATGAAATTCCACTGTTTCTTTTTTTGTTTGATGTGAGCGATAGCCGCAGTTATAACGGGAAATAGCTGCGGCTAACAGAAAACGAAAAGTGTCCTAAATGGCATTTGGAGGGGGCGGGGGGAGCATGATATGACATCAGGCTAGCGGTGGGTAGGTGGAAAGAGGACAGCATGTGAAATTGTGGAGTCTAGGACGTAGGAAATAAGAAGTTTGCCACAAAGAAATGTTTAATAACTGTGGCTATGTAAGAAATGTGAGACAGCCGCAGGTAACGCTATATACACCATACGCAGTTCCAGCCGCAGTTAGCCGTGAATTAAAAAGTTGGAAACACTTTTGTGGAGGGGGGGAAAAAGTTCAAATGACATCAGACTAGAGGTGAGGAGGGGGGAAAAGGGCGGGTGTGAAATTATGGAGTCCAAGATCTAGGAAACAATGTTTTTGGAAAAAAGGAATTGTAGGCTAGCCGCGGCCATAACTGCGTTTATAATCGCTGCTATCGGACCATAAAGTCAAGTATGCAAAGGTGAGTGCATGATAGAAAATATACTGTGGTTCCAAGGGAGTGCAGGCGGCAGCGTATGGGGTGTAGGGAGGGTAAAAGGATGAGAATAAAGTGATTACCGATGCATAAACACTGGAAAAGGCACATTTTTAATTTTTGCCAAATAACCGCTGTTGTGTAAAACCGAGCACATTGGTGCCTTTCAGTGCATTTTCGTAACCGTGGTTATTGGAAAATATTTACAAAAAGATCCCCTTTGTGACACATACTGTATAAAATTCATCATATAAGGGTTATCGATCCATTTATACAGTACATCCGTTTTATTTATAGTTGTACAACTTTTTATAACTATTAGGGTGGCTGTAAGCCATTTTGGCGGTGGAGGGAGAAGGGTGGAACTTGGATGGGGGACCATCAGGGGTTCAACATATAACAAGGGTTTAAAAAAGGAACACTTTTTTGTATTTTTGCAGTTTTTTTTTATTTTTGTGTGTTTTATTTTAGAAAGTGGGAAACATTGCCACTTAAAAAGACAAATGCAAATAGCGGAGGAAGTTGGCCTGATGTTCAGATATCAAAACAATCTTTCTGTGGCAACCGAGGGAGAGGACCATGCATTCGTTCAGATGGATTGCTGGGCGAACGACAGCAGCTTGGGTGACTGGTGTTATGGCCGCCGGTGCCTCGCTGATGGAAGGTGCTGCAGCCTCGCCAGATGTTCTTGGAGGTGATGGGGTGGAGCTGATGACATTGAGGGCGACGTGGGTGCGACACTGGTGGCACAGCCTGCTGCTTGAAGACCAAGGGCCTTCACCTCCTGCTGGTAGTGTGCCTTCTGGTTGGGCTCGTCAACCTCATCCCAGTGCACACCGACAAGTTGTTGGTGCCCAGGCTCTGGGATGGGCGTGTCGAGGGCCCCTGTGGAAGGATTTTGTGGCAGAAGGTACCTCCTTAAGGTTCTGGTGCTGCGGCACTAGAAGTAACCTTCAGTTATCATCAGTTTTGTGAATACCAAAGCTCTTCTTTCGCGGGGTGACGGTGTGGCGACCAAGGCGACATCCTCGGCTTTTCCTGACACGGTGACTCGTTGGATGTCATCGCTGCTGCTGTCACTACTGTGTCCAGACATAGTTGTAAATGTCAGACAGGGGAGAAAAATAGTACAACGATAGAAAAAAGTCCAGACAAAAAGGACAATGCCACTCATACAAAAAAGTTTCAAAGAGAAAAGTAAACAAAAAGCTCAAATAAAGAATAGACACTACTTACAAGGACATAAGACAAGGGAGAGCAGTATGGGAGCAGTGGAGGGTCAACAGGCATTGGAAAATAAGGCCTTTTAGACTGCAACCTCTCTTCGGAGAGAGAGGAGATGTGCCTCACTGGAAAACCAAAAAGCAATCAGGAACGCTTACAAGTTGCCTGTGGGTGTGGTGAACAACCGCGGTTATGTGTGAGAACCAATCAGAGGCTGCGTTGAGTAGCCGCGATCAAGTGACGTGTAGCGTAGCCGTGGTAGGCATCGCTGTGGCTAGGTGATTGCATAGCATCGGTTACATGTGTGTTATTATTTCCACAGCCAATAGCTGTTGTGCTATTTCAGCGCGTGGTATAACCACGGCTCTACAACTACTTTTAAAGTTGCGATTACGGTAGTGCCCAGTGGGGCATCTATGCTTAGCCATGGCTATGTGATGTGAAACACGAAAAATATATGTGTTTGAGAGCGTGAAAGTTATTTTTCATGAATTCTATGTGCTAGATATGTTTAATTGTGTTGTGCCCTGGGGCTATTTCTTTTGACAAATGTTATTTTAAGCATTGTTTCATGTACATAATATAGTTGCGATTAATTCGCAATATCATAGCCATGGTTATTGGCTAGCCAATGGGAGTTTGTGTATTTTTGGTGGTTACTGTACCCGCGGCTATAACTGCTACATTAACTGTACAGTTGAAGGGAAGAAATGTAGACCAATGAGAATAGGATTTTGAAAAGAACGTATGATTGGTTGATCCAAGATAGATTTTGAAAGAAGTTATGCTATTGGAAGGTGGTATTTCCTTTACATTGTCCTGAGAGAGAGGTGTGTTATTAACAGATGTGGCTTTGTGGGGTGAATGCGTACTGTTATTGGTGGACATTTTAGAAATATCTTTTGGAGGTGGAAAAATTGAGACATGTTCAGAAACGGATGCTGACAACCCATTGGGCGGGCTGTCGGGCGATTAATTATTCTTCAGAAGATTGTGAGGAATAGATCATGTTTAGAATGCACTAATAGTGATGTAGAGTTTGTAGGTGATGTCTATCACAAGCATTGGCTAACTACATACTTTTAGTTTTATAACGTTGCTCTAGAATAGATGAAGTCTGTCTTTGAAAAAAGAGGTATGTGCTCAAGTTGTGGTAATATATTTTTGACAGGGAGCACATGATATTTTCTTTTTTAGAAAAGAAAATGAATTAGCCATCTAAGGGAAGAGCACAGAGAAATGGTGCAAGCATTTATCAATTCTTTAAAGAAATGTAGTCGTGTAAATGGAAAAGTGGAGGGGTTGTTGCAATAGAAATACATTTTTGGTGTTTAATTTTGACATAAAATCACAACAGCTCTTTAAAGTTACCTCTAAAATGTATGTAATGATATAAAACATGTAGTGTGTGTTGTGTTTATTTTTATTTGTAGCCACAGATTATTCATGGTTATTCTACCAGAGTAAAAAGTGTTTTCCTGTCCACATATTACAAAATAAACTATCTTTGTTGTGGAAATTCGTGGTGGTTTATTCCGTGCAGGCTGTGGGATTACGCCTCGCTCTGCTGCTCTGGGAGTGCTATCCAAAAGGTGTACAACAGTACGTGCTCCTGTCACATATATATATATTTATATGTGTGTACTAGGTAGCCCTCAGAAGGACTGTTTTGGGGTACTCTGAGTGTAGCATTTCAGCAAAGTTGTGTTGCAGCTTTAATGTTGTCAAGGAAGAGTTAATTTCCTTGATCGGTTATATGTACTACATCATGTCTATACCGGTTAGACGTGCAGAACTGGATCTTGTTTTGTGATCTCTGATGAACGTAGAAACTACTGTATTCACATTTCTCCAAAGTTTCTCAATTTTAGAATTAAATCTGGTGGCCACTTCCATTTTTGGCTCTGAGTTTGGTTGGAAAAAATGAAGGTGGTTGAGAAAAATGTTCCAGGAGAGGGCTTGCAAAATCTACTAGCGCACTAGGAGTAGTTTGTATGCAGGCTGAGTACCATTTGCATGATACTTGACCTTGCTGGAGAGTAGGGGGATGTTAGACAACTATTTTTCATTTACTGCAAACACACTTTGTAGTAAATGGTAACAGTTTTCACTGTGCATGCTTCACCGGATTGCAGCAAATATGACGTGTGCTTATAGCAACATGCACGATTTTACAAAAAGCACAGGTAAATATTTTGTCACCAGTCACCTCGGGGCAAGTGCAGTTCTCTTACGTCGAGTATGTAAAATGATGAACTCGCCCTGCAGGTCTAGTGGGATGTTTAGGAATTTGAAAGGCTTGCATGAGTTTTTCCTAATCTTGTTTCATCATCAAAGCCAGAGACATGCCACGTACATTCCCCAAATCATTGCCACCACCATTATTGAGTATGACATCTGGCTGCCGTGTGCTTTTCAAACTCAACAATTTAGGACAAATCCGGGACAATCGTATTCCTCGCAATCCAAACCGTTTAACTCCAAAATCAGTGAAACCCAGGTACATGTCAATGGGCCTCATTACAACTCAGGCGGTAAGGGTTTTACGGCGGCGTAAACAGCGCCGACCCTTACCGCCTGAGTACGAGGTCCCTTAGCGCCATGGCGGACTTAACACCTGCTTTTAGCAGGTGTTAAAATCCATGGCGCTAAGGGACCATGGAGTTAATTACGCCACCGTAATTTACGGTGGCGTAATTAACGCCTTCCCCACTCCCATTATGCCCTATGGGGCAAAATGGGAATGGGGAAGGGAAAATGGGAAAATGGGGATTTACCGCCCCGCCAAGGTTGGAATGGGGCGGTAAGTCTGCCTACCACCATGGCGTAAACGTAGTTTACGCCATGGTGGTAAAGTCATGGCCCAGGCGGTAACTTACCGCCTGGGTCGTAATGAGGCCCAATATGTAGATTCTGAAGGGAAAAAAAATCTTTAACCAGAACACCTAGCTTTCTACAACTATTAGTTGTCAACTAACCACACAGTCTTAGCTCCAGCCATGGTTTCTGCACTCTGTAACTCACACATGCCAACTCTCCAGATGTAGGTGGGAAACTGCCTAATTTGAAATGAAAAACATTGCTATTTTTCAGTCTCCCACCTAAAGTAATTCTAGCCCCAATGCATTGCTATGGAGAAATCAATTTTTCCCAAATTCTCTCGTAAAATCTCTCTTACACCTGCCTCAGAATTTTAGCATGTATGGTAACTGTCCTCTTGAAAATGCACGCTTGTTTGTAATTGAAGTATTAGTAGCAGTGGGCGTGGATGGTGTCACTATTTCTCTGTTTGCCATTGCCAGGGTTGATTGTTTCCATTGTGTTTTTGGATTTGATAGGTTGAAGTGAAAATGTGTCAGCCATTTTGGTCCTTTGGGAAGTTTAAAAATGTGTTGGCCATTTGGTAGTGTGGGAAATGTAGTCCTGTTTCATTGCCATTGCTTTTTGAAGAGTTTGATAGGAACCATTGTGTTTACACTTGTTATTGTGTTTGCAGGAACTCTGCTGTGCTAAGGTGCAGGTTAGGTTACAAGTGTCTGTTTAAGGAATGCATTACAGAAGTTTAATGAAGGTGTTTAGAGTTGTGAAAATATTTTCTGAGAGTTGTTTTTGTGTCCAATTTGTAACGGCTTCTCCTGGTATAGTGAATATGGTTTATCATTTCACTGTGTAATAACAGCATATGTGTGGCCCACTATCCCTACTGTGTTTCATTTGTATGAATTATTTTCATGTTTTTCTGTTTGCATAATCTTTTAGATATGAAGTTATGTTTTAAGGTATAACAAAAAAATAATAAACTGTGTATTTTCTCAAATATCTTTTGTTCTGTGGTGGAGAGAGTTGGTAAAAAGTTTTAAAAAAATTAACATTTTAAAATTTAAAAAATCCAATTGTTCTTTTGATTAATTGGTGTTTATTCAAGTTTTATTAAGGTGTCACCAATCGCTGACCTCTGGGCACAGAGATGGGTAATCAGTTTTTTCAAGCCTTTTTGTTTTTCTGGTACATGTGTTTACAGTAGGAACCCCCATTCAGAGGGTAGGAGTATGTGATTTGATGGAGACAGAAAGCCTGTTCTCGCCACAACTTCAAGGCCGACCTGCCTTTAATCAGGAACCACTAAGAGCTCCATTAACCAGATAGACCCTTTGATACACAACAGATAGGAAGATGGGTGGGACTTAGTAGTACATGTTTTCACCCATTTGCTGTTCCTGTTGCAAAGAACTCTGGTTATGACCTCATTCATAACAGAAGATTGTTGGTGGGGACCCAGGATTGGTTCATTAAGGTAGGCTTAGCCTGCACCAATCACTGGGGCGCATTTGGCTTTAAATGAGGGATGAGCCCCTCTTTTGGCATTTTATCTGAAGAATTTGCAAGGAGTAGCAACAAGAACTCATTGGGACCCTGGCCTGAGGTACAGTCTGCCTTACATCTTCCACCAGTCAAGGAAGGCCAGGAACTTCAAGAGGGAAGCAAGATCCCTCCCCTAAACATCTCCCAAGGAACAGAGGGAGATACTGAATCCAGAGGACCCTCCAGCAGCTCCAGAACCGGTACCCAGCCAGCCCGCAGCGTGCCCTGCTAAGCTCTGAAAGCAAGCTTCCTAGGTGGGAACTGCCAGAGAGTCTCTGAACAAAAAGAAGGACAAGGCCGGTGCCTGCAACACTCTCCTCAGCTTTGGCCCATCCACCTTAGAGGACGCCACAAGCCCAGCGAAGAAATTTGGAGGAGTGCACTGACAAACATCAACCAGCATCCGCCTTAAGCACATTTTCGAGGCAGTCGAGCCCCTCGAGCTGCAACTGACTGCACTGCTTACTGTTGACACGCTGCAGTCACTCACGATGTCTGAGACGCCTCGACGAGTGCTTCAGACCCGCCGATCAGCACTGGGACGATGATTCCTGACCCCTAGCTGCCGTGTAGGCCAGCCTGCAGCCGTCCATCCAGCCTCGCTCACAGAAATGCATGCCTCCTGATACCCCCAGCTGTTTCCCATCTTGAACTCTGTCGCAGAAACTGCAAAGTGGCCTGAAACCGACTCCACCCTGTCGAGCACCAAGTACTTCTACAAGCACAAGGTACATTATGGTCCTGTCCCCCTAGTCCTTCACCAAAGGCCTCTAGTGACATTTTAGGAGCCAGTGCTCCCTTTGTGCTGAAACCAAGTATCCTTGAACTATTCAGATGTATTATTTTATTGACTGCCCTCCTGTCAGTATCCAGAGTGCATCCCTTTCCTTCGTGAAACTGTCTGTTCTCTGTGTTCCTTTACAGGGTGGGTTGTATTTTGTAGTGGGCTAGAACTGTCTGTTTTGATAATAATGAAGTAGATATTTGTACACAACCTTGACTGGACAGTCCCTTTTATCATTGGGTAATAATTGTATTTTTGCTGTGTTGCAACTAATCAATGATCCACGACACTGCGTAGATAAGCCTGCTGTTCCATCCACGTTACTAAAACTGAACAAGGTGGTTTATAATTGACTTGTGTTTCCAATCTGTTCTGATCCCTTCTGTTGTGCTAGACGCGTGGGGCTGATTGATGGTTTAGATACCAACATTCATCCCTGTATCACTGGTGCCCCGCTAGTTGATTGGTCACATTGGTGGCAGGCGGTCAGATCAGTTGTAACCTTGCACACATCTTAAACACCCAACAATAAAAGTGCTGTTGCAGGCAATGTTTAGTCACTGCTAAGTATTTGTAATAATCATGTATCTTGACACAGAGACTGTAAAAGGCATGACCAAGGATGTCCTGTGTGTCTTATGTCAAGAGAGGGGACTTCCCCACAGCCCTGAGGTTAATAAACCTGAGTTGCTGACCAGCCTCCAAGCTTGGGTAGAAGCAAGGGCGGTTGGGGAGAAGATCCCAGGGGATGGGCTAGGCCCGATGTACCCATACAGAAAAGACATTTCAGATGGGGAAGTGGAAGATGTCGAGGAAGACAGCCTGAGCAATGTTTCTCGCCAACCATCCCTCCGAGTGTCTGTGAGGTCAGTGGCTAGTGCGGCATCCTGCAGGTCCCAGACCTCAGCACAGTCTCTAAGTGGCCCAGTAATTGTTCTGGCTGATAACAAGGAAGTAGCTAGAAAGCTCCTGCTCGAGGAGAGGAGACTAGCGCTAGAGGAACAGAAACAGCGGGACAGGGTTGCAATGGAGCGAGACATGGCTTCCATAGAGCTGCGCAAGCTGCCGCTTGAAGAGAAGAAGGAGGCCACCAGATCCACCTCTAGCAAAGGCAGCAGTAGTGGCTCAAACCAGACTCCCTTTTATCATTGGGTAATTATTGTATTTTAGCTGTGTTGCAACTACCCAATGATCCACCACCTTGCGCAGATAAGCCTGTCGTTCCGTCCACGTTACCAAAACTGGATAAGGAGTTTTATAATTGACTTGTTTTTTCCAATTTGTTTGGATCCCTTCTTTGTGGGGCTGATTGATGGTTTAGAAACTGATAATCATCCCTGGACCACCAGTGCCCCGGAGTTTGATTCTTCACAACGTGCCCTCCTTTTGTTTGGCACCAGGCAATGCTATATGAAGGAAAAGGGAATATCCCTTTAAGAGCAAACTTTTATGCAAGAAGGAAGAGTGAATCAGGGAAGAGGAGAGAGAGCCATATGCAGGGGTAGCCCTCGGACATAGCTACGCCTTGGAGGGGTGAAGCAGAGTGGAGCTACTGGGACTGCCGTAATCTAAGAAGCAGAGATTGCCAGAGTGAGACACCAGGCACCCAGCAACCTGGACACTGGAAAAGCTGCTGGCAGAACAGAGCTTGGAGGACCTTCCGACATGGTGGTACCAACACCAGTGAAAATGGGGAACCTGACACCTCCCGTCAGCACCCATTCACCGAGTGCAGCAACCTACGGAGACCCCAACGGGGGCTGCTGCAAAGCCCGAAGCAGAGAGTCGAGGAATCGAAAAGCAGACCTGTGTGAGCTCCAAACCTCGAAAGGCCACCCACGACGAGTAAAGGTATCGGGGTGGAATGGAGAAGGGGGAGGCCTCCATGGGAACACACCTCAAGTGAAGGAAGTTGTGAAAACTACGATATTAATGTTGGGACATTGAAAAAGCATGAGTGAGGATCCACCAGGGGGCGCTGAGATGTGCTGATCCATCTCCGCTCGTCTCCCCAACAGGGCGTTAATCGAGGGACCTGAGCCCCCCCCGACACCCCCGGAGCGAGACGCCGACACCCCCCCCCCAGTACGAAGGCGCCGGGCACCCCCAGCCCAAACTTGAGCCTCGGCGGCGCGTCGGAGCCGGAGCCCCGAGCCTCCGAAATTCGAGGGCGCGAGGCCCCTCCCCCCTGCGGCCCTGCGGCTCCGGGGAAATCCTTGGTGAGCCCGGGCTCGGAGAAGACGCGCTAAGGCCCAGGCGGCCGAGGCCGGGGGCCTCCGCCTCCACCAATCCGCGGCCCGGGACGACGGAACGGCCCAAGAAGAGGAGTCAGTAGCAGGAGATAAGGATCCCTCCCAGCGGAGAGGCTGCAACGGAGCAACGCCCCACAGCCTGGTGAGCCCGCGCGGGCGAATACGCAGGACACCACCCCGGGCCGAGTGGCGCAGGAGCGGCCCCCCGAGGTAAGGAGACCCAACCCGGGGCGGGGCACCCGTCGGGGGCCATAGAACCCCCAAGAGGTTGGGAGGAGAGGAGCCAGGAGCCCGAAAAAAAAAAAAAAAAAAAAAAAAAAGAAGCACTTGAAGCACCCTGAGCCTGAGAGGTGCGCCGGGCCCCACCAAGGGCAATCGCCCCCCGCAAACACCGCTCAGGGTCAGGCAGAGGGGCAGAAGACCCCCCTCCTCACCCCTTCCTTGCCCAGTCAAAACACAACAGGTTGCAGCCTCCAGCTACGGGGAAGTGAACGGGGACACCCCGAGAAAGGGAAGCCCACGACGAGGGAACTGCCTGGGATACCATCCCCCCCCCCACAACCGTGACCCCACCCGCGGCCACAGAGCTACCAGAGGCCCCCGCTCCCCCCAGGACTCAAAGGAGACAAACAAACACCGTTAGCCACGTCCACCTGGTGGCAGCCACCGGGGAACAAGAGTGCCCAGGAAGGGCCTATGAACTGGAGGGAAACGCTACAGAGGTTTCGGCGTCCGTCCCCCGAGCCCCCCACAGCCCCTGAAATGGCTACCCAAACGCAACAAGAAGTGACAGACGCAAATTCGGTCACCAGGGGTATGGCGGCCCTACTGGACGAAATTAGAGGATTCCGCGCAGACATCACCCTTAGACTGGACACTCTAGACAAAAAGGTGGACAATATAGAAGACAGGGTGCAGGCACTGGAGAATACCACAGCCTCGAGCGACATTTCCGAGACACAATTTGATATGCGCCTGTCAGAGCTCGAGAGGAGAGAGGAGAAATGCTCATTGAAAATGGATGACTTGGAAAATAGGGAAAGGCGCTGCAACCTACGTTTCCTAGGCTTCCCTGAACAAGATGGTGAAACTCAGGCAGACATTGTCAAGGCCGTCAATGCGGTGGTGAGAGTGCTTTTTGATGGAGCGAATACCAGCGAACCCACTATTGATAGGGCCCACAGAGCTGGGGCTGCCTCCAGAGGCCCTAGATCCGTCCTGGCTCGCTTCCACTACTTTGCTGAGAAAAGCAGGATTCTCGAACTAGCTCGCAAGAAGGGCCCGGTGGAGTGGGAGGGAGCCCAGATATCTGTGTATCAGGACTTGTCGGCCTTCACGTTGGCGAGACGCCGCCTTTGTTCGCCCCTGACGAAGATGCTTCAAGCCAAGGGAGTCCGATACAGATGGGGGTATCCTTTTTCACTTTCTTTTGAGTTCGAGGGATATAAATATGCCCTGACCACCGAAGATGACATTCAAAGAGTGACGAGCGAACTCATAGATAGCTCGGGCCTGGAGCCGAGAGACCGTGAACGGGAGCGCACCCCGATGGGCCCAAAAAAGAATAATGTTCCTAAAGAGAGGCGCAGGGTACGAGGCCAAAGAAAATTCAGGAGAGTAGCCCTGGCGTCGCCAAATCCTCAGAATGACTGAAACAGTCTACTAGAGGCCGACTAAAAACTCATCTTCTAGTCGCAGCAGAGGGGGGATGTTGCTATATCACATGTTTTTTGCATTAATCCCGAGGAAGGGGGGGGGGGCTCGGATGGTTGTTTATGAAGAGGTTATAAGCCCGGAGGGGGAAGACATGGCTGGCCGGTTGTGTGACTTTGGGACGATGCCTCAACACAACCAGGCGATCTGGGGGGAGGGGGGTGGGGGGAGAGAAGAGGGGATGTTGGGTTGTTGGGGGATTTGTTATAAAACGCCAAAGTTTGGGGATTCGCTCACATCTCGTGGGCTGTTATTAACCCTCTACGAGGTATCAAAGCACTCAGGGGGTAGTGCCACTTGCGTCATTGATATTGGAGTTACGAGCTTCAAAACGCGTCCAAATGGATGACTCACTCCAATCCTTGTCAGTGGGGTCTCTAAACATCCGGGGGCTCAACTCACCCACCAAGAGGTCATTGCTTGTGCGGGAATTCACGAGGATGAAGCTACAATTCCTCTTTGTGCAAGAGACTCACTGGGTTCAGGGGAAGGAGCCCAAACTCAAAGCTAAAAATATAGAGCAGGTGTTCTCTGCCTCCACCCAGTCTAAGAAGAGGGGAGTAGCGCTGCTGGTGTCCCCCGGGGCTCACTTTGGCTTCAAAGTGTCACAGTCTGACCCTGAAGGTCGGTATCTTATGGTGAAGGGGGAGGTGCGGGGACGGTTGTTCACCTTGGTCTGTATATATGCCCCAAATGAGTCGCAGGACGTCTTCTGGGAAAACATGAAGGGGATAATAATGGCATTCGCAGAGGGTACTCTTTTGGTGGGAGGAGACTTTAATATGGTGCTATGTCCTGAGAGGGATAGGAAATCAGCGAAACCCTGTCCCAATGCCCGTCTCCACAAAAAATTGGCCTCAACCTTCCAGGAAGTGAATGCGGAATTGGGATTGTGTGACACGAGCTTACCCAAGAAAGGTCTGAACCCCGACTACACGTTTTACTCTAAGTCTCATGACGCCTTCTCGCGCATAGACTACATACTGGTTGATTCATCAAGGCAGGGAGAGGTCACAAGCACGGGAGTGGAAACCGTCCCCTGGACAGACCATGACATGGTCAAGATTAGGATCGGCCTCCCCCCTGCTCCCGCAGCCGGCTCCCGATGGAGCTGTAACGACCTCCTACTACATGACAGGGAGACGCGGCAAACCCTTCTGACAGCCATAAATGATTACTTCTCCCTCAACGACAACGGGGAGGTAGGCACTATGGGAGTATGGGAGGCATTCAAGGCAACTATCAGAGGTACCCTGATTGGCATTGGCGCAGGGAAAAAAAGGGAGAGGGTCCGGGAAGAGAAAGACCTGAAAACTAAAATAAAGGCCATACAACCGGGTGGTAAACTGAAAACACAGATGTTTCCTGGGCAGTGGGAGGAATTGCAGAAGCTGCGTGCCAGGTTGGCTGACCTCCAAGTAGGACAAACGGAAAGGAAACTCTCTTTTCTTAAACAAAGATACATGGAGAAGGGGGAAAAGGCCGACAAGATACTGGCCTGGAGACTCCGCGAACTTAGGAACAGCAGGAGAGTGAATTCAATCCGCTCTGCGGACGGTAACTCGACTGCAAGGGACTCCAAAATAGCGGAACAATTCAGGCTATATTATGAAAAGTTATACTGCTCAGAGTACAAAGGGGATGGGATAGACGTTGATAGATTTCTGGATTCGATCCCAGTCCCGGGCCTACTACCAGACAAAGTTGACACCCTGGAAATCCCCATTTCCCCGGAAGAAGTAATCGACACTATCTCCTCCTTAAAAAGTGGCACGGCCCCGGGAGATGACGGCTTCTCAGTTAAATTTTACAAGACTTATAGATCCACACTCGCCCCCTTCCTGGCTAAGCTGTTTAACTTTGCACTTAGCCAAGGATCCCTCCCGCCCACAATGATGTCAGCCTTAATAGTGGTCTTACCTAAAGAGGGCAAAGACCCAACCTTATGCCAATCATATCGCCCCATATCACTCCTAAATACGGACGTTAAAATACTGGCTAAACTCCTAGCGAATAGATTGGCAAAACTCCTCCCTACCCTGGTACATGGAGACCAAGTGGGCTTTATCCCGGGGCGCCAGGGTTCAGACAACATTAGAAAAACCCTGGACCTTATGCATGAAGCAACCGAGCAGGGAGTGGAGGGGTATCTCCTCTCACTCGACTCAGAAAAGGCCTTCGACCGGGTCGAGTGGCCGTATATGATCAAGGTCCTTCGGAAAATGGGAATGGGAGATAATTTTTGTCGGTGGGTCGCAGCACTATACAACTCGCCCACGGCGAGAGTATTGGTTAACGGGGGTACATCTGAGCCCTTCTCCCTCTCCAGAGGCACCCGGCAAGGCTGTCCCCTGTCACCTCTCATTTATGCCCTGGCCATGGAACCCCTGGCCATAGCGGTTAGGAATGACCCGGGAATCACGGGAATACGATGTGGTGAGTGCGAGTTTAAGCTCTCCCTATTCGCAGACGACATACTTGGCTATTTGACCAGCATTCAAGAATCCCTACCGAGGCTGTTTGAGCTCATACACTTCTTTGGCTCCTTCTCGGGGCTGAGAATAAACACGTCCAAATCAAGCATTATGCCCATAGGCCCGGGAGAACAGGATATTGGGAACAGAACCGACATCCAAGGGGTAAGAATTGAGCGGGAATCTACAGGATACCTGGGCACCGTCATCCCCAGGGACCTGTCACAACTATACCAAAGTAACTTCCCCGGAATTCTCGCCCGGGTCAGTAACGATCTCAAAAGATGGGCTCCCCTTACGCTCTCTTGGCTCGGACGGATGGTTACGGTTAAGATGAACGTCCTACCGCGCCTCCTCTATCTCTTCTCAGCACTCCCTGTCGTGATACCCGAGGCCTTTTTCGAGGTACTCCAGTCCCGTGTCCTGCACTTCATTTGAAATGGCAAAAGGCCCAGGATTAAAACTTCCACTCTGACCCTCCCAAAATCCCACGGTGGCTTCGGACTCCCCGACTTTAGACTCTACTATAAAGCAGCTCAGCTTAGGGTGATGTTGGAGCATATACGGGAGGATATGCGTACATACTGGACGTATGTCGAAGACACCCACGCTCACCCAAGAAAGGTCAGAGACTACCTCTGGGCTCCGCCCAGGTCACTTCCCCCACACCTCAAGGCACATCCTACCTTAGCAGTCCTATGGACGCTCTGGAAACCCAGCAAAGCTAATAAACTGATATCTACATGGCCTTCTCCGATGTCATCACTCTGGGGCCCGCCCATCGATCTGGGCACGAGGGGCTTCCGGGACACCCAGGCCTGGTCGGACATGGGCCTGGAAAGAGTCTCCCAGCTTACACGAGAAGAGGGCTTCATTGAATACGACAGCTTAACAGAGGCCCTGGTGGATAGGCCCCCCACTGTCTTTGAATTCCTGCGGCTGAAAGGGATACTTACCCAACCTAGATGGTCTGAGCAGCTTAGCCGCCCCCTAACCCCATTCGAACTCATTCTGGCCAAAAGCAGTTCGCGTAAGGGTGCGCTGTCTAAATTCTATAGTGTACTGATTACAGCAGACCTGGAGGGCAGACAACCCTTCAAGCGCATATGGGAAGAGAGGATGGGAGGGTCCATAGATGATCTCACCTGGAGTGCGGTTTTCAAGGGCATTTTCACGGGCTCCTTATACACAGCAGCTATGGAACATAACTTTAAAATCCTTCATTCATGGCACCGCCCCCCGGCTCTAATGTCTAGAATGTACCGGGATGTCTCCCCCCTCTGCCCCAGAGGATGCCACCAACGGGGAACCTGGTTTCACATGTGGTGGAACTGCCCGTCCATACAGATTTACTGGACGGAATTGCTTAGCTGGATCAGAGACATTGAGGGCTATGGTCCATCTTTGCACCCGCTGGAAATCCTACTGGGCTCCCCCATGCCTGAGTCGGAGGTGAATACCTTCCCCAGGATCATCTGTGCCATGTTGCGGGCAGGGAGATTGGCGCTTGCGCAAAAATGGAAGAGTTCCCTGACCCCCTCCAAAGAGGAATGGCTCTGCAAACTTAGGGCGATTTTTAGTTATGAGAAACTCTCAGCAATAGCAAACGATTCCATGACTGATTTTGTCCAAGAATGGACAGCAGTGCTGTTGCATGATGACTGTATTACTATGCGTCTGTAGATGTTTAGGCTAATGTTTGCAATACATGGGCCCCCGTACTTCTCAGAGATCGGGGCTAGCCCTGACTTAACCCCACCATGGCCTTACCCCGCTGTCTTAAGGATTATTGTTCTTTGACGAGTTCTATGCAAGTGTTCTCCACTAGGCTTATCGTAGAAGCATCTTCTCTAAACATGGCGTGTTAATTGTTTGGGGGGTGGGAACGGGAGGGGGGTAATATGGGCTGGGAGTTAACCAAAAAATGATCCAGACAATGTGATTTTCTTTTGCATTTATTGTTGGGGGGATAGGCCAGTTGGCCCACCCAGTCATGTACGTTGTCAATAAAAAACAAATTAAAAAAAAAAAAAAAGGGCATGGAACGCTGGCTGGCAGGTTCGGTACCCGGCAAAGTCGTAGGCGGCGGCACGTGTCTAAGGAGAGGATGCCAATTGGACTGAAAGAAAGGAACCAGCAAAATAGAGGCGGAAGGTCCGGCTTGCAGGCACGCAAAGGATGAGACTTGCCATGGAAACGAGGCATCACTCACCTTGGACACGGTGTGCCCAAAAGCACACCTGGTGTTATCGTTATGTTTATTATGATTGTCAATAAGAAGTAAATGCCTACGGCCAAAAATTATTTTCCACAGAAAAAGCATGAGTGCATATATCACATGATACCCAGGAAAGTGAGTGGAGATATTAAGCATGAGGCTTTGAGAAAGCCTGAAAGCATATCCCATGAAGGATGGAAGAAGTTTCCAAAGGTAAATGTTGAAGAGTGGGGGAATCCATTAATGAGAGACTTTGAAAAGTACCATGATTCAAGATTAGATATTATGCCTAGGGCTCAGAGAAAGAACCTAGTGGTGAGACCCCGAGAGTGGGGGTGCCTTGCCCATGATTAAGATATAGCAAACCCCAGAAGGGATTGAGTGGAAAGAGAGTGAGATACTCGAACTCAGAGGAAGGACTGGAAGAGACAATCTTAAGGAAACTACTGAGGACACTGAAAGCCATTGCACCATCTGGAAGACCAGACCTATGAGCAGTTGGCAGGAGCTACCGGAGCTCAGAAATAAGACACTGAGAACCAGGAGAGACCATCCCAATTAACTTGTTTCTAGGGAGTGACGTTTGCATACCTGATGTATATATGAACTAAGAGAACCCTGTAGTAAAGCCTCGAGACAGATGGCCGAAGGGAAGCATCCGGGAGAGGGACATTCTTTTGGCTAAACTTTAGTTATTAATATTAGTGGAAGTTTCAGGTGAATTAGATTTTGGACAGAAGACATTTTTATTTGGACTTCCTGGCGACAGACGAGTACCTTTAGCTAGTTTGGTTCGTTATGGAACATCCCTGTGGCAATACGGTAAGGTGGGCCCTTTCTTCCTTATTTTGAATAAAAACCAAAGAAATATCCAATATGTATCTGACTCCTTCTTCCGACCCACCACACTGCCCAGCAGGAAATCAGGCTATATTAACAAATCTAATCTAGGGGGCCTTTGTTATGTGGGACATATAAATTAAAATGGTTTCGCCAGAATATCCATTTAACAGGCTGCCGATTTGTGAATGAGCCCCCTTGTCTCCCCTACGTGCCTCTCCTGCATCGGATGTGGCGGCTTCAGTGCGCTACACCGTGCAATGCACGTCTCAATGTCCCATTGAGCTCGGTTGCTGATGCGCTCTTTGCTTCCTCTTCTCACTAATGGTCTCCTTCTTTGTCACTTTTCAGAGTGTTTAGGTAAAGGGCGCATTTTAGCGCAGCTCACTTTGAGATCTGGGGCCAGATTACAGAAACTTTGCCCGGGTGCAAGTGCAACGTTTGCACGGTATTAGCACTATGGCAAAGTTTGCCCTATTTTTAAAAACACTGGGACACATTAAAAAACAATTGCACCTTGAAAAGTGTACTATGGCATGGTGTAAGCACCAGGGCTAAAATTGTCCTACTGCTAAAAAGATACATTTTTGATGCATTTTTGCATCAGGGCAAAGTTTGCCCTAATGCTAATGCCATTCCGTATTATCACTAGGGCACATTTTGCCCAGTTCCAATAATGTAGTGAACATTTTAATTTTGCACTACAGTAATTTTTACCGTGGTGCTTACACCATGCCAAACTGCACTTGTCGAGGTGCAATTATTTTTTAATGTGTCCAAGTGTTTTTAAAAATAGGGCAAACTTTGCCCTAGTGCTAATACCGTGCAAACCTTGCCCTTGCACCGGTGCAAAGTTTCTGTAATCTGGCCCCTGATCACCAGCGCTGTGTTATGCGGCTGTGGTTTGTTTTTCTGGGTAATGTCATATGCACGCATTTTCTTCACACCTCGCCCTCTGGTTTCACAGCAAATGTACAACATCCCCCAAAGACTCCGAACCAGTCCCACACACACACACAGCTGCTCCCTGTGTGCAAGGGACGCTGCCTTTTGATGAGATTTCCAGGATTCGCGGATCTCTTCGCTGCCGGGGCGAGATTGGCCGCAAGCGCTGTCCAGCATGTGTCGGCAAAGCCCTTAAACCGCAGTGGGTTTTTCTGTCCGGCTGATAGGATGTATTTGTGGGGCTTATCTGAGCATGGCTTTCGCCGGCATTACTGGGGTTGGTCCATTGTCACTATCTCATTGTAAAGCCCCAAGAGGCGTAGGGGGGCTTTGAGGCACAGGGTTTTTAAGGCCGCGGGCATATCGTGATGTGTCCTTTTCGCAGGGTACTCTACTGATGCCCCACGGGCGCGCCCGTGAGCCTAGAAATACGTCCAGGCTGCCACACAGACAGCAGCTCCTTCAGTCCCCCCAACCCCTACCCTCTGTAACACCACACACCCTAGAAAGAGCCTTACACACCGCCTTATTCCCAGCACAGGGTGTACATTGAATGACGGGCCATCTCAGTGCATAGAAATACACCATTGGCATCGTGTGACTAATGGCCGCTATCAGCATTACCCGATGCGCCAACACAGGGCACTTGCAGCAGGTATCCCAGGAGTAATCAGCAGCGTTACTGCTCCGAAAATCAGGGGGTCATGTGAATGGAACTGAGCTTATGGCCCACAGGAACTTGCGTGTGGAATGGAGGGGATCACATAGAATAATTCTGAGTCCAAATAACAGAACCAACTCAGGAAGATAGCAAAGTACGGTATTATTAGCAATTCTCTGAAACGGGGAGGTTACAATGAACATCAACGGACGCACGCTCAGTCTCTCAATGATCTCCACACAAAATACACTTCATATACTCAATTATTCATCAGAGTGACGTCATATTACGCGGCAACAGTGAAAAACCTATCAAGGATCGGGATTGGTTAAGGGAAACATCTAGATATATACTTATATAGGAGCAAGGATTGTTACTGGCTGTCCAATATCAGGTGGACAGCTTATGCCTACCTCTAAAACCATGTAATCTCACAAACATTACGTTTCTCATTGGTCTTGGAACTATAACGGCCTTTGGTATATGGACTTATACAATTGGTTTGGCACGCTTGTGCCATGTCTGGAACATTCGGTTAATTTAGCAGCACGTAAGCCCAGACCCAGGTGCAAGGAGATAGGACATGAAGCTACCTCACCACCAAATTACCCCACATCTCCCATTACCCATGCCTTCTGTCATGAACTTGTCTTTGTACTTGGCCTTGTAGAGTATTCTCATCTTTGGGAATGCAAGGGAGTGAGGGTACTCGCTATCGTGTCTGGGACTCCAAGTTCAAGCTCCATTTCCATCTTGGCTCACGTGACAGGAGACCACGATCTGGTCCATTTTGCAGGTTTTAAATGCTGTAAATGAATTAAAACTTGGCATCCTTTGTGTTATTTCTTGCACCTTAATGTGAGAAGGTTCATCCTCTGCACACTCCTTCTTCAGTGTAGATAGCTAGACTTGATTTCTACGATCTTGACTTCAGGCCAGACAGCCTTGCCACGCAGCTCCATGAGCCTGCTATTCTGCTGCGACACAGCTTTCCATTCTCCCTTCATGGTTTCTGGCTTACTTATTTCATGATGCCAAGGTCCAGTTTCTGTATAATGGCAGCTTCGCCTGCATTCTATTTACTACTCATAGCTAGCCTCTATCATGACTTGATCTACCTTGCGTACATTAATGGAACTTCTCTTTTCTGCAACATTTTTTTAATGCACAGTCTTCATTTCTGCGTTGATAGTTCATTCGACCCCTTGCGTCATCATTTGTCCTCTAGGATCGATACATTGGGGGTCATTCCGAGGTTGGAGGTAAGTAACTGACCTTACCGGCATGGAGTAAATACCGTGGCCATGTAGGTCAAAGCCCACTAATAAAGGGCTATTACGACCTTGCGGGCACAAGCTTTTCGCCAAAACCGAAGTGTCACCCGCAACTATAAATACTCGATCCACTTCGGTTTTTCACTCGGAAGCGGATGGAGAGTCTCGGGTTACAACTACATCTGGGAAACCTGCTTTTCTTCCTCTTAACTTGTAAGGATGGCTACTCAGCTACCACATTGAGCCTCACAGCCAATGTTCACCCTTTTTCTCAATACATCTTCCTTTCTCTTTTTTTTTAATTTCCAGATAGGGACATCCTATCCACAGAGAAGCCTTAGATGACTGCCTGTAGAGTCCTACATTACTTTTACAAGTAAGCTCTATACCATTCACTATTACCTCCTGCAGTAATAATTCTTATTATACCACCCTTACTTTAATATTTATCACAGAATCAACAGACTCTATTCCAACCTATGGATACTTTTTCTACTTCTTTAAGTAAGTGCTTTCGAAATATCAGCACTTAGCCCAGTAGATCAGAACTATTTTTATACAACCTCTCAGGTTAGTATTAGGTATTGTTGCAACCATTAGGAATTAATGTCATTAGCTAATCTCTTAATATCTTTCTTTTGAGCAATGAAACTGATCCTGAATTTAAAGAATGAAGTAATGATGTATATAAAAACATGTATATGTGCTTCCAACTGGTTATTGAAGAATCCTGTTTTGCCTTAAATGTACATATGAATATTAATATGAATATTAGATTATTAATTTAATTTATTTTCTCTTCAGTGTTCAAACTTAATATAAAGAATACAGAACACATTGCCCCTGATGAAGAGTGAAAATTGATACTCGAAACGCGTTGGGCCAGATTATACTTTGAATGTTTTTTTGTTAAAAATCTGAATAAATTACTGTTTTTCTGATAAACAGATGAATTGTCAAGTATTAATTGAGAGATTCCAGAATATTTTGCAGTCATAGCAAAGCACAGAAACTTACTGAAATTAAGACCCACATCTTGTAAAAATCAATAAGGTTACTGGTTGTACCCTAAAAAACTCTATACGGGCCACGGCCCTTGTTGATAGTGTGCAGGGGACGCAGGTTTCCTCTATCAGAAAACCATTTGTCGAGAGTCAGAATACTGTCAAAATCCCCAAACCACCCAACACCCCTGCTGCTGCAAAGGTGGCAGAGGTAAAAACTACCCTTCAATTGGATCCGGAGACAGGGGGGCCTAAAAGTAACCCTCCTCCCAACAAGCAAAATAGAAAGCAGAAGGGACCCCTGAACCCGGCCCAATCGAATGGAAGTTAGGCGGGGGCCCAGAGCAATGATCCCTCTGACCCTACCACCTATATAGGTCCTAGGTACAAGGGTACTAAACCAATCATGGGGTACGTTTACACTCCCCTGCCCCAAGGGGGGGGGAACTAATCAGGTAATTACTGCCCCAGATGAACTTCCCTGCAAACATCCCTCATGAGAGAAGTGTCACTCCTCCTCCCAATCTGAATTTTTTTCCCAGATATCCCCCAAACCAGAACTTCAAAAACAATCCTCCTTTCTCTCCCCGGTTCCAGGACTTAGATTCCTAAACCCCGGGAGAAGGGGGATTCAGGATAGAAAATCATGGGGGGAATTTTCAGTACCCGATCTACTCCGGAAGAAGGGACAGTTACCCTTTGCGGGAGCAGTGGAAGAAATATGACTTGAGTCCTCCCTACCACGCAGACAAGTTCTCGCAATTTAAGCAACAGGTCCAGCAACTGACCGATGATTTGGGGCGCACATGCTGAGGGCTCAGTCCTACTCTCAACCTAAACCTGCTTCCCAGAATTTCCCAACACCCCAGTCTGATGCCTCTGGGGGGAAATGATGGAAGGAAACCTCTGACAAACCTCAGGTTCTGGAGTAGGTGGCACGGGTGGAGGGGAGATGCCAAGCCCTTGAGGAAGCTTCCTTTCTCACCCAAACAGAACCCCTGAAAACTTCTCAGCCTGAAAGTGTCTCTTCTACCTACAAAATGTTAGAAATAAGAGCAGAGGGTAAGTAGGAGAAGTCAAAGAAGAACCCATTTTGTGTAGGAACTCTGGATTATCCCCTTTGAAAGAGAAGAATCCCTGGAGGATTCAGGTAAGCAGACCTTCTCGTTCAAAAATGGGGGGATACCTCCCAAAGAAAAATGCGTCCCAAAAGACCTTGAGTGGGACAGGGTAAGTATGGAGACTCAGAACCAGAAAAGATTCCACCCCAAACATGTGAGCCAAAGTGAATTGAAATGGAGGGGGTGTCTTTTCCCCAAACAGGTTCTGAGAACTGTTGCCAGGTAACGGGGGACAGCCAAGAAGCCGGGGAAAAGGAGGTTTCCCAACAATTCTCATTGCAAGTTGCAATGTTTTTTTTTACAGATTCCCAATCTCCGGCACAGAAAATTGCCCAAGATCATACAGTGTCAGAGTTCGATATTAAGAAAATGACCACTGGGCTGTCGAATAAATCACACTTTCTTTGCACCTTGGAAGAGAAAGACGGACGAGTTTATGCACCGGTCAAGGTGCAGGGTCAGTGTGAATTATCAGCTCTGGTGGATACGGGATCCCAAGCCACCCTCCCGTCCAAAAGCTCCTTTGACCAACTACAAATCAAGGGGGGATTAGAGATGGGCGGGTAGTTAGATGGAACATTAAGGCCGTTGCTGGCTTTTTTTGAGACTGGAGAAACGCTTGCTGGGAAAGAAGCCTAATTCCAGCATACAGTTAATAAGCTTCATTAGCGACAGTGCCAGGCTTTATCTGTTATTTTGAATTATATTCAACTTCAAGTTTATCGCAGAAAAATATTTTTCCCATAAAATCAAAGCATCAATACAAAACAATTTCACTGTCAAAGTAATACGATAATTAATACAGGCACACTCTCAATTAATACATATTGTTAAAAGAGTCAAAATATTCATAGTCCCTATAGTGCTATTGTTTTCTTTTGTGCAGGACTGGTCTCAGATACAATAATGAGAGTAAAAAGGAAGGCAACCCAAACCCAAGTGGTAAAAATAATCTAAAAGGCCAAATAATCACTGCACCGCTTTGCAAAGGAAAACAAGGGTCATTACATGCAAAAAGGTCTCAAACGGTCCCGCAGAACCGAACTGACATGAAGCTTGTCACTTCTCAAGAGGTGACAGGTTATATAGAGGTAAACCGCAAAATGTGAATACATAGCGTACACTGTTATCCCACCACCCGCATTGGCTGACAGGTATAGAACATGCTAATGTCCCTCTATAGTCCCTTGGCCAATTGGCCACACCTCATCTAAACCCATTCTCCTAACACGTAATCTACTACATCGTCACTATTGAATCCAGGTACAGAATTGGTGGTTTGAGCTTATTGACACATTAATAAATTGTGGCCGTCACGTGATGTGCACCCCAACAATCCAGATGCCATCAAAGCACTCTGCTGTGGTAAGACAATAGGCCTTCTCATTATACCAGATGCCATGGCCAGGGCTGTCAAAAGATGTGGTGAGGCCTGGGGCAAAACATTTGGTGAGGCCCCCGCCAATTTTTGCACTGGGCCAGCGGTGGCACCTCCGCAAAGAGGACTCAAGAAATCTCCCCTTGAGTTTGTGTGGAGGATCCCAAATATGGTTTATTACTACCACTGCAAATGAACTACAGCAAACTTAGATTTCTCAACTGAAGAAAGGTTTATGCCAGACTAGCTTTTGTATCATATGCATAAATACATATAGGATGGCATTGTTAGGCAGAATCCTGTGCAGTGCCCTTAGGGACCACTACACACATTTAAGACTACAAGTGTTAATAGAAGTTCACCTTTGGTACAAGCCTGTACTACTATGTTAAAGTGGTAGCAGTAGCGGAGCAGCCAGACTTATCTCAAGAGTATATGAGCAGAAGCAGAGATTACACAAAGGGGCCACAATTACTGTGACTCAAGCAAACACTGACTCAAGGTTTCAGGTAAAAAATATAAGTACATTTATTTTTAAACCATCTGTTATAAACACTTCACTTCTATAGATTGGAAACCACACGTACAATACACCACACACAACCAATTCCACTTGGCCAGTAAATTCAAGGTACGTACATTAGGATTTGACAGACCGGTGTTGCGATACCAACGCATACCCGCGGATAGAAATGCTCACAAAGTTAAAACACACTTTGTACTTAAGAATTTAAAACAAGGGAAAAGTGAATAAAAATCAAAAGCAATACTTTTTCAAGGCAAGGAGACTCAAAGACAAGTTCAAAGATACAGGTCAAAGTCAATAGGCCTGCGCCAGTGTCAAGGGAGCAGATGATCAGTTGCCGAGGATCACACGTTGAATAGTTCGAGTTTCGAGATACCAAGAGTTCGTAAAGATTGTCAAATGGAAGAACAAGTTATAAGAAGGAGGGAAGAAAGAACAAATCTTCGTGGAGGAAAAGGTTTCACCCTGATTCCGGCTGGTCAGACGGAGAGAAAGACCAAGTGCGCACAGTACCTTATTCCGTTGGAGAAAAGCTGGTGCCACGGCAGTTGTTCCTGGTAGTTCCTGCAGACTCACGGTTCCTGCAGCTTCAGTCGTGGGGACAAGAAAGAGGACGTCTGGAGCGATCTGCACTACACAGGGATGAGGCCAGCAGCAGCGAGAAAGACAACGATGAATAAAAAGTGCACTCCTTTAAATCAGGAGAAGGCTCTTCTGATGGCTATCCGGACCACTACAGCACAGCAGTGATTTCGACCCAGGAGAGGATTCTCTGACTGAGGAAAAGACGAGCTGGTTGATCCCACCAGGCTCAAGGGAAGAAGACTCCGGACTGGATCTTCTCTTAGTCGTTGAAGGGGTAGAGAGCTCAGGACTGCAGCAGGGCTTCACCGGGAAACAGGGTTGCAGCAGCTGTCTTCTTCTCCACTTCTCTTTGGTTCCTTGTAGTTCCCGTGGCGACTCTGCCTTCTAGCTCAAGAGTCCTGCCTTTTATGCCAACATTCCCCATTCACACAGCCTGGCTGTCAATCACTCAGCATGGGGGTTGTCCAGCCCGGACAACCACCTCAGCCAATCAATACAAAGTGTGACTTGGGTCTCCAAGGAGACCCTGTGCAGGGGGTGACTACACCCCTCCTTCAAATTAAGCCCACCTAGACATCCAGACGCCAAAGGAGGGCTTCTGGTCAGAAGCCCGCCAAAGTTCAGTGAACAAAGGAGGCAAACCTGGTTTGCCGCGTAAAGAAAGACCCAAGAAGGAAGTTAACAAAAAGAAATGGCAATAAAACACAACCAGAGCCGAAATTAAAAAGTATTTGGACTAGCGGGTTTAAAGTTCGAGGCTACTAAAATAGCCTAAAACAATACCACGTTATGTAATATAATCGCGGTAGGGAAACTAGGGTAGATACCATTGCCACCAGCCAAGTCTTAATGTTAAGGGAGCGCAACAATGCTCCAAGAGGTACAGATAAAAAGGGCTAAGAATTAACCCTTTCCAATACTCCATATAAGATGGGGTGTACTGGATCTGTGGTTAAAATGACTATGTAAAGCTAATGGCAACTTTACCCTTTTCTGGTGGACAGTAGTCAGCCCCAGAAATGGAGTCAGTGGGAAGTCGAAACGACAACCCTGTGTCACTGCACTGAAGGGGCTGTGTAACACACAAAAGTGTGGGGCTACTGAAGTGGTGTATTCCAGAGTCCACAATCACAAAAACAGACGAAATACACATGGCAATACACAGGTAAGAGTGGGGAAAAGCTCACACTCTTACCAAGTGGAAAAAATAAACTCCAGAAATCCAACAAAGCTGCTGAGGGGCTCCTAGGTAAGGGAAATTAGCCATATAATGAGAATTCTCCCTAACAGGCTTGGCGGCATGTGGGGCGTGACACCAGCATTAAAGAGCACCTTGCCCCTGTGTGTGCATTAAAACACACATCATACACAATGACAGATAGATGATGTACAGGGGGGGGGCTGGTACATTTCTGAACTGAAGAGGCTTAAATGTTTCCACCAATTAGTCAGGATCAACAGAGCACAGTGAGGGAGCCCAAACCAAGCAAGGGCTGCTTGAGAGGGTTCTCACTCCCAAGAAAATGTTTGAAACATTGGGTTACAATTATGCATTTTACAGCACTTTCTTTGCATCATTGAGTAGAAATCCATGCAGTTTGCAATTGGTTTTGTATGGACGCACATGGAAAATCCCAATAGTTGCAAATCACCAACCGTGCACAGGAACATTTTCCAATCCATTCCATGCCGCCTTTCCACACAACATATGCAGTATAAAAATATATTCATGCTGGTTGTTCCCATGTATGTCCATGCAGGCTGCACTAATATATGCCATTATTACCATGTACGGACTCCCAGCAAGCAAAACTGCCATGCCACGGAAAGTATGTCCAGGCTGACTGTGCAACATAAGTGTTATTACTGGATAGATTGGCCTAAATTCAATGTGGGCCAATTTAGCCAAGTAGTATGTTTGCTTTTACCTTGATGCGTAGTCCTGTGCCTCAAGGGTAAAGCAAAAAGAGCATTGGCAATGCTAACAGTTTGGGCTTTCGTGTAGGCATGGGAAAGGCACTGCTGTATTGATATTAGCTGGCCGTTGATGGTACCAGGTGCAAAATGGTTTGAGTACCTGAGCAGCTAATAGCAGTGCCTGGCAAATGCCTAATACTTATGCATAAACCAAAACTGTTGGCTATTCTAATGCTTTAACAGAACGTCAGCGAAAGACATGCAGGGTGCTTTTAAATCAAGTGGCTGAAGGCAGACCTGGTCAAGACATTTTTATTACACCAGTACTGTGTTTACAACTCCAATTAAGTCATTAACTCTCAGAAGACTGATTGACAGAACACTTGCAAGCACATTGAGGGAAAACTTTGATGGCAAGGCTTGAATAAAGCTAGCTCAAAGAGCTCCAATGAGGAGGTGCTTTGGTTGGGTAGGGCAAGAACTGGGTGAGATTTGCCATAGGGGTTAGCACGGCCATGAGAAGTCAATGGGTGGGCAAATAACTAAACAACATCTACAAGCTTTGAGTCCCTCCTCATATGCCATTTCTTCCTATCTGTACTCAATGCTGTCATTTGGACGGATCTTCCCAGATCCAGTATCTGGTAAGAAATTACTCACCAGATATCAGATACAGCTCCACAATCTGGGAAACCTATGTGCATTATATGTTTATTTTAGAATGCTGTGGTGTGTTCGTGTTTTAAACTATGTTGGGCAGGGATGTAAACCGTGGCCACTAGGTTCCCAAGTGAGACACTTCCCCACAAGACCACTTGTGGGTCTGAGCGGGGGCCCTGTGAAATCCCGTGTCAATGTTGCACTGTACGGGAAATATTGATGTTCATTTTTTAAGTTTACAAGAGGTGCAGCTTTTGAATTTTGCTGATGCTAAATCCTCTACGGGGAAGAGGCAAATGTTCATGGGGGTGACTAAAATACCTGCCCTATACCCTCCTAATCCTCTCATCACTTGTGTCGGCCTTTTTCACTGCGTTAGGAGGGATGCCCCGAAGAGAAAAGTCTATTTCCACTACTGTCTGTTCGCTAAAGCAATAGTTTTGGCTTATTGGTGGCACACCTAATAACTGAAACAAAAAGAAGGCCATGCAGGGGCGCAACACAATTGAGCAGATCGGGATCTAGCCCACTCCCAAAAGTTGGGCTTTGTTGACTCGACCTAGCTGCATGGGCAGCGCCGGCCCCTGGCCACTTTGAGGCAGAAGGCGTCTTTCGATGTGTCGCCAGCCCGTAGCACTTATTAAGTGGCACAGCGAGTAGAGCGCTTGCTTTGACAGCTGTGCCGAGGCTGCTAATGCAGGTTCGAATCCCGGCGCACCGTGGGTAATAATAAGCAGCGCTCAGATACCTGAGGGTTCGTAGCGCTATATAAGTGCCTTATTATTATTATTATTATTAAGGAGCGGCAGCAGCATTAACCATACAGAGCACAAAAGCCTATCCATGCGATATCAACAGGCTTATTTTGATAAAGCCAAAGTTTAACTTCTGGTCTCAGCCTTTAGATAGCCCACCTCTCCAAAGATTAGCATAGCACTAAGAAAGTAAACAGCTTCTGAATTGGGGTGAAAGGTACACCTACTGGCCAAAGGGAAGGTGAAATAGCTATTCAGCTTCCTATCTGGGCTCAGGGAATTGTGAGGGAAGTGGGAGCAGGCTGGCTGAGGATGTGCCAGGGCTGGTGAGGGCCCATTTCTTTTTGATGTTTGGTAACACCCCATGCCTTACTGATTAGAAGAATAGGCCAAGGCACTTGTGTAGTGCTTAAATCAATAATGAAGTCAAAATAATGCAGTGAGGTGGTTAAAGGCTGCAGATTATCAGTTGGTGTCTGTGTGATAAAACTGCCAACATGGGAGCAGCTGCCTGGGGGCCCATTTCAACTGCAAAAGCTGAAAGGCCCAGATGACATCCCTCAGTGGGGAGAATGACAGCGCAATGGGTTTATTGGCCACACTCACTATCGAATATTCAAAACTGTCATCCAGCCCCTGCTGGGCTGACCAGCAGAGTTGTGGTCAGACGGAACAGGACACAAACGTTCAAATGGTGCCTGGCCTTTGCTGTTAACAAAGGCCCTTCAATTGCTAACATAAAACATTTCACTATTAGCACCTGCATTCATATGCATGCATTTTTAGGTAATTGAAATTGTGATGTGAGGTTAGCACTAGCATGCCAGGGGAGTGATTAGAAGGCAAGTGGTGACATGAGACATCTCATTCGCACAGCAGTCCTTAAGTGTGACATTTCAGAAATGATGGAGAGAGTTAGCTGCTTGTAACATTGAAGCTTCACCAGAATAGTTTCCTTCGAATGTGGAAAGATGTTAGATGCCCCCACACAAGTAAGTTTGCCCCTTCCCCACAGCCCCTGAAGTTAGCGCCTCTCCCAACATTTGAAGTGTTAGTCCACGGACCCCCTGGACATTTTAGCCTAGGTGCACCTCTGATGCCATGAACCCACCCCTTAATGGAGTGGCCCCCAGGGCGGCTACATTTAGGGGTGCGGCTGCACACACACACTCACGTACATCACTTTCACCCATGCCTTCATCCACCAGTCACACAACTCCTTGCATGCATGCATACAAAAACCCAAACAGCATTGACTCAAACATGAACACCAAAAAGCATGCATGCATTCATACACATATACACACATTTAATTTAAAATAAAAAACAGATAACGTACCTCCAAGCACCCTTGAAAATCCCCCGCGCAGCCACGGGAGAACCGCATGGTCCTCCCTTCGCTCCGACACGTAGAATGCTGCCTGACAGGTGACAACTCCGACCCTATCAGTTAGCGTGTTCACAAACGAGCAACGTGAACACACTGACTGAAAGGAGAGGAGTCCTCTCTTGTCATTCAGCATGTCTACGTTGTCAGTTGAATAACGGGAGGCAGCAGAGTTCACTTCTGAGCCCTCCTGTCTCCCAATATTTGCTGTTTGTTGCAGAGCCAAACGGTTTCGCAACAAACAGCAGAATCATTGCGGGGGCATAGAGCAGACAGCACAGTCCCCCATGTGAATAAAGGACACAGGTGGACTGTGCTGCCTTCTACTTAGGAGAGGGTGCCACGAGGCCCCCTGCAAGCACGAGGCCCAGGGCAGTTTGCCCCTCCTGCCCCCGCCCCCATGATGGACCTGGCCATGGTGCACACAAGCTGCCTCCCCGACATTGTACTAAATTCATTGGCATCACCTCTGCTCCTCCTATACCAAATCATGGAACATTCCAGACATGGCACCCCGCTTATCTTCTTCAAACCCCAGGTGACCAGTAATGACATGACTGGGGTACTTCTCTTGAGTCTGAATGTCAGGGATTTATTTTTAGTTGTAATGTGTTGTGAGGGGTCAGAAATGAGAGCCGGACACAAGGTTGTCATGTTTTTGTCGAAGATATTTATTAAATGAAAAGGGTTGGGAAATCCCTCTCTGGCCCTATGCTAAAGAGGAGTTTCCCCACCTATAAACCAAAACTAAGGATCTGTCTGTGTCAGGATGTCAATAACTGAAAAGCCATCCTTGCTTCCAAAACAATCTATCCTGAACCTCACACTACAAACAAAACAATAAAAATGTGCAAGGAAAATATCTTCAACTTGAAACTGGCAAAAAGTGTTCAGAACTGAAATAAGAATAATTCTAACAGAAATGTTCTCCATGGTGGAAGCCCTTGGTTCGAGAGCGAGGGTCAGTTCCCCTGGATTCCAAAGTAGAGTGAAAACAGTTTCTTTTACTAGCACTTCCTTTGTTTCCTACTTTGCTTTTCAAGGTTTACAGTTTAACAGTAACTTCTGTGACTGTCTTTCTTTAATGCAACTTTCTCCATGATTCAAACAGCAAACACCAATCTTTCCTAAATTCAGGCAACATGGTGTATCTGTAACATTTCTGGGGCTTGCAAATTGCCTGGAATACTCTCCTGCCAGGTTTCCTTATGCAATGCCCACTACCTGGTGTACTTTCCTGCCAGGGCTCTTTCTGCAATGTCAACTGGCTGGTGTACTCGCCTGCCAAGACTCGACTTTATGGATTTCCTTTGCCCGGTACTTGTTCCTTTCCAGGACATTTTATAAATCTCTCAGTTTGCCTGCTATCTTGGTTGCCAGGACTTCTCATGTGCTTTACAGTTCTCTGTGTTACCAATACTGTATGTATTATTCTTGGTTTCTTAAGTAGGTTTGTGATAGGGTTTATTCAAGGTTTGCCACCCATTTGATCACTAGGTGCAGGAGAGTGTAGGTGGCAGAGCGAGTAGGGTGCTATATCTCTAGGTGCAGGAGAGTGCAGGTGGCAGAGCGAGTAGGTTACTATATCTCTAGTTACAGGAGAGTTCAGGTGGCAGAGCGAGTAGGTTACTATATCTCTAGCTAAATGAGAGTGCAGGTGGCAGAGCGAGTAGAGTGCTATATCTCTAGGTGCAGGAGAGTGCAGGTGGTAGAACGAGTAGGTTACTATATCTCTAGGTGCAGGAGAGTGCAGGTGTCAAAGTGAGTAGGGTGCAATATCTCTAGGTGCAGACGAGTGCAGGTGACAGAGTGAGTAGGGTGCTATATCTCTAGTTGCAGGAGAGTTCAGGTGGCAGAGCGAGTAGGTTACTATATCTCTAGCTAAATGAGAGTGCAGGTGGCAGAACGAGTAGGGCACTATATCTCTAGGTGCATAAGAGTGCAGGTGGCAGAGTGAGTAGGGTGCTATATGTCTAGGTGCAGGACAGTGCAGGTGACAGAGTGAGTAGGGCACTATATCTCTAGGTGCGGGAGGGTGCAGGTGACAGAGTGAGTAGGGTGCTATATCTCTAGGTGCAGGAGAGTGCAGGTGACAGAGTGAGTAGGGCACTATATCTCTAGGTGTGTGAGGGTGCAGGTGACAGAGTGAGAATGGTGCTATATCTCTAGGTGCAGGAGAGTGCAGGGGACAGAGTGAGTAGTGTGCTATATCTCTAGGTGCAGGAGAGTGCAGGTGGCAGAGCGAGTAGGTTACTATATCTACGTGCAGGAGAGTGCAGGTGACAGAGTGAGTAGGGTGCTATATCTCTAGGTGCAGAAGAGTGCAGGTGACAGAGTGAGTAGGGTGCTATATCTCTAGGTGCAGGACAGTGCAAGTGACAGAGTGAGTAGGGCACTATATCTCTAGGTGCGAGAGGGTGCAGGTGACAGAGTGAGTAGGGTGCTATATCTCTAGGTGCAGGACAGTGCAGGTGACAGAGTGAGTAGGATGCTATATCTCTAGGTGCAGGAGAGTGCAGGTGACAGAGTGAGTAGGGCACTATATCTCTAGGTGTGTGAGGGTGCAGGTGACAGAGTGAGTAGGGTGCTATATCTCTAGGTGCAGGAGAGTGCAGGTGACAGAGTGAGTAGAGTGCTATATTTCTAGGTGCAGGAGAGTGCAGGTGGCAGAGCAAGTAGGTTACTATATCTCTAGCTAAATGAGAGTGCAGGTGGCAAAGCGAGTAGAGCACTATATCTCTAGGTGCATGAGAGTGCAGGTGGCAGAGTGAGTAGGGTGCTATATCTCTAGGTGCAGGAGAGTGCAGGTGACAGAGTGAGTAGGGCACTATATCTCTAGGTGTGTGAGGGTGCAGGTGACAGAGTGAGTAGGGTGCTATATCTCTAGGTGCAGGATAGTGCAGGTGACAGTGTGAGTAGGGTGCTATATCTCTAGGTGCAGGAGAGTGCAGGTGACAGAGTGAGTAGGGTGCTATATCTCTAGGTGCAGGAGAGTGCAGGTGGCAGAGCAAGTAGGGCGCTATATCTCTAGGTGCATGAGTGTTTAGGTGGCAGAGTAAGTAGGGCGCTTTATCTCTAGGTGCAGGACAGTACAGGTGACAGAGTGAGTAGGGTGCTATATCTCTAGGTGCAGGAGAGTGCAGGTGGCAGAGCGAGTAGGGCACTATATCTCTAGGTGCATGAGTGTTTAGGTGGCAGAGTGAGTAGGGCGCTTTATCTCTAGGTGCAGGACAGTGCAGGTGACAGAGTGAGTAGGGTGCTATATCTCTAGGTACAGGAGAGTGCAGGTGGCAGAGCGAGTAGGGCGCTATATCTCTAGGTGCATGAGTGTTTAGGTGGCAGAGTGAGTAGGGCGCTTTATCTCTAGGTGCAGGACAGTGCAGGTGACAGAGTGAGTAGGGTGCTATATCTCTAGGTGCAGGAGAGTGCAGGTGACAGAGTGAGTAGGGTGCTATATCTCTAGGTGCAGGACAGTGCAGGTGACAGAGTGAGTAGGGTGCTATATCTCTAGGTGCAGGAGAGTGCAGGTGGCAGAGCGAGTAGGGCGCTATATCTCTAGGTGCATGAGTGTTTAGGTGGCAGAGTGAGTAGGGCGCTTTATCTCTAGGTGCAGGACAGTGCAGGTGACAGAGTGAGTAGGGTGCTATATCTCTAGGGGCAGGAGAGTGCAGGTGACAGAGTGAGTAGGGTGCTATATCTCTAGGTGCAGGACAGTGCAGGTGACAGAGTGAGTAGGGTGCTATATCTCTAGGTGCAGGACAGTGCAGGTGACAGAGTGAGTAGGGTGCTATATCTCTAGGTGCGGGAGGGTGCAGGTGACAGAGTGAGTAGGGTGCTATATCTCTAGGTGCAGGACAGTGCAGGTGACAGAGTGAGTAGGGTGCTATATCTCTAGGTGCAGGAGAGTGCAGGTGGCAGAGCGAGTAGGGCGCTATATCTTTAGGTGCATGAGTGTTTAGGTGGCAGAGTGAGTAGGGCGCTTTATCTCTAGGTGCAGGACAGTGCAGGTGACAGAGTGAGTAGGGCGCTTTATCTCTAGGTGCAGGAGAGTGCAGGTGACAGAGTGAGTAGGGTGCTATATGTCTAGGTGCAGGACAGTGCAGGTGACAGAGTGAGTAGGGCACTATATCTCTAGGTGCGGGAGGGTGCAGGTGACAGAGTGAGTAGGGTGCTATATGTCTAGGTGCAGGACAGTGCAGGTGACAGAGTGAGTAGGGCACTATATCTCTAGGTGCGGGAGGGTGCAGGTGACAGAGTGAGTAGGGCGCTATATCTCTAGGTGCATGAGTGTTTAGGTGGCAGAGTGAGTAGGGCGCTTTATCTCTAGGTGCAGGAGAGTGCAGGTGGCAGAGCGAGTAGGGCGCTATATCTCTAGGTGCATGAGTGTTTAGGTGGCAGAGTGAGTAGGGCGCTTTATCTCTAGGTGCAGGACAGTGCAGGTGACAGAGTGAGTAGGGTGCTATATCTCTAGGTGCAGGACAGTGCAGGTGACAGAGTGAGTAGGGTGCTATATCTCTAGGTGCAGGAGAGTGCAGGTGGCAGAGCGAGTAGGGCGCTATATCTCTAGGTGCATGAGTGTTTAGGTGACAGAGTGAGTAGGGTGCTATATGTCTAGGTGCAGGACAGTGCAGGTGACAGAGTGAGTAGGGCACTATATCTCTAGGTGCGGGAGGGTGCAGGTGACAGAGTGAGTAGGGCGCTATATCTCTAGGTGCATGAGTGTTTAGGTGGCAGAGTGAGTAGGGCGCTTTATCTCTAGGTGCAGGAGAGTGCAGGTGGCAGAGCGAGTAGGGCGCTATATCTCTAGGTGCATGAGTGTTTAGGTGGCAGAGTGAGTAGGGCGCTTTATCTCTAGGTGCAGGAGAGTGCAGGTGGCAGAGCGAGTAGGGCGCTATATCTCTAGGTGCATGAGTGTTTAGGTGACAGAGTGAGTAGGGTGCTATATGTCTAGGTGCAGGACAGTGCAGGTGACAGAGTGAGTAGGGCACTATATCTCTAGGTGCGGGAGGGTGCAGGTGACAGAGTGAGTAGGGCGCTATATCTCTAGGTGCATGAGTGTTTAGGTGGCAGAGTGAGTAGGGCGCTTTATCTCTAGGTGCAGGAGAGTGCAGGTGGCAGAGCGAGTAGGGCGCTATATCTCTAGGTGCATGAGTGTTTAGGTGGCAGAGTGAGTAGGGCGCTTTATCTCTAGGTGCAGGCACAGTTGCAGGATGCCAGAAAGAGAAAAAGAGAAAACCACAAAAGGAGAGTCAGCTGAAAGGGCAACCTTTGCAAGTTGCATCAGATAATTGACCGGCAGGTGGTAAGAGGGCAAAGAGGCACAAGAGTGTAAAGTCTTGAGAGAGCTGAGACACGCAAGAGTTTGGGAAGACCCAGAGACACCCCAGGGGCTGAAATAAGCAATTGAGAAAGTGGAACAAAGATGCTGGTTCCTCATGAGAGAACGCTGAACAGAGGAACTTTGCGCAGGAAGGTGCCCCTACCAGAGGGTGAGAATATTTGGCACTGGCTGTAAATGCTGAGTGGATGTACTGCGCCCAGGAGAGTAACCCAACCAGAGGGTTGGACTATCTGGCACTGGCTGTAAATGCTGAGTGGATGTACTGCGCCCAGGAGAGTAACCCAACCAGAGGGTTGGACTATCTGGCACTGGCTGTAAATGCTGAGTGGATGTACTGCGCCCAGGAGAGTAACCCAACCAGAGGGTTGGACTATCTGGCACTGGTTGCAAGAGCTAAGTGGAGAAACCCTGCCAAGGAGGACAACTCAACCAGAGGGTCAGAATATCTCGCACTGACAGAGAGCTTTTGCCGGATGAACCTTGCAACCAAACCATAGAGTGAGAATAGTTGGCACTGGCTGCAATAGCTGAGTGTAGGAATCTTGCCCAGGAATGGAGCCAACCAGAGGGTAAGAATTCCTTGCACTCATTGTAAGTGATGAGTGGGTGAACTGAGCCCAAGAGGGTGACCCAACCATAGGGTGAGGATATCTGGTGCTAGCCACAAGAGTTGGGTGGAGGAACCTTGTCCAAGAGGGCGATCCAAACAGGGGATGGCAATGTCTGGCGGTGGCCATGGGACTTGAGTAGACCATTCATAGAGAGAAAAGCGACTCAACCAAAGGGTGAGACTATCTGGCACTGCCTGTAGTGCTGAGGGTTCCATGTGTTAAAATCGCAGCAAAAATTGCTGTGGACACAAATTATCGTGGCAAAAAGGCTGTGGCTTTGCCGCCACAATCCATGTAAAGGATGCGGGAGACACCCCGTCAACCCACAGACCCATTATACCATTTAAGGGGAGCAGGGGACAACCCCGCAAACCCGGCTCCCCTTAAATGGTATAATGAGGTACACCTTTACCGGGTCAAAGTACAGCATTTTTGCAGTGATTTTTTATACTGGTGAAATATTTGCAGACATTTTAACACTGCATACCGTGCTCAGTGGAAGAACATTCCCCAAGAGGGCGACCCAACCACAGGATGAGAATATCTGGCACTGCCTTTAATGCTGAGTGTAAGAACATTCCCCAAGAGGGCGACACAGCCACAGGGTGAGAATATCTGGCACTGCCTGTAGTGCTGAATGGAAAAACATTCCCCAAGAGGGCGACACAAGGACAAGGTGAGAATATCTGGCACTGGTTCTCAGGCTGAGTGGAAGAACATTCCCCAAGAGGGCGACCAAAGCACAGGGTGAGAATATCTGGCACTGCTTGTAGTGCTGAGTGGAAGAACATTCCCCAAGAGGGTGACCCAACCACAGGGTGAGAATATCTGGCACTGCCTGTAGTGCTGAGTGGAAGAACATTCCCCAAGAGGGTGACCCAACCACAGGGTGGGACTATCTGGCACTGGCTCTAGTGCTGAGTGGAAGAACATTCCCCAAGAGGGAGACCCAACCACAGGGTGAGAATATCTGCCACTTGCTGCAGTGCTGAGTGGAAGAACATTCCCCAAGAGGACGACCCAGCCACAGGGTGAGAATATATGGCACTGCCTGTAGTGCTGAGTGGAATAACATTGCCCAAGAGGGCGACCCAACCACAGGGTGAGAATATCTGGCACTGCCTGTAGTGCTGAGTGGAAGAACATTCCCCAACAGGGCGACCCAACCACAGGCTGAGAATATCTGGCACTGGCTCTAGTGCTGAGTGGAAGAACATTCCCCAAGAGGGCGACCCAACCACAGGATGAGAATATCTGGCACTGCCTTTAATGCTAAGTGTAAGAACATTCCCCAAGAGGGCGACCCAACCACGGGGTGAGAATATCTGGCACTGGCTCTAGTGCCGAGTGGAAGAACATTCCCCAAGAAGGCGACTCAACCACAGGTTGAGAATATCTGGCACTGCCTTTAATGCTGAGTGGAAGAACATTCCCCAAGAGGGCGACCCAACCACAGGGTGAGAATATCTGGCACTGGCTCTAGTGCTGAGTGGAAGAACATTCCCCAAGAGGGCGACCCAGCCACAGGGTGAGAATATCTGGCACTGCCTTTAATGCTGAGTGGAAGAACATTCCCCAAGAGGTTGACCCAACCACAGGGTGAGAATATCTGGCACTGGCCCTAGTACTGAGGGCAAGAACATTCCCCAAGAGGGCGACCCAACCACAGGGTGAGAATATCTGGCACTGCCTGTAGTGCTGAGTGGAAGAACATTCCGCAACAGGGCGACCCAACCACAGGTTGAGAATATCTGGCACTGGTTCTCAGGCTGAGTGGAAGAACATTCCCCAACAGGGTGACCCAACCACAGGGTGAGAATATCTGGCACTGGCTCTAGTGCTGAGTGGAAGAACATTCCCCAAGAGGGCTACCCAGCCACAGGGTGAGAATATCTGGCACGAGCTCTAGTGCTGAGTGGAAGAACATTCCGCTAGAGGGTGACCCAAGCGCAGGGTGAGAATATCTGACACTGCCTGTAGTGCTGAGTGGAAGAACATTCCCCAAGAGGGCGACACAGCCACAGGGTGAGAATATCTGGCACTGCCTGTAGTGCTGAGTGGAAGAACATTCCCCAAGAGGGCGACAAAAGCGCAAGGTGAGAATATCTGGCACTGGTTCTCAGGCTGAGTGGAAGAACATTCCCCAAGAGGGCGACCCAAGCACAGGGTGAGAATATCTGGCACTACCTGTAGTGCTGAGTAGAAGAACATTCCCCAAGAGGGTGACCCAACCGCAGGGTGAGAATATCTGGCACTGCCTGTAGTGCTGAGTGGAAGAACATTCCCCAAGAGGGTGACCCAACTACAGGGTGGGACTATCTGGCACTGGCTCTAGTGCTGAGTGGAAGAACATTCCCCAAGAGACCGACCCAACCACAGGGTGAGAATATCTGCCACTTGCTGCAGTGCTGAGTGGAAGAGCATTCCCCAAGAGGACGACCCAGCCACAGGGTGAGAATATCTGGCACTGCCTGTAGTGCTGAGTGGAAGAACATTGCCCAAGAGGGCGACCCAACCACAGGGTGAGAATATCTGGCACTGCCTGTAGTGGTGAGTGGAAGAACATTCCCCAAGAGGGCGACACAACCACAGGGTGAGAATATCTGGCGCTGGCCCTAGTACTGAGGGCAAGAACATTCCCCAAGAGGGCGACCCAACCACAGGGTGAGAATATCTGGCACTGCCTGTAGTGCTGAGTGGAAGAACATTCCCCAACAGGGCGACCCAACCAAAGGCTGAGAATATCTGGCACTGCCTGTAGTGGTGAGTGGAAGAACATTCCCCAAGAGGGTGACACAACCACAGGGTGAGAATATCTGGCGCTGGCCCTAGTACTGAGGGCAGGAACATTCCCCAACAGGGCGACCCAACCACAGGCTGAGAATATCTGACACTGGCCTGAGTGCTGAGTGGAAGAACATTCCCCAAGAGGACGACCCAACCACCGGGTGAGAATATCTGGCACTGGCTCTAGTGCTGAGTGGAAGAACATTCCCCAAGAGGGCTACCCAGCCACAGGGTGAAAAGATCTGGCACGAGCTCTAGTGCTGAGTGGAAGAACATTCCCCTAGAGGGCGACCCAAGCGCCGGGTGAGAATATCTGACACTACCTGTAGTGCTGAGTGGAAGAACATTCCCCAAGAGGGCGACCCAACCGCAGGGTGAGAATATCTGGCACTGCCTGTAGTGCTGAGTGGAAGAACATTCCCCAACAGGGCGACCCAACCAAAGGCTGAGAATATCTGGCACTGCCTGTAGTGGTGAGTGGAAGAACATTCCCCAAGAGGGTGACACAACCACAGGGTGAGAATATCTGGCGCTGGCCCTAGTACTGAGGGCAGGAACATTCCCCAACAGGGCGACCCAACCACAGGCTGAGAATATCTGACACTGGCCTGAGTGCTGAGTGGAAGAACATTCCCCAAGAGGACGACCCAACCACCGGGTGAGAATATCTGGCACTGGCTCTAGTGCTGAGTGGAAGAACATTCCCCAAGAGGGCTACCCAGCCACAGGGTGAAAAGATCTGGCACGAGCTCTAGTGCTGAGTGGAAGAACATTCCCCTAGAGGGCGACCCAAGCGCCGGGTGAGAATATCTGACACTACCTGTAGTGCTGAGTGGAAGAACATTCCCCAAGTGGGCGACACAGCCACAGGGTGAGAATATCTGGCACTGCCTGTAGTGCTGAATGGAAAAACATTCCCCAAGAGGGCGACAAAAGGACAAGGTGAGAATATCTGGCACTGGTTCTCAGGCTGAGTGGAAGAACATTCCCCAAGAGGGCGACCAAAGCACAGGGTGAGAATATCTGGCACTGCTTGTAGTGCTGAGTGGAAGAACATTCCCCAAGAGGGTGACCCAACCACAGGGTGAGAATATCTGGCACTGCCTGTAGTGCTGAGTGGAAGAACATTCCCCAAGAGGGTGACCCAACCACAGGGTGGGACTATCTGGCACTGGCTCTAGTGCTGAGTGGAAGAACATTCCCCAAGAGGGAGACCCAACCACAGGGTGAGAATATCTGCCACTTGCTGCAGTGCTGAGTGGAAGAACATTCCCCAAGAGGACGACCCAGCCACAGGGTGAGAATATCTGGCACTGCCTGTAGTGCTGAGTGGAATAACATTGCCCAAGAGGGCGACCCAACCACAGGGTGAGAATATCTGGCACTGCCTGTAGTGCTGAGTGGAAGAACATTCCCCAACAGGGCGACCCAACCACAGGCTGAGAATATCTGGCACTGGCTCTAGTGCTGAGTGGAAGAACATTCCCCAAGAGTACGACCCAACCACAGGGTGAGAATATCTGGCACTGGCTCTAGTGCTGAGTGGAAGAACATTCCCCAAGAGGGCGACCCAAGCGCAGGGTGAGAATATCTGACACTGCCTGTAGTGCTGTGTGGAAGAACATTCCCCAAGAGGGTGACACAGCCACAGGGTGAGAATATCTGGCACTGCCTGTAGTGCTGAGTGGAAGAACATTCCCCAAGAGGGCGACAAAAGCGCAAGGTGAGAATATCTGGCACTGGTTCTCAGGCTGAGTGGAAGAACGTTCCCCAAGAGGGCGACCCAAGCACAGGGTGAGAATATCTGGCACTGCCTGTAGTGCTGAGTGGAAGAACATTCCCCAAGAGGGTGACCCAACCACAGGGTGGGACTATCTGGCACTGGCTCTAGTGCTGAGTGGAAGAACATTCCCTAAGAGGGCGACCCAACCACAGGGTGAGAATATCTGCCACTTGCTGCAGTGCTGAGTGGAAGAACATTCCCCAAGAGGAGGACCCAGCCACAGGGTGAGAATATCTGGCACTGCCTGTAGTGCTGAGTGGAAGAACATTGCCCAAGAGGGTGACCCAACCACAGGGTGAGAATACCTGGCACTGCCTGTAGTGGTGAGTGGAAGAACATTCCCCAAGAGGGCGACACAACCACAGGGTGAGAATATCTGGCACTGGCCCTAGTACTGAGGGCAAGAACATTCCACAAGAGGGCGACCCAACCACAGGGTGAGAATATCTGGCACTGCCTGTAGTGCTGAGTGAAAGAACATTCCCCAACAGGGCGACCCAACCACAGGCTGAGAATATCTGGCACTGGCTCTAGTGCTGAGTGGAAGAACATTCCCCAAGAGGACGACCCAACCACAGGGTGAGAATATTTGGCACTGGCTCTAGTGCTGAGTGGAAGAACATTCCCCAAGAGGGCTACCCAGCCACAGGGTGAGAATATCTGGCACAAGCTCTAGTGCTGAGTGGAAGAACATTCCCCTAGAGGGCGACCCAAGCGCAGGGTGAGAATATCTGACACTGCCTGTAGTGCTGAGTGGAAGAACATTCCCCAAGAGGGCGACACAGCCACAGGGTGAGAATATCTGGCACTACCTGTAGTGCTGAGTGGAAGAACATTCCCCAAGAGGGCGACAAAAGCGCAAGGGGAGAATATCTGGCACTGGTTCTCAGGCTGAGTGGAAGAACATTCCCCAAGAGGGCGACCCAAGCACAGGGGGAGAATATCTGGCACTGCCTGTAGTGCTGAGTGGAAGAACATTCCCCAACAGGGCGACCCAAGCACAGGGTGAGAATATTTGGCACTGCCTGTAGTGCTGAGTGGAAGAACATTCCCCAAGAGGGTGGCCCAACCAGAGGGTGAGAATATCTGGCACTGCCTGTAGTGCTGAGTGGAAGAACATTCCCCAAGAGGGTGACCCAACCACAGGGTGAGAATATCTGGCACTGCCTGTAGTGCTGAGTGGAAGAACATTCCCCAAGAGGGCTACCCAACCACAGGGTGAGAATATCTGGCACTGCCTGTAGTGCTGAGTGGAAGAACATTCCCCAACAGGGCGACCCAACCAAAGGCTGAGAATATCTGGCAATGCCTGTAGTGGTGAGTGGAAGAACATTCCCCAAGAGGGTGACACAACCACAGGGTGAGAATATCTGGTGCTGGCCCTAGTACTGAGGGCAGGTACATTCCCCAACAGGGCGACCCAACCACAGGCTGAGAATATCTGACACTGGCCTGAGTGCTGAGTGGAAGAACATTCCCCAAGAGGACGACTCAACCACCGGGTGAGAATATCTGGCACTGGCTCTAGTGCTGAGTGGAAGAACAATCCCCAAGAGGGCTACCCAGCCACAGGGTGAAAAGATCTGGCACGAGCTCTAGTGCTGAGTGGAAGAACATTCCCCTAGAGGGCGACCCAAGCGCCGGGTGAGAATATCTGACACTACCTGTAGTGCTGAGTGGAAGAACATTCCCCAAGTGGGCGACACAGCCACAGGGTGAGAATATCTGGCACTGCCTGTAGTGCTGAATGGAAAAACATTCCCCAAGAGGGCGACAAAAGGACAAGGTGAGAATATCTGGCACTGGTTCTCAGGCTGAGTGGAAGAACATTCCCCAAGAGGGCGACCAAAGCACAGGGTGAGAATATCTGGCACTGCTTGTAGTGCTGAGTGGAAGAACATTCCCCAAGAGGGTGACCCAACCACAGGGTGAGAATATCTGCCACTTGCTGCAGTGCTGAGTGGAAGAACATTCCCCAAGAGGACGACCCAGCCACAGGGTGAGAATATCTGGCACTGCCTGTAGTGCTGAGTGGAATAACATTGCCAAAGAGGGCGACCCAACCACAGGGTGAGAATATCTGGCACTGCCTGTAGTGCTGAGTGGAAGAACATTCCCCAACAGGGCGACCCAACCACAGGCTGAGAATATCTGGCACTGGCTCTAGTGCTGAGTGGAAGAACATTCCCCAAGAGTACGACCCAACCACAGGGTGAGAATATCTGGCACTGGCTCTAGTGCTGAGTTGAAGAACATTCCCCAAGAGGGCTACCCAGCCACAGGGTGAGAATATCTGGCACGCGCTCTAGTGCTGAGTGGAAGAACATTCCCCTAGAGGGCGACCCAAGCGCAGGGTGAGAATATCTGGCACTGCCTGTAGTGCTGAGTGGAAGAACATTCTCCAAGAGGGTGACCCAACCACAGGGTGGGACTATCTGGCACTGGCTCTAGTGCTGAGTGGAAGAACATTCCCTAAGAGGGCGACCCAACCACAGGGTGAGAATATCTGCCACTTGCTGCAGTACTGAGTGGAAGAACATTCCCCAAGAGGAGGACCCAGCCACAGGGTGAGAATATCTGGCACTGCCTGTAGTGCTGAGTGGAAGACCATTGCCCAAGAGGGTGACCCAACCACAGGGTGAGAATATCTGGCACTGCCTGTAGTGGTGAGTGGAAGAACATTCCCGAAGAGGGCGACACAACCACAGGGTGAGAATATCTGGCACTGGCCCTAGTACTGAGGGCAAGAACATTCCACAAGAGGGCGACCCAACCACAGGGTTAGAATATCTGGCACTGCCTGTAGTGCTGAGTGGAAGAACATTCCCCAACAGGGCGACCCAACCACAGGCTGAGAATATCTGGCACTGGCTCTAGTGCTGAGTGGAAGAACATTCCCCAAGAGGACGACCCAACCACAGGGTGAGAATATCTGGCACTGGCTCTAGTGCTGAGTGGAAGAACATTCCCCAAGAGGGCTACCCAGCCACAGGGTGAGAATATCTGGAACAAGCTCTAGTGCTGAGTGGAAGAACATTCCCCTAGAGGGCGACCCAAGCGCAGGGTGAGAATATCTGACACTGCCTGTAGTGCTGAGTGGAAGAACATTCCCCAAGAGGGCGACACAGCCACAGGGTGAGAATATCTGGCACTACCTGTAGTGCTGAGTGGAAGAACATTCCCCAAGAGGGCGACAAAAGCGCAAGGGGAGAATATCTGGCACTGGTTCTCAGGCTGAGTGGAAGAACATTCCCCAAGAGGGCGACCCAAGCACAGGGGGAGATTATCTGGCACTGCCTGTAGTGCTGAGTGGAAGAACATTCCCCAACAGGACGACCCAAGCACAGGGTGAGAATATCTGGCACTGCCTGTAGTGCTGAGTGGAAGAACATTCCCCAAGAGGGTGGCCCAACCAGAGGGTGAGAATATCTGGCACTGCCTGTAGTGCTGAGTGGAAGAACATTCCCCAAGAGGGTGACACAACCACAGGGTGAGAATATCTGGCACTGCCTGTAGTGCTGAGTGGAAGAACATTCCCCAAGAGGGTGACCCAACCACAGGGTGAGAATATCTGGCACTGCCTGTAGTGCTGAGTGGACGAACATTCCCCAACAGGGCGACCCAACCACAGGGTGAGAATATCTGGCACTGCCTGTAGTGGTGAGTGGAAGAACATTCCCCAAGAGGGTGACACAACCACAGGGTGAGAATATCTGGCGCTGGCCCTAGTACTGAGGGCAAGAACATTCCCCAAGAGGGCTACCCAACCACAGGGTGAGAATATCTGGCACTGCCTGTAGTGCTGAGTGGAAGAACATTCCCCAACAGGGCGACCCAACCAAAGGCTGAGAATATCTGGCACTGCCTGTAGTGGTGAGTGGAAGAACATTCCCCAAGAGGGTGACACAACCACAGGGTGAGAATATCTGGCGCTGGCCCTAGTACTGAGGGCAGGTACATTCCCCAACAGGGCGACCCAACCACAGGCTGAGAATATCTGACACTGGCCTGAGTGCTGAGTGGAAGAACATTTCCCAAGAGGACGACCCAACCACCGGGTGAGAATATCTGGCACTGGCTCTAGTGCTGAGTGGAAGAACATTCCCCAAGAGGGCTACCCAGCCACAGGGTGAAAAGATCTGGCACGAGCTCTAGTGCTGAGTGGAAGAACATTCCCCTAGAGGGCGACCCAAGCGCCGGGTGAGAATATCTGACACTACCTGTAGTGCTGAGTGGAAGAACATTCCCCAAGTGGGCGACACAGCCACAGGGTGAGAATATCTGGCACTGCCTGTAGTGCTGAATGGAAAAACATTCCCCAAGAGGGCGACAAAAGGACAAGGTGAGAATATCTGGTACTAGTTCTCAGGCTGAGTGGAAGAACATTCCCCAAGAGGGCGACCAAAGCACAGGGTGAGAATATCTGGCACTGCTTGTAGTGCTGAGTGGAAGAACATTCCCCAAGAGGGTGACCCAACCACAGGGTGAGAATATCTGGCACTGCCTGTAGTGCTGAGTGGAAGAACATTCCCCAAGAGGGTGACCCAACCACAGGGTGGGACTATCTGGCACTGGCTCTAGTGCTGAGTGGAAGAACATTCCCCAAGAGGGAGACCCAACCACAGGGTGAGAATATCTGCCACTTGCTGCAGTGCTGAGTGGAAGAACATTCCCCAAGAGGACGACCCAGCCACAGGGTGAGAATATCTGGCACTGCCTGTAGTGCTGTGTGGAATAACATTGCCCAAGAGGGCGACCCAACCACAGGGTGAGAATATCTGGCACTGCCTGTAGTGCTGAGTGGAAGAACATTCCCGAACAGGGCGACCCAACCACAGGCTGAGAATATCTGGCACTGGCTCTAGTGCTGAGTGGAAGAACATTCCCCAAGAGGGCGACCCAACCACAGGATGAGAATATCTGGCACTGCCTTTAATGCTGAGTGTAAGAACATTCCCCAAGAGGGCGACCCAACCACGGGGTGAGAATATCTGGCACTGGCTCTAGTGCCGAGTGGAAGAACATTCCCCAAGAGGCGACTCAACCACAGGTTGAGAATATCTGGCACTGCCTTTAATGCTGAGTGGAAGAACATTCCCCAAGAGGGCGACCCAACCACAGGGTGAGAATATCTGGCACTGGCTCTAGTGCTGAGTGGAAGAACATTCCCCAAGAGGGTGACCCAGCCACAGGGTGAGAATATCTGGCACTGCCTTTAATGCTGAGTGGAAGAACATTCCCCAAGAGGTTGACCCAACCACAGGGTGAGAATATCTGGCACTGGCCCTAGTACTGAGGGCAAGAACATTCCCCAAGAGGGCGACCCAACCACAGGGTGAGAATATCTGGCACTGCCTGTAGTGCTGAGTGGAAGAACATTCCCCAACAGGGTGACCCAACCACAGGGTGAGAATATCTGGCACTGGCTCTAGTGCTGAGTGGAAGAACATTCCCCAAGAGGGCTACCCAGCCACAGGGTGAGAATATCTGGCACGAGCTCTAGTGCTGAGTGGAAGAACATTCTGCTAGAGGGTGACCCAAGCGCAGGGTGAGAATATCTGGCACTGCCTGTAGTGCTGAGTGGAAGAACATTCCCCAAGAGGGCGACACAGCCACAGGGTGAGAATATCTGGCACTGCCTGTAGTGCTGAGTGGAAGAACATTCCCCAAGAGGGCGACAAAAGCGCAAGGTGAATATATCTGGCACTGGTTCTCAGGCTGAGTGGAAGAACATTCCCCAAGAGGGCGACCCAAGCACAGGGTGAGAATATCTGGCACTGCCTTTAATGCTGAGTGTAAGAACATTCCCCAAGAGGGCGCCCCAACCACGGGGTGAGAATATCTGGCACTGGCTCTAGTGCCGAGTGGAAGAACATTCCCCAAGAGGCGACTCAACCACAGGTTGAGAATATCTGGCACTGCCTTTAATGCTGAGTGGGAGAACATTCCCCAAGAGGGCGACCCAACCACAGGGTGAGAATATCTGGCACTGGCTCTAGTGCTGAGTGGAAGAACATTCCCCAAGAGGGTGACCCAGCCACAGGGTGAGAATATCTGGCACTGCCTTTAATGCTGAGTGGAAGAACATTCCCCAAGAGGTTGACCCAACCACAGGGTGAGAATATCTGGCACTGGCCCTAGTACTGAGGGCAAGAACATTCCCCAAGAGGGCGACCCAACCACAGGGTGAGAATATCTGGCACTGCCTGTAGTGCTGAGTGGAAGAACATTCCCCAACAGGGTGACCCAACCACAGGGTGAGAATATCTGGCACTGGCTCTAGTGCTGAGTGGAAGAACATTCCCCAAGAGGGCTACCCAGCCACAGGGTGAGAATATCTGGCACGAGCTCTAGTGCTGAGTGGAAGAACATTCTGCTAGAGGGTGACCCAAGCGCAGGGTGAGAATATCTGGCACTGCCTGTAGTGCTGAGTGGAAGAACATTCCCCAAGAGGGCGACACAGCCACAGGGTGAGAATATCTGGCACTGCCTGTAGTGCTGAGTGGAAGAACATTCCCGAAGAGGGCGACAAAAGCGCAAGGTGAGAATATCTGGCACTGGTTCTCAGGCTGAGTGGAAGAACATTCCCCAAGAGGGCGACCCAAGCACAGGGTGAGAATATCTGGCACTACCTGTAGTGCTGAGTAGAAGAACATTCCCCAAGAGGGTGACCCAACCACAGGGTGAGAATATCTGGCACTGCCTGTAGTGCTGAGTGGAAGAACATTCCCCAAGAGGGTGACCCAACCACAGGGTGGGACTATCTGGCACTAGCTCTAGTGCTGAGTGGAAGAACATTCCCCAAGAGAGCGACCCAACCACAGGGTGAGAATATCTGCCACTTGCTGCAGTGCTGAGTGGAAGAGCATTCCCCAAGAGGACGACCCAGCCACAGGGTGAGAATATCTGGCACTGCCTGTAGTGCTGAGTGGAAGAACATTGCCCAAGAGGGCGACCCAACCACAGGGTGAGAATATCTGGCACTGCCTGTAGTGGTGAGTGGAAGAACATTCCCCAAGAGGGCGACACAACCACAGCATGAGAATATCTGGCGCTGGCCCTAGTACTGAGGGCAAGAACATTCCCCAAGAGGGCGACCCAACCAAAGGGTGAGAATATCTGGCACTGCCTGTAGTGCTGAGTGGAAGAACATTACCCAACAGGGCGACCCAACCAAAGGCTGAGAATATCTGGCACTGCCTGTAGTGGTGAGTGGAAGAACATTCCCCAAGAGGGTGACACAACCACAGGGTGAGAATATCTGGCGCTGGCCCTAGTACTGAGGGCAGGAACATTCCCCAACAGGGCGACCCAACCACAGGCTGAGAATATCTGACACTGGCCTGAGTGCTGAGTGGAAGAACATTCCCCAAGAGGACGACCCAACCACCGGGTGAGAATATCTGGCACTGGCTCTAGTGCTGAGTGGAAGAACATTCCCCAAGAGGGCTACCCAGCCACAGGGTGAAAAGATCTGGCACGAGCTCTAGTGCTGAGTGGAAGAACATTCCCCTAGAGGGCGACCCAAGCGCTGGGTGAGAATATCTGACACTACCTGTAGTGCTGAGTGGAAGAACATTCCCCAAGTGGGCGACACAGCCACAGGGTGAGAATATCTGGCACTGCCTGTAGTGCTGAATGGAAAAACATTCCCCAAGAGGGCGACAAAAGGACAAGGTGAGAATATCTGGCACTGGTTCTCAGGCTGAGTGGAAGAACATTCCCCAAGAGGGCGACCAAAGCACAGGGTGAGAATATCTGGCACTGCTTGTAGTGCTGAGTGGAAGAACATTCCCCAAGAGGGTGACCCAACCACAGGGTGAGAATATCTGGCACTGCCTGTAGTGCTGAGTGGAAGAACATTCCCCAAGAGGGTGACCCAACCACAGGGTGGGACTATCTGGCACTGGCTCTAGTGCTGAGTGGAAGAACATTCCCCAAGAGGGAGACCCAACCACAGGGTGAGAATATCTGCCACTTGCTGCAGTGCTGAGTGGAAGAACATTCCCCAAGAGGACGACCCAGCCACAGGGTGAGAATATCTGGCACTGCCTGTAGTGCTGAGTGGAATAACATTGCTCAAGAGGGCGACCCAACCACAGGGTGAGAATATCTGGCACTGCCTGTAGTGCTGAGTGGAAGAACATTCCCCAACAGGGCGACCCAACCACAGGCTGAGAATATCTGGCACTGGCTCTAGTGCTGAGTGGAAGAACATTCCCCAAGAGGGCGACCCAACCACAGGATGAGAATATCTGGCACTGCCTTTAATGCTAAGTGTAAGAACATTCCCCAAGAGGGCGACCCAACCACGGGGTGAGAATATCTGGCACTGGCTCTAGTGCCGAGTGGAAGAACATTCCCCAAGAAGGCGACTCAACCACAGGTTGAGAATATCTGGCACTGCCTTTAATGCTGAGTGGAAGAACATTCCCCAAGAGGGCGACCCAACCACAGGGTGAGAATATCTGGCACTGGCTCTAGTGCTGAGTGGAAGAACATTCCCCAAGAGGGCGACCCAGCCACAGGGTGAGAATATCTGGCACTGCCTTTAATGCTGAGTGGAAGAACATTCCCCAAGAGGTTGACCCAACCACAGGGTGAGAATATCTGGCACTGGCCCTAGTACTGAGGGCAAGAACATTCCCCAAGAGGGCGACCCAACCACAGGGTGAGAATATCTGGCACTGCCTGTAGTGCTGAGTGGAAGAACATTCCGCAACAGGGCGACCCAACCACAGGTTGAGAATATCTGGCACTGGTTCTCAGGCTGAGTGGAAGAACATTCCCCAACAGGGTGACCCAACCACAGGGTGAGAATATCTGGCACTGGCTCTAGTGCTGAGTGGAAGAACATTCCCCAAGAGGGCTACCCAGCCACAGGGTGAGAATATCTGGCACGAGCTCTAGTGCTGAGTGGAAGAACATTCCGCTAGAGGGTGACCCAAGCGCAGGGTGAGAATATCTGACACTGCCTGTAGTGCTGAGTGGAAGAACATTCCCCAAGAGGGCGACACAGCCACAGGGTGAGAATATCTGGCACTGCCTGTAGTGCTGAGTGGAAGAACATTCCCCAAGAGGGCGACAAAAGCGCAAGGTGAGAATATCTGGCACTGGTTCTCAGGCTGAGTGGAAGAACATTCCCCAAGAGGGCGACCCAAGCACAGGGTGAGAATATCTGGCACTACCTGTAGTGCTGAGTAGAAGAACATTCCCCAAGAGGGTGACCCAACCGCAGGGTGAGAATATCTGGCACTGCCTGTAGTGCTGAGTGGAAGAACATTCCCCAAGAGGGTGACCCAACTACAGGCTGGGACTATCTGGCACTGGCTCTAGTGCTGAGTGGAAGAACATTCCCCAAGAGACCGACCCAACCACAGGGTGAGAATATCTGCCACTTGCTGCAGTGCTGAGTGGAAGAGCATTCCCCAAGAGGACGACCCAGCCACAGGGTGAGAATATCTGGCACTGCCTGTAGTGCTGAGTGGAAGAACATTGCCCAAGAGGGCGACCCAACCACAGGGTGAGAATATCTGGCACTGCCTGTAGTGGTGAGTGGAAGAACATTCCCCAAGAGGGCGACACAACCACAGGGTGAGAATATCTGGCGCTGGCCCTAGTACTGAGGGCAAGAACATTCCCCAAGAGGGCGACCCAACCACAGGGTGAGAATATCTGGCACTGCCTGTAGTGCTGAGTGGAAGAACATTCCCCAACAGGGCGACCCAACCAAAGGCTGAGAATATCTGGCACTGCCTGTAGTGGTGAGTGGAAGAACATTCCCCAAGAGGGTGACACAACCACAGGGTGAGAATATCTGGCGCTGGCCCTAGTACTGAGGGCAGGAACATTCCCCAACAGGGCGACCCAACCACAGGCTGAGAATATCTGACACTGGCCTGAGTGCTGAGTGGAAGAACATTCCCCAAGAGGACGACCCAACCACCGGGTGAGAATATCTGGCACTGGCTCTAGTGCTGAGTGGAAGAACATTCCCCAAGAGGGCTACCCAGCCACAGGGTGAAAAGATCTGGCACGAGCTCTAGTGCTGAGTGGAAGAACATTCCCCTAGAGGGCGACCCAAGCGCCGGGTGAGAATATCTGACACTACCTGTAGTGCTGAGTGGAAGAACATTCCCCAAGAGGGCGACCCAACCACAGGGTGAGAATATCTGGCACTGCCTGTAGTGCTGAGTGGAAGAACATTCCCCAACAGGGCGACCCAACCAAAGGCTGAGAATATCTGGCACTGCCTGTAGTGGTGAGTGGAAGAACATTCCCCAAGAGGGTGACACAACCACAGGGAGAGAATATCTGGCGCTGGCCCTAGTACTGAGGGCAGGAACATTCCCCAACAGGGCGACCCAACCACAGGCTGAGAATATCTGACACTGGCCTGAGTGCTGAGTGGAAGAACATTCCCCAAGAGGACGACCCAACCACCGGGTGAGAATATCTGGCACTGGCTCTAGTGCTGAGTGGAAGAACATTCCCCAAGAGGGCTACCCAGCCACAGGGTGAAAAGATCTGGCACGAGCTCTAGTGCTGAGTGGAAGAACATTCCCCTAGAGGGCGACCCAAGCGCCGGGTGAGAATATCTGACACTACCTGTAGTGCTGAGTGGAAGAACATTCCCCAAGTGGGCGACACAGCCACAGGGTGAGAATATCTGGCACTGCCTGTAGTGCTGAATGGAAAAACATTCCCCAAGAGGGCGACAAAAGGACAAGGTGAGAATATCTGGCACTGGTTCTCAGGCTGAGTGGAAGAACATTCCCCAAGAGGGCGACCAAAGCACAGGGTGAGAATATCTGGCACTGCTTGTAGTGCTGAGTGGAAGAACATTCCCCAAGAGGGTGACCCAACCACAGGGTGAGAATATCTGGCACTGCCTGTAGTGCTGAGTGGAAGAACATTCCCCAAGAGGGTGACCCAACCACAGGGTGGGACTATCTGGCACTGGCTCTAGTGCTGAGTGGAAGAACATTCCCCAAGAGGGAGACCCAACCACAGGGTGAGAATATCTGCCACTTGCTGCAGTGCTGAGTGGAAGAACATTCCCCAAGAGGACGACCCAGCCACAGGGTGAGAATATCTGGCACTGCCTGTAGTGCTGAGTGGAATAACATTGCCCAAGAGGGCGACCCAACCACAGGGTGAGAATATCTGGCACTGCCTGTAGTGCTGAGTGGAAGAACATTCCCCAACAGGGCGACCCAACCACAGGCTGAGAATATCTGGCACTGGCTCTAGTGCTGAGTGGAAGAACATTCCCCAAGAGTACGACCCAACCACAGGGTGAGAATATCTGGCACTGGCTCTAGTGCTGAGTGGAAGAACATTCCCCAAGAGGGCGACCCAAGCGCAGGGTGAGAATATCTGACACTGCCTGTAGTGCTGTGTGGAAGAACATTCCCCAAGAGGGTGACACAGCCACAGGGTGAGAATATCTGGCACTGCCTGTAGTGCTGAGTGGAAGAACATTCCCCAAGAGGGCGACAAAAGCGCAAGGTGAGAATATCTGGCACTGGTTCTCAGGCTGAGTGGAAGAACGTTCCCCAAGAGGGCGACCCAAGCACAGGGTGAGAATATCTGGCACTGCCTGTAGTGCTGAGTGGAAGAACATTCCCCAAGAGGGTGACCCAACCACAGGGTGGGACTATCTGGCACTGGCTCTAGTGCTGAGTGGAAGAACATTCCCTAAGAGGGCGACCCAACCACAGGGTGAGAATATCTGCCACTTGCTGCAGTGCTGAGTGGAAGAACATTCCCCAAGAGGAGGACCCAGCCACAGGGTGAGAATATCTGGCACTGCCTGTAGTGCTGAGTGGAAGAACATTGCCCAAGAGGGTGACCCAACCACAGGGTGAGAATACCTGGCACTGCCTGTAGTGGTGAGTGGAAGAACATTCCCCAAGAGGGCGACACAACCACAGGGTGAGAATATCTGGCACTGGCCCTAGTACTGAGGGCAAGAACATTCCACAAGAGGGCGACCCAACCACAGGGTGAGAATATCTGGCACTGCCTGTAGTGCTGAGTGAAAGAACATTCCCCAACAGGGCGACCCAACCACAGGCTGAGAATATCTGGCACTGGCTCTAGTGCTGAGTGGAAGAACATTCCCCAAGAGGACGACCCAACCACAGGGTGAGAATATTTGGGACTGGCTCTAGTGCTGAGTGGAAGAACATTCCCCAAGAGGGCTACCCAGCCACAGGGTGAGAATATCTGGCACAAGCTCTAGTGCTGAGTGGAAGAACATTCCCCTAGAGGGCGACCCAAGCGCAGGGTGAGAATATCTGACACTGCCTGTAGTGCTGAGTGGAAGAACATTCCCCAAGAGGGCGACACAGCCACAGGGTGAGAATATCTGGCACTACCTGTAGTGCTGAGTGGAAGAACATTCCCCAAGAGGGCGACAAAAGCGCAAGGGGAGAATATCTGGCACTGGTTCTCAGGCTGAGTGGAAGAACATTCCCCAAGAGGGCGACCCAAGCACAGGGGGAGAATATCTGGCACTGCCTGTAGTGCTGAGTGGAAGAACATTCCCCAACAGGGCGACCCAAGCACAGGGTGAGAATATTTGGCACTGCCTGTAGTGCTGAGTGGAAGAACATTCCCCAAGAGGGTGGCCCAACCAGAGGGTGAGAATATCTGGCACTGCCTGTAGTGCTGAGTGGAAGAACATTCCCCAAGAGGGTGACCCAACCACAGGGTGAGAATATCTGGCACTGCCTGTAGTGCTGAGTGGAAGAACATTCCCCAAGAGGGCTACCCAACCACAGGGTGAGAATATCTGGCACTGCCTGTAGTGCTGAGTGGAAGAACATTCCCCAACAGGGCGACCCAACCAAAGGCTGAGAATATCTGGCAATGCCTGTAGTGGTGAGTGGAAGAACATTCCCCAAGAGGGTGACACAACCACAGGGTGAGAATATCTGGCGCTGGCCCTAGTACTGAGGGCAGGTACATTCCCCAACAGGGCGACCCAACCACAGGCTGAGAATATCTGACACTGGCCTGAGTGCTGAGTGGAAGAACATTCCCCAAGAGGACGACCCAACCACCGGGTGAGAATATCTGGCACTGGCTCTAGTGCTGAGTGGAAGAACAATCCCCAAGAGGGCTACCCAGCCACAGGGTGAAAAGATCTGGCACGAGCTCTAGTGCTGAGTGGAAGAACATTCCCCTAGAGGGCGACCCAAGCGCCGGGTGAGAATATCTGACACTACCTGTAGTGCTGAGTGGAAGAACATTCCCCAAGTGGGCGACACAGCCACAGGGTGAGAATATCTGGCACTGCCTGTAGTGCTGAATGGAAAAACATTCCCCAAGAGGGCGACAAAAGGACAAGGTGAGAATATCTGGCACTGGTTCTCAGGCTGAGTGGAAGAACATTCCCCAAGAGGGCGACCAAAGCACAGGGTGAGAATATCTGGCACTGCTTGTAGTGCTGAGTGGAAGAACATTCCCCAAGAGGGTGACCCAACCACAGGGTGAGAATATCTGCAACTTGCTGCAGTGCTGAGTGGAAGAACATTCCCCAAGAGGACGACCCAGCCACAGGGTGAGAATATCTGGCACTGCCTGTAGTGCTGAGTGGAATAACATTGCCAAAGAGGGCGACCCAACCACAGGGTGAGAATATCTGGCGCTGCCTGTAGTGCTGAGTGGAAGAACATTCCCCAACAGGGCGACCCAACCACAGGCTGAGAATATCTGGCACTGGCTCTAGTGCTGAGTGGAAGAACATTCCCCAAGAGTACGACCCAACCACAGGGTGAGAATATCTGGCACTGGCTCTAGTGCTGAGTTGAAGAACATTCCCCAAGAGGGCTACCCAGCCACAGGGTGAGAATATCTGGCACGCGCTCTAGTGCTGAGTGGAAGAACATTCCCCTAGAGGGCGACCCAAGCGCAGGGTGAGAATATCTGGCACTGCCTGTAGTGCTGAGTGGAAGAACATTCTCCAAGAGGGTGACCCAACCACAGGGTGGGACTATCTGGCACTGGCTCTAGTGCTGAGTGGAAGAACATTCCCTAAGAGGGCGACCCAACCACAGGGTGAGAATATCTGCCACTTGCTGCAGTACTGAGTGGAAGAACATTCCCCAAGAGGAGGACCCAGCCACAGGGTGAGAATATCTGGCACTGCCTGTAGTGCTGAGTGGAAGACCATTGCCCAAGAGGGTGACCCAACCACAGGGTGAGAATATCTGGCACTGCCTGTAGTGGTGAGTGGAAGAACATTCCCAAAGAGGGCGACACAACCACAGGGTGAGAATATCTGGCACTGGCCCTAGTACTGAGGGCAAGAACATTCCACAAGAGGGCGACCCAACCACAGGGTTAGAATATCTGGCACTGCCTGTAGTGCTGAGTGGAAGAACATTCCCCAACAGGGCGACCCAACCACAGGCTGAGAATATCTGGCACTGGTTTTAGTGCTGAGTGGAAGAACATTCCCCAAGAGGACGACCCAACCACAGGGTGAGAATATCTGGCACTGGCTCTAGTGCTGAGTGGAAGAACATTCCCCAAGAGGGCTACCCAGCCACAGGGTGAGAATATCTGGAACAAGCTCTAGTGCTGAGTGGAAGAACATTCCCCTAGAGGGCGACCCAAGCGCAGGGTGAGAATATCTGACACTGCCTGTAGTGCTGAGTGGAAGAACATTCCCCAAGAGGGCGACACAGCCACAGGGTGAGAATATCTGGCACTACCTGTAGTGCTGAGTGGAAGAACATTCCCCAAGAGGGCGACAAAAGCGCAAGGGGAGAATATCTGGCACTGGTTCTCAGGCTGAGTGGAAGAACATTCCCCAAGAGGGCGACCCAAGCACAGGGGGAGAATATCTGGCACTGCCTGTAGTGCTGAGTGGAAGAACATTCCCCAACAGGACGACCCAAGCACAGGGTGAGAATATCTGGCACTGCCTGTAGTGCTGAGTGGAAGAACATTCCCCAAGAGGGTGGCCCAACCAGAGGGTGAGAATATCTGGCACTGCCTGTAGTGCTGAGTGGAAGAACATTCCCCAAGAGGGTGACACAACCACAGGGTGAGAATATCTGGCACTGCCTGTAGTGCTGAGTGGAAGAACATTCCCCAAGAGGGTGACCCAACCACAGGGTGAGAATATCTGGCACTGCCTGTAGTGCTGAGTGGACGAACATTCCCCAACAGGGCGACCCAACCACAGGGTGAGAATATCTGGCACTGCCTGTAGTGGTGAGTGGAAGAACATTCCCCAAGAGGGTGACACAACCACAGGGTGAGAATATCTGGCGCTGGCCCTAGTACTGAGGGCAAGAACATTCCCCAAGAGGGCTACCCAACCACAGGGTGAGAATATCTGGCACTGCCTGTAGTGCTGAGTGGAAGAACATTCCCCAACAGGGCGACCCAACCAAAGGCTGAGAATATCTGGCACTGCCTGTAGTGGTGAGTGGAAGAACATTCCCCAAGAGGGTGACACAACCACAGGGTGAGAATATCTGGCGCTGGCCCTAGTACTGAGGGCAGGTACATTCCCCAACAGGGCGACCCAACCACAGGCTGAGAATATCTGACACTGGCCTGAGTGCTGAGTGGAAGAACATTCCCCAAGAGGACGACCCAACCACCGGGTGAGAATATCTGGCACTGGCTCTAGTGCTGAATGGAAGAACATTCCCCAAGAGGGCTACCCAGCCACAGGGTGAAAAGATCTGGCACGAGCTCTAGTGCTGAGTGGAAGAACATTCCCCTAGAGGGCGACCCAAGCGCCGGGTGAGAATATCTGACACTACCTGTAGTGCTGAGTGGAAGAACATTCCCCACGTGGGCGACACAGCCACAGGGTGAGAATATCTGGCACTGCCTGTAGTGCTGAATGGAAAAACATTCCCCAAGAGGGCGACAAAAGGACAAGGTGAGAATATCTGGTACTAGTTCTCAGGCTGAGTGGAAGAACATTCCCCAAGAGGGCGACCAAAGCACAGGGTGAGAATATCTAGCACTGCTTGTAGTGCTGAGTGGAAGAACATTCCCCAAGAGGGTGACCCAACCACAGGGTGAGAATATCTGGCACTGCCTGTAGTGCTGAGTGGAAGAACATTCCCCAAGAGGGTGACCCAACCACAGGGTGGGACTATCTGGCACTGGCTCTAGTGCTGAGTGGAAGAACATTCCCCAAGAGGGAGACCCAACCACAGGGTGAGAATATCTGCCACTTGCTGCAGTGCTGAGTGGAAGAACATTCCCCAAGAGGACGACCCAGCCACAGGGTGAGAATATCTGGCACTGCCTGTAGTGCTGTGTGGAATAACATTGCCCAAGAGGGCGACCCAACCACAGGGTGAGAATATCTGGCACTGCCTGTAGTGCTGAGTGGAAGAACATTCCCGAACAGGGCGACCCAACCACAGGCTGAGAATATCTGGCACTGGCTCTAGTGCTGAGTGGAAGAACATTCCCCAAGAGGGCGACCCAACCACAGGATGAGAATATCTGGCACTGCCTTTAATGCTGAGTGTAAGAACATTCCCCAAGAGGGCGACCCAACCACGGGGTGAGAATATCTGGCACTGGCTCTAGTGCCGAGTGGAAGAACATTCCCCAAGAGGCGACTCAACCACAGGTTGAGAATATCTGGCACTGCCTTTAATGCTGAGTGGAAGAACATTCCCCAAGAGGGCGACCCAACCACAGGGTGAGAATATCTGGCACTGGCTCTAGTGCTGAGTGGAAGAACATTCCCCAAGAGGGTGACCCAGCCACAGGGTGAGAATATCTGGCACTGCCTTTAATGCTGAGTGGAAGAACATTCCCCAAGAGGTTGACCCAACCACAGGGTGAGAATATCTGGCACTGGCCCTAGTACTGAGGGCAAGAACATTCCCCAAGAGGGCGACCCAACCACAGGGTGAGAATATCTGGCACTGCCTGTAGTGCTGAGTGGAAGAACATTCCCCAACAGGGTGACCCAACCACAGGGTGAGAATATCTGGCACTGGCTCTAGTGCTGAGTGGAAGAACATTCCCCAAGAGGGCTACCCAGCCACAGGGTGAGAATATCTGGCACGAGCTCTAGTGCTGAGTGGAAGAACATTCTGCTAGAGGGTGACCCAAGCGCAGGGTGAGAATATCTGGCACTGCCTGTAGTGCTGAGTGGAAGAACATTCCCCAAAGGGCGACACAGCCACAGGGTGAGAATATCTGGCACTGCCTGTAGTGCTGAGTGGAAGAACATTCCCCAAGAGGGCGACAAAAGCGCAAGGTGAATATATCTGGCACTGGTTCTCAGGCTGAGTGGAAGAACATTCCCCAAGAGGGCGACCCAAGCACAGGGTGAGAATATCTGGCACTGCCTTTAATGCTGAGTGTAAGAACATTCCCCAAGAGGGCGACCCAACCACGGGGTGAGAATATCTGGCACTGGCTCTAGTGCCGAGTGGAAGAACATTCCCCAAGAGGCGACTCAACCACAGGTTGAGAATATCTGGCACTGCCTTTAATGCTGAGTGGAAGAACATTCCCCAAGAGGGCGACCCAACCACAGGGTGAGAATATCTGGCACTGGCTCTAGTGCTGAGTGGAAGAACATTCCCCAAGAGGGTGACCCAGCCACAGGGTGAGAATATCTGGCACTGCCTTTAATGCTGAGTGGAAGAACATTCCCCAAGAGGTTGACCCAACCACAGGGTGAGAATATCTGGCACTGGCCCTAGTACTGAGGGCAAGAACATTCCCCAAGAGGGCGACCCAACCACAGGGTGAGAATATCTGGCACTGCCTGTAGTGCTGAGTGGAAGAACATTCCCCAACAGGGTGACCCAACCACAGGGTGAGAATATCTGGCACTGGCTCTAGTGCTGAGTGGAAGAACATTCCCCAAGAGGGCTACCCAGCCACAGGGTGAGAATATCTGGCACGAGCTCTAGTGCTGAGTGGAAGAACATTCTGCTAGAGGGTGACCCAAGCGCAGGGTGAGAATATCTGGCACTGCCTGTAGTGCTGAGTGGAAGAACATTCCCCAAGAGGGCGACACAGCCACAGGGTGAGAATATCTGGCACTGCCTGTAGTGCTGAGTGGAAGAACATTCCCCAAGAGGGCGACAAAAGCGCAAGGTGAATATATCTGGCACTGGTTCTCAGGCTGAGTGGAAGAACATTCCCCAAGAGGGCGACCCAAGCACAGGGTGAGAATATCTGGCACTACCTGTAGTGCTGAGTAGAAGAACATTCCCCAAGAGGGTGACCCAACCACAGGGTGAGAATATCTGGCACTGCCTGTAGTGCTGAGTGGAAGAACATTCCCCAAGAGGGTGACCCAACCACAGGGTGGGACTATCTGGCACTGGCTCTAGTGCTGAGTGGAAGAACATTCCCCAAGAGAGCGACACAACCACAGGGTGAGAATATCTGCCACTTGCTGCAGTGCTGAGTGGAAGAGCATTCCCCAAGAGGACGACCCAGCCACAGGGTGAGAATATCTGGCACTGCCTCTAGTGCTGAGTGGAAGAACATTGCCCAAGAGGGCGACCCAACCACAGGGTGAGAATATCTGGCACTGCCTGTAGTGGTGAGTGGAAGAACATTCCCCAAGAGGGCGACCCAACCACAGGGTGAGAATATCTGGCACTGCCTGTAGTGCTGAGTGGAAGAACATTCCCCAAGAGGGAGACCCAACCACAGGGTGAGAATATCTGCCACTTGCTGCAGTGCTGAGTGGAAGAACATTCCCCAAGAGGACGACCCAGCCACAGGGTGAGAATATCTGGCACTGCCTGTAGTGCTGAGTGGAATAACATTGCCCAAGAGGGCGACCCAACCACAGGGTGAGAATATCTGGCACTGCCTGTAGTGCTGAGTGGAAGAACATTCCCCAACAGGGCGACCAAACCACAGGCTGAGAATATCTGGCACTGGCTCTAGTGCTGAGTGGAAGAACATTCTCCAAGAGTACGACCCAACCACAGGGTGAGAATATCTGGCACTGGCTCTAGTGCTGAGTGGAAGAACATTCCCCAAGAGGGCTACCCAGCCACAGGGTGAGAATATCTGGCACTGCCTGTAGTGCTGAGTGGAAGAACATTCCCCTAGAGGGCGACCCAAGTGCAGGGTGAGAATATCTGACACTGCCTGTAGTGCTGTGTGGAAGAACATTGCCCAAGAGGGTGACACAGCCACAGGGTGAGAATATCTGGCACTGCCTGTAGTGCTGAGTGGAAGAACATTCCCCAAGAGGGCGACAAAAGCGCAAGGTGAGAATATCTGGCACTGGTTCTCAGGCTGAGTGGAAGAACATTCCCCAAGAGGGCGACCCAAGCACAGGGTGAGAATATCTGGCACTGCCTGTAGTGCTGAGTGGAAGAACATTCCCCAAGAGGGTGACCCAACCACAGGGTGAGAATATCTGGCACTGCCTGTAGTGCTGAGTGGAAGAACATTGCCCAAGAGGGTGACACAGCCACAGGGTGAGAATATCTGGCACTGCCTGTAGTGCTGAGTGGAAGAACATTCCCCAAGAGGGTGACAAAAGCGCAAGGTGAGAATATCTGGCACTGGTTCTCAGGCTGAGTGGAAGAACATTCCCCAAGAGGGCGACCCAAGCACAGGGTGAGAATATCTGGCACTGCCTGTAGTGCTGAGTGGAAGAACATTCCCCAAGAGGGTGACCCAACCACAGGGTGAGAATATCTGGCACTGCCTGTAGTGCTGAGTGGAAGAACATTCCCCAAGAGGGTGACCCAACCACTGGGTGAGAATATCTGGCACTACCTGTAGTGCTGAGTGGAAGAACATTCCCCAAGAGGGTGATCCAACCACAGGGTGGGACTATCTGGCACTGGCTCTAGTGCTGAGTGGAAGAACATTCCCTAAGAGGGAGACCCAACCACAGGGTGAGAATATCTGCCACTTGCTGCAGTGCTGAGTGGAAGAACATTCCCCAAGAGGACGACCCAGCCACAGGGTGAGAATATCTGGCACTGCCTGTAGTGCTGAGTGGAAGAACATTGCCCAAGAGGGTGACCCAACCACAGGGTGAGAATATCTGGCACTGCCTGTAGTGGTGAGTGGAAGAACATTCCCCAAGAGGGCGACACAACCACAGGGTGAGAATATCTGGCACTGGCCCTAGTACTGAGGGCAAGAACATTCCACAAGAGGGCGACCCAACCACAGGGTGAGAATATCTGGCACTGCCTGTAGTGCTGAGTGGAAGAACATTCCCCAACAGGGCGACCCAACCACAGGCTGAGAATATCTGGCACTGGCTCTAGTGCTGAGTGGAAGAACATTCCCCAAGAGGACGACCCAACCACAGGGTGAGAATATCTGGCACTGGCTCTAGTGCTGAGTGGAAGAACATTCCCCAAGAGGGCTACCCAGCCACAGGGTGAGAATATCTGGCACAAGCTCTAGTGCTGAGTGGAAGAACATTCCCCTAGAGGGCGACCCAAGCGCAGGGTGAGAATATCTGACACTGCCTGTAGTGCTGAGTGGAAGAACATTCCCCAAGAGGGCGACACAGCCACAGGGTGAGAATATCTGGCACTACCTGTAGTGCTGAGTGGAAGAACATTCCCCAAGAGGGCGACAAAAGCGCAAGGGGAGAATATCTGGCACTGGTTCTCAGGCTGAGTGGAAGAACATTCCCCAAGAGGGCGACCCAAGCACAGGGGGAGAATATCTGGCACTGCCTTTAGTGCTGAGTGGAAGAAGATTCCCCAAGAGGGCGACCCAAGCACAGGGTGAGAATATCTGGCACTGCCTGTTGTGCTGAGTGGAAGAACATTCCCCAAGAGGGTGACCCAACCACAGGGTGAGAATATCTGGCACTGCCTGTAGTGCTGAGTGGAAGAACATTCCCCAAGAGGGTGACCCAACCACAGGGTGGGACTATCTGGCACTGGCTCTAGTGCTGAGTGGAAGAACATTCCCTAAGAGGGCGACCCAACCACAGGGTGAGAATATCTGCCACTTGCTGCAGTGCTGAGTGGAAGAACATTCCCCAAGAGGACGACCCAGCCACAGGGTGAGAATATCTGGCACTGCCTGTAGTGCTGAGTGGAAGAACATTGCCCAAGAGGGTGACCCAACCACAGGGTGAGAATATCTGGCACTGCCTGTAGTGGTGAGTGGAAGAAAATTCCCCAAGAGGGCGACACAACCACAGGGTGAGAATATCTGGCACTGGCCCTAGTACTGAGGGCAAGAACATTCCCCAAGAGGGCGACCCAACCACAGGGTGAGAATATCTGGCACTGCCTGTAGTGCTGAATGGAAGAACATTCCCCAACAGGGCGACCCAACCACAGGCTGAGAATATCTGGCACTGGCTCTAGTGCTGAGTGGAAGAACATTCCCCAAGAGGACGACCCAACCACAGGGTGAGAATATCTGGCACTGGCTCTAGTGCTGAGTGGAAGAACATTCCCCAAGAGGGCTACCCAGCCACAGGGTGAGAATATCTGGCACAAGCTCTAGTGCTGAGTGGAAGAACATTCCACTAGAGGGCGACCCAAGCGCAGGGTGAGAATATCTGACACTGCCTGTAGTGCTGAGTGGAAGAACATTCCCCAAGAGGGCGACACAGCCACAGGGTGAGAATATCTGGCACTACCTGTAGTGCTGAGTGGAAGAACATTCCCCAAGAGGGCGACAAAAGCGCAAGGGGAGAATATCTGGCACTGGTTCTCAGGCTGAGTGGAAGAACATTCCCCAAGAGGGCGACCCAAGCACAGGGGGAGAATATCTGGCACTGCCTGTAGTGCTGAGTGGAAGAACATTCCCCAAGAGGGCGACCCAAGCACAGGGTGAGAATATCTGGCACTGCCTGTAGTGCTGAGTGGAAGAACATTCCCCAAGAGGGTGACCCAACCACAGGGTGAGAATATCTGGCACTGCCTGTAGTGCTGAGTGGAAGAACATTCCCCAAGAGGGCGACCCAAGCACAGGGTGAGAATATCTGGCACTGCCTGTAGTGCTGAGTGGAAGAACATTCCCCAAGAGGGTGACCCAACCACAGGGTGAGAATATCTGGCACTGCCTGTAGTGCTGAGTGGAAGAACATTCCCCAAGAGGACGACCCAGCCACAGGGTGAGAATATCTGGCACTGCCTGTAGTGGTGAGTGGAAGAACATTCCCCAAGAGGGTGACACAACCACAGGGTGAGAATATCTGGCACTGCCCCTAGTACTGAGAATAAGAACATTCCCCAAGAGGGCGACCCAACCACAGGGTGAGAATATCTGGCACTGCCTGTAGTGCTGAGTGGAAGAACATTCCCCAACAGGGCGACCCAACCACAGGCTGAGAATATCTGGCACTGGCTCTAGTGCTGAGTGGAAGAACATTCCCCAAGAGGACGACCCAATCACAGGGTGAGAATATCTGGCACTGGCTCTAGTGCTGAGTGGAAGAACATTCCCCAAGAGGGCTACCCAGCCACAGGGTGAGAATATCTGGCACGAGCTCTAGTGCTGAGTGGAAGAACATTCCCCTAGAGGGCGACCCAAGCGCAGGGTGAGAATATCTGACACTGCCTGTAGTGCTGAGTGGAAGAACATTCCCCAAGAGGGCGACAAAAGCGCAAGGGGAGAATATCTGGCACTGGTTCTCAGGCTGAGTGGAAGAACATTCCCCAAGAGGGCGACCCAAGCACAGGGGGAGAATATCTGGCACTGCCTGTAGTGCTGAGTGGAAGAACATTCCCCAAGAGGGTGACCCAACCACAGGGTGAGAATATCTAGCACTGCCTGTAGTGCTGAGTGGAAGAACATTCCCCAAGAGGGTGACCCAACCACAGGGTGGGACTATCTGGCACTGGCTCTAGTGCTGAGTGGAAGAATATTCCCCAAGAGGGAGACCCAACCACAGGGTGAGAATATCTGCCACTTGCTGCAGTGCTGAGTGGAAGAACATTCCCCAAGAGGACAACCCAGCCACAGGGTGAGAATATCTGGCACTGCCTGTAGTGCTGAGTGGAAGAACATTTCCCAAGAGGGCAACCCAACCACAGGGTGAGAATATCTGGCACTGCCTGTAGTGGTGAGTGGAAGAACATGCCCCAAGAGGGCGACACAACCACAGGGTGAGAAACTCTGGCGATGGCTCTAGTGCTGAGTGGAAGAACATTCCCCAAGAGGGCGACACAACCACAGGGTGAGAATCTCTGGCATTAGCTCTAGTGCTGAGTGGAAGAATATTCCCAAAGAGGGTGACCCAACCACAGGGTGGGAATATCTGCCACCTGCTGCAGTGCTGAGTGGAAGAACATTCCCCAAGAGGGCGACCCAACCACAGGGTGAGAATATCTGGCACTGGTTCTCAGGCTGAGTGGAAGAACATTCCCCAAGAGGGCGACACAGCCACAGGGTGAGAATATCTGGCACTGCCTGTAGTGCTGAGTGGAAGAACATTCCACAAGAGGGTGACAAAAGCGCAAGTTGAGAATATCTGGCACTGGTTCTCAGGCTGAGTGGAAGAACATTCCCCAAGAGGGCGACCCAAGCACAGGGTGAGAATATCTGGCACTGCCTGTAGTGCTGAGTGGAAGAACATTCCCCAAGATGGTGACCCAACCACAGGGTGAGAATATCTGGCACTGCCTGTAGTGCTGAGTGGAGGAACATTCCCCAAGAGGGTGACCCAACCACAGGGTGAGAATATCTGCCACTTGCAGCAGTGCTGAGTGGAAGAACATTCCCCAAGAGGACGACCCAGCCACAGGGTGAGAATATCTGGCACTGCCTGTAGTGCTGAATGGAAGAACATTGCCCCAGAGGGCGACCCAACCGCAGGGTGAGAATATCTGGCACTGCCTGTAGTGGTGAGTGGAAGAACATTCCCCAAGAGGGCGACACAACCACAGGGTGAGAATATCTGGCACTGGCCCTAGTACTGAGAGCAAGAACATTCCCCAAGAGGGCGACCCAACCACAGGGTGAGAATATCTGGCACTGCCTGTAGTGCTGAGTGGAAGAACATTCTCCAACAGGTCGACCCAACCACAGGCTGAGAATATCTGGCACTGGCTCTAGTGCTGAGTGGAAGAACATTCCCCAAGAGGACGACCCAACCGCAGGGTGAGAATATCTGGCACTGGCTCTAGTGCTGAGTGGAAGAACATTCCCCAAGAGGGCTACCCAGCCACAGGGTGAGAATATCTGGCATGGGCTCTAGTGCTGAGTGGAAGAACATTCCCCTAGAGGGCGACCCAAGCGCAGGGTGAGAATATCTGACACTGCCTGTAGTGCTGAGTGGAAGAACATTCCCCAAGAGGGCGACACAGCCACAGGGTGAGAAAATCTGGCCCTGCCTGTAGTGCTGAGTGGAAGAACATTCCCCAAGAGGGTGACAAAAGCGCAAGGTGAGAATATCTGACACTGGTTCTCAGGCTGAGTGAAAGAACATTCCCCAAGAGGACGACCCAACCATAGGGTGAGAATATCTGGCATGAGCTCTAGTGCTGAGTGGAAGAACATTCCCCTAGAGGGCGACCCAAGCACAGGGTGAGAATATCTGGCACTGCCTGTAGTGCTGAGTGGAAGAACATTCCCCAAGAGGGTGACCCAACCACAGGGTGAGAATATCTGGCCCTGCCTGTAGTGCTGAGTGGAAGAACATTCCCCAAGAGGGTGACCCAACCACAGGGTGAGAATATCTGGCACTGCCTGTAGTGCTGAGTGGAAGCACATTCCCCAAGAGGGTGACCCAACCACAGGGTGGGACTATCTGGCACTGGCTCTAGTGCTGAGTGGAAGAACATTCCCCAAGAGGGCGACCCAACCACAGGGTGAGAATATCTGCCACTTGCTGCAGTGCTGAGTGGAAGAACATTCCCCAAGAGGACGACCCAGCCACAGGGTGAGAATATCTGGCACTGCCTGTAGTGCTGAGTGGAAGAACATTGCCCAAGAGGGCGACCCAACCACAGGGTGAGAATATCTGGCACTGCCTGTAGTGGTGAGTGGAAGAACATTCCCCAAGAGGGCGACACAACCACAGGGTGATAATATCTGGCACTGGCCCTAGTACTGAGGGCAAGAACATTCCCCAAGAGGGCTACCCAGCCACAGGGTGAGAATATCTGGCACGAGCTCTAGTGCTGAGTGGAAGAACATTCCCCTAGAGGGCGAACCAAGCGCAGGGTGAGAATATCTGACACTGCCTGTAGTGCTGAGTGGAAGAACATTCCCCAAGAGGGTGACCCAACCACAGGGTGAGAATATCTGGCACTTCCTGTAGTGGTGAGTGGAAGAACATTCCCCAAGAAGGCGACACAACCACATGGTGAGAATATCTGGCACTGCCTGTAGTGCTGAGTGGAAGAATATTCCCCAAGAGGGTGACCCAACCACAGGGTGGGACTATCTGGCACTGGCTCTCGTGCTGAGTGGAAGAACATTCCCCAAGAGGGCGACCCAACCGCAGGGTGAGAATATCTGCCACTTGCTGCAGTGCTGAGTGGAAGAACATTCCCCAAGAGGATGACCCAGCCACAGGGTGAGAATATCTGGCACTGCCTGTAGTGCTGAGTGGAAGAACATTGCCCAAGAGGGCGACCCAACCACAGGGTGAGAATATCTGGCACTGCCTGTAGTGGTGAGTGGAAGAACATTCCCCAAGAGGGCGACACAACCACAGGGTGAGAAACTCTGGCATTGGCTCTAGTGCTGAGTGGAAGAACATTCCTCAAGAGGGCGACACAACCACAGGGTGAGAATCTCTGGCATTAGCTCTAGTGCTGAGTGGAAGAACATTCCCCAAGAGGGCGACCCAACAACAGGGTGGGAATATCTGCCACTTGCTGCAGTGCTGAGTGGAAGAACATTCCCCAAGAGGGCGACCCAACCACAGGGTGAGAATATCTGGCACTGGTTCTCAGGCTGAGTGGAAGAACAATCCCCAAGAGGGCGACCCAAGCACAGGGTGAGAATATCTGGCACTGGCTCTAGTGTTGAGTGGAAGAACATTCCCCAAGAGGGCGACCCAACCACAGGGTGAGAATATCTGGCACTGCCTTTAATGCTGAGTGGAAGAACATTCCCGAAGAGGGCGACCCAACCACAGGGTGAGAATATCTGGCACTGGCTCTAGTGCTGAGTGGAAGAACATTCCCCAAGAGGGCGACCCAGCCACAGGGTGAGAATATCTGGCACTGGTTCTCAGGCTGAGTGGAAGAACATTCCCCAAGAGGGCGACCCAAGCACAGGTTGAGAATATCTGGCACTGGCTCTAGTGCTGAGTGGAAGAACCTTCCCCAAGAGGGCGGCCCAACCACAGGGTGAGAATATCTGCCACTTGCTGCAGTGCTGAGTGGAAGAACATTCCCCAAGAGGACGACCCAGCCACAGGGTGAGAATATCTGGCACTGCCTGTAGTGCTGAGTGGAAGAACATTGCCCAAGAGGGCGACCCAACCACAGGGTGAGAATATCTGGCACTGCCTGTAGTGGTGAGTGGAAGAACATTCCCCAAGAGGGCGACACAACCACAGGGTGATAATATCTGGCACTGGCCCTAGTACTGAGGGCAAGAACATTCCCCAAGAGGGCTACCCAGCCACAGGGTGAGAATATCTGGCACGAGCTCTAGTGCTGAGTGGAAGAACATTCCCCTAGAGGGCGAACCAAGCGCAGGGTGAGAATATCTGACACTGCCTGTAGTGCTGAGTGGAAGAACATTCCCCAAGAGGGTGACCCAACCACAGGGTGAGAATATCTGGCACTTCCTGTAGTGGTGAGTGGAAGAACATTCCCCAAGAAGGCGACACAACCACAGGGTGAGAATATCTGGCACTGCCTGTAGTGCTGAGTGGAAGAATATTCCCCAAGAGGGTGACCCAGCCACAGGGTGAGAATATCTGGCACTGCCTGTAGTGCTGAGTGGAAGAACATTTCCCAAGAGGGCGACCCAACCACAGGGTGAGAATATCTGGCACTGCCTGTAGTGGTGAGTGGAAGAACATTCCCCAAGAGGGCGACACAACCACAGGGTGAGAAACTCTGGCATTGGCTCTAGTGGTGAGTGGAAGAACATTCCTCAAGAGGGCGACACAACCACAGGGTGAGAATCTCTGGCATTAGCTCTAGTGCTGAGTGGAAGAACATTCCCCAAGAGGGCGACCCAACAACAGGGTGGGAATATCTGCCACTTGCTGCAGTGCTGAGTGGAACAACATTCCCCAAGAGGGCGACCCAACCACAGGGTGAGAATATCTGGCACTGGTTCTCAGGCTGAGTGGAAGAACAATCCCCAAGAGGGCGACCCAAGCACAGGGTGAGAATATCTGGCACTGGCTCTAGTGTTGAGTGGAAGAACATTCCCCAAGAGGGCGACCCAACCACAGGGTGAGAATATCTGGCACTGCCTTTAATGCTGAGTGGAAGAACATTCCCGAAGAGGGCGACCCAACCACAGGGTGAGAATATCTGGCACTGGCTCTAGTGCTGAGTGGAAGAACATTCCCCAAGAGGGCGACCCAGCCACAGGGTGAGAATATCTGGCACTGGTTCTCGGGCTGAGTGGAAGAACATTCCCCAAGAGGGCGACCCAAGCACAGGGTGAGAATATCTGGCACTGGCTCTAGTGCTGAGTGGAAGAACCTTCCCCAAGAGGGCGACCCAGCCACAGGGTGAGAATATCGGGCACTGCTGTAGTTTGCATCCTGTATGCAAGTTAGTCCCCCGATTCATTTTTTATTGAGGATTTCTGCTCTGCGTAGGCAGGTGAGAACTACTGCCCAATGTTCTCACCTGTCACCCTCCATCTGTCCTACATATGTATGTTCTGCATTGTCTGGTAGTAGTGTCCCTTCATACGCGCGGGACCACGGACAACTCAAAGCAAAGTCAGATGCGCGTATAGCCAGGAGTAGCGGAACACCTTCCACCTGACAAGGCACAACTTGAGATTTCTGTAAACTCTCCAACGGCTTGGAGATACACCCCAAAGCAGTCTATGTCAGAGCCCATGCATTCAGTCCAGTAGGAGACCCTGCATTCAGAGAGGCAGAATGCATTCTGGGGAATAACGTCTTACAGGGCCTGAGTGAGGCACAGTGCAATCTGCAAACTTGAACCCCCTGTGCAACTGTGCTGGGTTATTTAGAAAGGGCCGGAGGTCTATGCTGATGAGGCAGAGTGCATTTTGGGATACGTAGGCTTGAGTGAGGGAGGTTGCATTCTGGCAAATGTAATCCTTTGGTGTGTATCTCTGAATGAAGCCGTGTGCATTGGTGGCTTGAGGGCTCTCAGGCATGTCCCATCGCCTATCAAATGAATAACTATCATGTGTGGCTGTACCTGGGCACATGCTCGTGTACATGGGCAAATACGGGCTCTGAATGGGCATACATGGCTACACCGGGAAGGTGAACCTGACATCTCATCGCAACCTCTCGTCATATGTGGCATACCCCGGCATGCCCTGCTATGTTATGTTATTGGGCATATGTATAGCGCATTTTACCATTGTTATGATTCCAAAGCGCTCTGGGTTGAACGCCCATGGGGAGTAAGTCCAGGTCAGAGAAGAGAGTATTGTAGTAATACAGGCTTTGGTGCGCTTGGTATGTCCACAGCCTGGGTGGGTTAAGTGATGTGTGGCTGCATTCTAGTGCTAGGCGTGGTGCGGTGGTTGTGTGAGATCAGTAGAATATGTGCAGAAAGGCCAAATGGACTTGGGTAGCTGCATTCTGGCAGCGCTGGAGTTTGTGAATGGGATTATGTGGGCAGCTAGGGCGATTTTGAGGGGTATAGCTGTGTTCTAAAGACTGTTGAGGGGATCATGGAGGTGCATAAGTATGGGTGCAGCAAAGCCAAATTAATCGAGGGGTATAGCTGCATTATATTGCTTGTTGCTGCCGAGGAGTTAACATAGTGATGTGTTTCAGTGAAGTGTCTGAGTGCTCTCCAGGGGGCCCTGTTTCTGTTGAGCTTCCAGTGCCCTTTGGGTTTGGGCTATTAGGCTAAGGCCCTACCTGTGTCTTTTTGGGTCAAGTTGCTTTGCCGAAGACAGGCGGGGGTGACAGGCTGATCTGTCTCAACTAATGACGTCTTCAGTTGGTAGTTTTGCTAGATGGGTTCCCAGTAGGTCGTTCTGTAAATATATTCCCAGATAGGTGTGATTAGCTAAATAAGTGCTAGACAGCCCCGGTATCTAGTAGTTCTGCTTGTGGATGTCCAGATGAGTAGGGTTAGCAAGCTTGTGCATTCCCTGGATGATAGCATAGTGCATAATTGCATAAATGCACAGCATTGAGTAAGGATAGCAAGCATGTGCATTCCCTGGACTGATAGTGTAGTGCATAATTGCATAAATGCACAGCATTGAGTAAGGTGAGCAAGCATGGGCCTTTCCTGAACTGATAGCGTAGTGCATAATTGCATAAATGCACAGCATTGAGTAAGGTGAGCAAGCATGTGCATTCCCTGGACTGCTAGCGTAGTGCATAATTGCATAAATGCACAGCATTGAGTAAGGTTAGCAAGCATGTGCATTCCCTGGACTGATAGCGTAGTGCATAATTGCATAAATGCACAGCATTGAGTAAGGTGAGCAAGCATGTGCATTCCTTGGACTGATAGCTTAGTGCATAATTGCATAAATGCCCGGCATTGAGTAAGGTGAGCAAGCATGGGCCTTTCCTGGACTGATAGCGTAGTGCATAATTGCATAATTGCACAGCATTGAGTAAGGTGAGCAAGCATGTGCATTCCCTGGACTGATAGCGTAGTGCATAATTGCATAAATGCACAGCATTGAGTAAGGTTAGCAAGCATGTGCATTCCCTGGACTGATAGCGTAGTGCATAATTGCATAAATGCACAGCATTGAGTAAGGTGAACAAGCATGTGCATTCCCTGGACTGATAGCGTAGTGCATAATTGCATAAATGCACAGCATTGAGTAAGGTGAGCAAGCATGTGCATTCCCTGGACTGATAGCCTAGTGCATAATTGCATAAATGCACAGCATTGAGTAAGATTAGCAAGCATGTGCATTCCCTGGATGATAGCGTAGAGCATAATTGCATAAATGCACAGCATTGAGTAAGGTGAGCAAGCATGGGCCTTTCCTGGACTGATAGTGTAGTGCATAATTGCATAAATGCACAGCATTGAGTAAGATTAGCAAGCATGTGCATCCCCTGGACTGATTGCATAAATGCACAGCATTGAGTAAGGTGAGCAAGCATGGGCCTTTCCTGGAATTATGGCGTAGTGCATAATTGCATAAATGCACAGCATTTAGTAAGGTTAGCAAGCATGTGCATTCCCTCGACTGATGGCGTAGTGCATAATTGCATAAATGCACTGCATTGAGTAAGATTAGCAAGCATGTGCATTCCCTGGACTGATAGCGTAGTGCATAATTGCGTAAATGCACAGCATTGAGTAAGGTGAGCAAGCATGGGCCTTTCCTGGACTGATAGCATAGTGCATAATTGCATAAATGCACAGCAATGAGTAAGGTGAGGAAGCATGGGCCTTTCATGGACTGATAGCGTAGTGCATAATTGCATAAATGCACAGCATTGAGTAAGGTGAGGAAGCATGGGCCTTTCATGGACTGATAGCGTAGTGCATAATTGCATAAATGCACAGCATTGAGTAAGGTTAGCAAGCATGTGCATTCCCTGGACAGATAGTGTAGTGCATAATAGCATAAATGCACAGCATTGAGTAAGGTTAGCAAGCATGTGCATTCCCTGGACTGATAGCGTAGTGCATAATTGCATAAATGCACAGCATTGAGTAAGGTTAGCAAGCATGTGCATTCCCTGGACTGATAGCGTAGTGCATAATTGCATAAATGCACAGCATTGAGTAAGGTTAGCAAGCATGTGCATTCCCTGGACTGATAGCGTAGTGGATAATTGCATACATGCACAGCATTGAGTAAGGTGAGGAAGCATGGGCCTTTCATGGACTGATAGCGTAGTGCATAATTGCATAAATGCACAGCATTGAGTAAGGTTAGCAAGCATGTGCATTCCCTGGACTGATAGCGTAGTGCATAATTGCATAAATGCACAGCATTGAGTAAGGTTAGCAAGCATGTGCATTCCCTGGACTGATAGCGTAGTGCATAATTGCATAAATGCACAGCATTGAGTAAGCTGAGCAAGCATGGGCCTTTCCTGGAATTATAGCGTAGTGCATAATTGCATAAATGCACAGCATTGAGTAAGGTTAGCAAGCATGTGCATTCCCTGGACTGATGGCGTAATGCATAATTGCATAAATGCACAGCATTGAGTAAGATTAGCAAGCATGTGCATTCCCTGGACTGATAGCGTAGTGCATAATTGCATAAATGCACAGCATTGAGTAAGGTGAGTAAGCATGGGCCTTTCCTGGACTGATGGTGCAGTGCATAATTGCATAAATGCACAGTATTGAGTAAGGTTAGCAAGCATGTGCATTCCCTGGACTGATAGCGTAGTGCATAATTGCATAAATGCACAGCATTGAGTAAGATTAGCAAGCATGTGAATTCCCTGGACTGATAGCGTAGTGCATAATTGCATAAATGCACAGCATTGAGTAAGGTGAGCAAGCATGGCCTTTCCTGGACTGATAGCGTAGTGCATAATTGCATAAAGGCACAGCATGGAGTAAGATTAGCAAGCTTGTGCATTCCCTGGACTGATAGCGTAGTGCATAATTGCATAAATGCACAGCATTTAGTACGGTTAGCAAGCATGTGCATTCCCTCGACTGATGGCGTAGTGCATAATTGCATAAATGCACAGCATTGAGTAAGGTGAGCAAGCATGTGCATCCCCTGGACTGATAGCGTAGTGGATAATTACATAAATGCACAGCATTGAGTAAGGTTAGCAAGCATGTGCATCCCCTGGACTGATAGCGTAGTGCATAATTGCATAAATGCACACCATTGAGTAAGGTTAGCAAGCATGGGCCTTTCCTGGACTGTTGGTGCAGTGCATAATTGCATAAATGCACAGCTTTGAGTAAGGTTAGAAGCCTGTGCATCCCCTGGACTGATAGCGTAGTGCATAATTGCATAAATGCACAGCATTGAGTAAGGTTAGCAAGCATGTGCATTCCCTGGACTGATAGCGTAGTGCATAGTTGCATAAATGCACAGCATTGAGTAAGATTAGCAAGCATGTGCATTCCCTGGATTGATAGCGTAGTGCATAATTGCATAAATGCACAGCATTGAGTAAGGTTAGAAGCCTGTGCATCCCCTTGACTGATAGCGTAGTGGATAATTACATAAATGCACAGCATTGAGTAAGGTTAGCAAGCATGTGCATCCCCTGGACTGATAGCGTAGTGCATAATTGCATAAATGCACAGCATTGAGTAAGGTGAGCAAGCATGTGCATCCCCTGGACTGATAGCGTAGTGGATAATTACATAAATGCACAGCATTGAGTAAGGTTAGCAAGCATGTGCATCCCCTGGACTGATAGCGTAGTGCATAATTGCATAAATGCACACCATTGAGTAAGGTTAGCAAGCATGGGCCTTTCCTGGACTGTTGGTGCAGTGCATAATTGCATAAATGCACAGCTTTGAGTAAGGTTAGAAGCCTGTGCATCCCCTGGACTGATAGCGTAGTGCATAATTGCATAAATGCACAGCATTGAGTAAGGTTAGCAAGCATGTGCATTCCCTGGACTGATAGCGTAGTGCATAATTGCATAAATGCACAGCATTGAGTAAGATTAGCAAGCATGTGCATTCCCTGGATTGATAGCGTAGTGCATAATTGCATAAATGCACAGCATTGAGTAAGGTTAGAAGCCTGTGCATCCCCTTGACTGATAGTGTAGTGCATAATTGCATAAATACACAGCATTGAGTAAGGTTAGCAAGCATGTGCATCCCCCGGACTGATAGCGTAGTGCATAATTGCATAAATGCACAGCATTGAGTAAGGTTAGCAAGCATGTGCATCCCCCGGACTGATAGCGTAGTGCATAATTGCATAAATGCACAGCATTGAGTAAGGTTAGCAAGCATGTGCATTCCCTGGACTGATAGCGTAGTGCATAATTGCATAAATGCACAGCATTGAGTAAGGTTAGCAAGCATGTGCATCCCCTGGACTGATAGCCTAGTGCATAATATCATACATGCACAGCACTGAGTAAGATTAGCAAGCATGTGCATTCCCTGGATGATAGCGTAGAGCATAATTGCATAAATGCACAGCATTGCGTAAGGTTAGCAAGCATGTGCATCCCCTGGACTGATTGCATAAATGCACAGCATTGAGTAAGGTTAGCAAGCATGTGCATCCCCTGGACTGATTGCATAAATGCAGAGCATTGAGTAAGGTTAGCAAGCATGTGCATCCCCTGGATTGATTGCATAAATGCACAGTATTGAGTAAGGTTAGCAAGCATGTGCATCCCCTGGACCGATTGCATAAATGCACAGCATTGAGTAAGGTTAGCAAGCATGTGCATTCCCTGGACTGATAGCGTAGTGCATAATTGCATAAATGCACAGCATTAAGTAAGATTAGCAAGCATGTGCATTCCCTGGACTGATAGCGTAGTGCATAATTGCATAAATGCACAGCATTGAGTAAGGTTAGAAGCCTGTGCATCCCCTGGACTGATATCGTAGTGCATAATTGCATAAATACACAGCATTGAGTAAGGTTAGCAAGCATGTGCATCCCCCGGACTGATAGCGTAGTGCATAATTGCATAAATGCACAGCATTGAGTAAGGTTAGCAAGCATGTGCATCCCCCGGACTGATAGCGTAGTGCATAATTGCATAAATGCACAGCATTGAGTAAGGTTAGCAAGCATGTGCATCCCCTGGACTGATAGCGTAGTGCATAATTGCATAAATGCACACCATTGAGTAAGGTTAGCAAGCATGGGCCTTTCCTGGACTGTTGGTGCAGTGCATAATTGCATAAATGCACAGCTTTGAGTAAGGTTAGAAGCCTGTGCATCCCCTGGACTGATAGCGTAGTGCATAATTGCATAAATGCACAGCATTGAGTAAGGTTAGCAAGCATGTGCATTCCCTGGACTGATAGCGTAGTGCATAATTGCATAAATGCACAGCATTGAGTAAGATTAGCAAGCATGTGCATTCCCTGGATTGATAGCGTAGTGCATAATTGCATAAATGCACAGCATTGAGTAAGGTTAGAAGCCTGTGCATCCCCTTGACTGATATTGTAGTGCATAATTGCATAAATACACAGCATTGAGTAAGGTTAGCAAGCATGTGCATCCCCCGGACTGATAGCGTAGTGCATAATTGCATAAATGCACAGCATTGAGTAAGGTTAGCAAGCCTGTGCATCCCCCGGACTGATAGCGTAGTGCATAATTGCATAAATGCACAGCATTGAGTAAGGTTAGCAAGCATGTGCATTCCCTGGACTGATAGCGTAGTGCATAATTGCATAAATGCACAGCATTGAGTAAGGTTAGCAAGCATGTGCATCCCCTGGACTGATAGCCTAGTGCATAATATCATACATGCACAGCATTGAGTAAGATTAGCAAGCATGTGCATTCCCTGGATGATAGCGTAGAGCATAATTGCATAAATGCACAGCATTGAGTAAGGTTAGCAAGCATGTGCATCCCCTGGACTGATTGCATAAATGCAGAGCATTGAGTAAGGTTAGCAAGCATGTGCATCCCCTGGATTGATTGCATAAATGCACAGCATTGAGTAAGGTTAGCAAGCATGTGCATCCCCTGGACCGATTGCATAAATGCACAGCATTGAGTAAGGTTAGCAAGCATGTGCATTCCCTGGACTGATAGCGTAGTGCAGAATTGCATAAATGCACAGCATTGAGTAAGGTTAGAAGCCTGTGCATCCCCTGGACTGATAGCGTAGTGCATAATTGCATAAATACACAGCATTGAGTAAGGTTAGCAAGCATGTGCATCCCCCGGACTGATAGCGTAGTGCATAATTGCATAAATGCACAGCATTGAGTAAGGTTAGCAAGCATGTGCATCCCCCGGACTGATAGCGTAGTGCATAATTGCATAAATGCACAGCATTGAGTAAGGTTAGCAAGCATGTGCATTCCCTGGACTGATAGCGTAGTGCATAATTGCATAAATACACAGCATTGAGTAAGGTTAGCAAGCATGTGCATCCTCTGGACTGATAGCCTAGTGCATAATTGCATAAATGCACAGAATTGAGTAAGATTAGCAAGCATGTGCATTCCCTGGATGATAGCGTAGAGCATAATTGCATAAATGCACAGCATTGAGTAAGGTTAGCAAGCATGTGCATCCCCTGGACTGATTGCATAAACGCACAGCATTTAGTAAGTTTAGCAAGCATGTGCATTCCCTGGACTGTTTGCATAAATGCACAGCATTGAGTAAGGTTAGCAAGCATGTGCATCCCCTGGACTGATTGCATAAATGCACAGCATTGAGTAAGGTTAGCAAGCATGTGCATCCCCTGGACTGATTGCATAAATGCACAGCATTGAGTAAGGTTAGCAAGCATGTGCATTCCCTGGACTGATGTGTAGTGCATAATTGCATAAATGCACAGCTTTGAGTAAGGTTAGCAAGCATGTGCATTCCCTGGACTGATAGCATAGTGCATAATTGCATAAATGCACAGCATTGAGTAAGGTTAGCAAGCATGTGCATTCCCTGGACTGATAGCGTAGTGCATAATTGCATAAATGCACAGCATTGAGTAAGTTTAGCAAGCATGTGCATTCCCTGGACTAATAGCGTAGTGCATAATTGCATAAATGCACAGCATTGAGTAAGTTGAGCAAGCATGTGCATCCCCTGGACTGATTGCATAAATGCACAGCAAAGAGTAAGGTGAGCAAGCATGTGCATCCCCTGGACTGATTGCATAAATGCGCAGCAATGAGTAAGGTGAGCAAGCATGTGCATCCCCTGGACTGATTGCATAAATGCACAGCATTGAGTAAGGTGAGCAAGCATGTGCATTCCCTGGACTGATAGCATAAATGCACAGCATTGAGTAAGTTTAGCAAGCATGTGCATCCCCTGGACTGATTGCATAAATGCACAGCATTGAGTAAGGTTAGCAAGCATGTGCATCCCCTGGACTGATTGCATAAATGCACAGCATTGAGTAAGGTTAGCAAGCATGTGCATCCCCTGGACTGATAGTGTAGTGCATAATTGCACGGCCTTGGTCCAGATCATAAGTGCCGCAAGTGCTTGGGTCGCGAGTCTAGTGCTTGGGTCGCGAGTCTAGTGCTTGGGTCGCGAGTCTAGAGCTTGGGTTGCGAGTCTAGTGCTTGGGTCGCGAGTCTAGTGCTTGGGCCGCGAGTCTAGAGCTTGGGTCGAGAGTCTAGTGCTTGGGTCGCGAGTCTAGTGCTTGGGTCGCGAGTCTAGAGCTTGGGTCGCGAGTCTAGAGCTTGGGTCGCGTGTCTAGAGCTTGGGTCGCGTGTCTAGTGCTTGGGTCGCGAGTCTAGAGCTTGGGTCGCGAGTCTAGTGCTTGGGTCGCGAGTCTAGTGCTTGGGTCGCGAGTCTAGCACAATCAGCCCAGATTATTGGAGATAGTCATCTCTAGACCTCGGAGCGTGCAGTACTCCTGGCGGAAGGCGGCAATGATGTGCTCCTGGACTTGGGCACATAAGGGCTTAGACGGGCATACATGGTTGCCCCTGGTATACAATGGCAGTGCGACTGTGCACCAACCACATGATGGCAATGTCCGGTCAAATATGACCATAACTGGTCATGTTACGGTGGACTTGGACTAATATGGGCTCCAGATGAACATACATGATGACAGCATGTACACAGCGGAGGCTGAACCTGCCAGGTGAGGGCAACTTCTGGTGATGGGCAGCGGCACCAGGCCTATGATAGCAGCCGGGGGTGGGCATGGTAGCCTGTTCTACCCCTCCTCTGCGGCCCCGCGCTGTATATCTGTACTGCTGGATACCTCTGTAAAGCGCTCCCTTGCTTCTCGGAGCTAGGTCCGCGCTCAGTAAATACCCCCATAATATTACCAGTCATAGCCAGGCAGCAGAGGCTGGAAGTGCATTTAAGAAAGCCAGACCTCGTGCTGTTTCCCTCCCCCTCCAGACCTAGCCCCCGCCCTCCCCCTGCCCCACTTTGGACACCTTTCCCTCGCCTGCCTCCTTACAGCTGTCGTCATTCGGGGATTTGGTCTGAGAGCAGCTTTTGAAATGCGTCACATGTCTTTTTGGGGGAAATTGGCCACATTTCACCTGCTATTAAAGCAGAGCGCAACCCCCTGCCCCCGCGCCCGCAGCATAGCGCCCCCGCTCCACAGCAGCGAAGAAGAGGGAGTGAATCCTTGACACCTTCATTTGCAGCGGCTGGCTGCCATCGTCCGACGCTTCTCGGCGCTTGAAGTAGAATGGAGTCACGGGGGAGGGGGGGCTGCATGACCCCGCACATCACAGCGCGGAAAGGAACGCGGGAGGGAGCTTAATGACAGAACCTGAATAATTCATCGGGCGCGAAGGGCTGAAGCGGCGGCGAGGCCGCGGGATTAATCATGCAGGCGGCTGGGGGGTAAGGGGGGCTGGGGGCAGCGCGGCAGTAAATACCGCAAAGTGGGGGCGAGGCCCCAAGAAACAGGGTGACGAGTGAGTTAGTCAAGTCCATGGCAGGTGCGCAGGGCGCCATCGTTTAATACATAATGGGGGCGCCATTCGGAGGGGCGCAGGAAAGCCAGGGCGTGAATAATAAGAATATATTAATGCATGACGCAGCCATGGTCTTCATTACGCAAACAAGTAGCTGACTTCAGGCCCTTCACAGGTAAACGTGTATCACTACTGCTCCCCAATACAAAACACGACAACCTCCGGACACCCCTCTAACGGGGCGACTCCTGACCCATCCGCCCTGGGAGGCGGGGGGGGGGGGGGTGTGGAGGCATACAGCACTGTGACGAGGAAGAGCGGGACTTGGAGTAATGAAGAGTACCTGTAAATAAGTCAACAGCACCACCGCGTCCACCTCCTTGTTAACAAGTGGAACGCTCTGCGCCACACCAACACAAGCATGGCAGCGCTGTAGTTCTGCGCAGACCTCAGTTTATTGGGCTCAGAGGTACCAGGATTCAGTGCGCTACAGAGGACAATACTGCACCAGAAATCTGGCACACAACCCCAACTACGTATACCCTGTAAAGCCACACAAATGGCAGCCTTGCATCTCCGCTACATAGAAGGCTGCCAACCGCCAGGTGAAAGAGCAAGGACACAGCATGCTGCGTAAGCACTGGAAAAGGACAGTGTAGCATCGAAACATGGCCACCAAAAGCTCCTAGCCCTTGGTAGGAGGCTTAAGACACAAGCGCAGTATCTGACTGCAGGAAGAGTGTTGCCATGGCTATATAGATACACAGCACCCTAACACATCCACACCGCATGGACTGCTCACCCTCAGAGGGAAAGGGTGGACTAGGGCACCAAACCACTGTTGAGGTCACCCAACGGAGAGGGTGCCAGCTGCTGATGCCCTGTGTTAGGGAGCTCCATGTACGTGCATGGCCGCTGGACCCTGTCCAAAATCAATCAGATCCAGCACCAGTTTCCCCGTCGCTGGTATGCCACCTGAAGTACTGTAGGGCTACACCACCACACCACCAATGATGGGACGACTCAGACTACTTCCTCTGCACACCCCATTGCCCATCCCTGGGAGGGACATCACGCTGACTTTGGCCCACACATAAGGCCTCGTCGCGGTATATCTGCGGAATTAGTGCCAAACTCAATTACCCTTACAGCCTCTTGGTGCCGCGCATTTACCACGGGTTTACCAGTGGTTATAGGGCAGTGTTACTCCCCATTTTCAGAGTCCACAGGACTGGTTTGGGATTTCAGCGGCATCACTGCCAGCAGTAATTCTGCTGATTTTGCCAAGTTTTGGCAGTAAGGTGGAGGAGTTACCCCCAGCTTTTAGCCAGCCAGCTTTAGTAAACTTTACCACCTAATTTGTAGTATAGTGGGGCAGTAATGCAGCGGTAACATAATTACCACCACATTAATGCCATTTTTTCCTGCTTCACCGCATTTCTAATGAGGTTCATAGTTTCCACACTCACCCACACCCAAAAGCCAGACAATGAGAACAAGACGCACTCTGCTGGCTGGCATAGCAGAGGCCACACACTTGTCAGTGCCGCATCTCCCCCAACCCCCCAGGAGTGCCCCAAGGGTAGGTTTCGCTGCCTGTTAGTCGCCACTGTTTATATTTTGTCACTGCTTGCATTTTGCCTCTGGGTGATCAAAATGTAAGTGTTGATGCCTGTCATGTTGCCGCTGTGTGTATTTTGTCACTGCTTGCATTTCTCGTAGTGCCCGAAACATAGGTTTTGCTGCCTGTTATGTTGTCACAGTTGGTAATTTGCCATTGCATGCATCTTGTCCTCCTGAGTGTCCCATATGTAGGTTTTGCTGCCTGTCGTGCCATCACTGGTTGTAGTTTGTTTTCGCTTGCATTTTGCCTGCCCCCAGAGTGTCCCAAATGTAGGGTTTTTCTGCCTGTTATGTCACCACTGTGTGTATTTTGTCACTGCTTGCGTTTTGCCTCAGAGTGTCCAAAATGTTGGTTTTGTTGCCTGTTATGTCACCACTGTGTGTATTTTGCCACTGCTTGCATCTTTCTCCCAGAGTGTCCCAAAGGCAGATTTTTCTACTTGGTTATCACACTGCTGTTTGCATTTTGGCACACTTGCATTTTGTCCCCCAAAGTGTTCCCTACTAAAAATGCTCTAATACACTGCATACTCATCCTCAAACACTGAAAAAATCTCACACATAAAAAAACTAAACAAACACTGCAAACTACAAACACCCACAGCACCCAACAGGAAACTAAACCAATCACTAATCACCTATACACACTGAGGCACCAAACAGCACATCACGTCTACTAACAAAAAACAAACCAGCAGACACTGACCGGTGAAGCTACCAACAGTACATCAAAGCACTCTTGCACTTTCCCTCTCAATCCTACGAACTCAGCCCTCCCATTCCCCCTTCCTTTTGCGATCCGCCAGAGCGTCTGGAGACCATGACAATGGCAGCGGTGTGTGGTATAAATCGCAACATAAGGGGTGCAGAGGAGAAGAGAAGCTGCAGACAGAGGAGCGCATGGGGGATGTGTGCAGAGGCGAAAGCAAAGTGAGCGGTTCTGGGTGAGAAGTGGGGGTGCGTGGAGAGAAGAGCACACGTTTGGGGTGCAGAGGAGAAGCGGTGAAGGCAACTGGGGGTGCAGGCAGGGAGGAGAATGCTGCAGAATGCTGAGCCAGTGCAGGAAACATTCAGATTAATGGGAATAAGAGAACATATGTGAGATTTGTTTTCAATACTTGCATTAACATATTTCAAGTAACATACACATGCCCCGCGGCACTGAATGGTTTCTGATGCATATTAGAACACCCTCGTGGTGTTTCTGGGAAGCTGATTGGTCAGTCTGCGGGCTATGCGCACTGATATAGACCGCAGATTGATTACAGCCCGCAGATCGGGTGTTTGCAAAGCAAGCAGCTTCAACGTTATATTCTGCAACGTTGAAGCCGTTTACTTTGGTTTATATGAATGTGTTCATATACACGCGTGTTCTCAGCAGCGTTTTTGTAAAATAACCAATATGTTGTTATTTTACAAAAATGTTGCTGAGATTTGATTGCTCCCATTATGACGAACAGGCGCAATCCTGAAGGCGCACTGTCCTGCACTACGAGGACGCCCAGGCCCACTTGAGAATGCTGGCGGAGCCTGGGCGTCCTGATTTGGCGCAGTGAATCCTGCTTTTTAGCACATTCACTGCGCCAAGTTCAGAATCGGGCCATGAGGGTGTTCTAATAGCTTTATAGACCTGCAGCTCGGGACGTACCGGGCGTTATGGTCCCTCATACCTCGTTAAACTCGGTCTTCAGGGCCCATAACGCCCGGTACGGCCCGAGCGGCAGGTCTATAAAGCTATATTATTGCCCCCAACCCCCACGACCACTTGGCTCTGCACCAAACTCTGCCTCTGCCAGGGCAGAATCTTAGGAGGCTGCAACCAAATGAAGCCCGGCGACACAAACTGAATGGGGTGATTTGCCACCTGCACACCTGTGAATGCGCAGTGCCGCCATCTGCTTTACTGCGCCGCCGCCGCAGCAGGAGATTGCCCCTGGAATATTTAAAATGAAAGTGACTTGTGTCTTCTGCAATGCAGGCTTCCTCTCAAAGGCTTGGCAGCCTCCCACCTAGGGCCTGCATCCATGAGAAAGCCCCCCATGTAGGTTATGTTATGTACTGCACCAAATCCCCAGCGTAGCGGTCTCAGAGCGCCTGACTTGTCTGGAGTGGGCATATTGTGCCCTCGCCCGGGGTCTCCACGCCTTGCTCCATTAAGGCAAAAGAAGCAGGGGGTAAAGGTAAGCGGGTGGGATAGAGCCCCAGACCCTACTGGCATCAGGTAGGCTGCAGCTGGTTAAGGAATGTCTTGTGATGACTTGGGTGTATGGAGGTTCATTTAAACTGGACTACAGATCAATTATGCAAAAAAGAAGCGACATTATAGGAATTATAATATGCAGAGGGTGGTTAGCTCCCAACTCCCTGCACATCGAGAACCTGCCCCCGCGAGATGCCCAAGAGGCAGAGAGGGGGATGGCAACTATTACAAGTCAACAGAACTACCTCACTTGTAGACAAAGTAAAGTTTGATAAGAAATACATTTCTAAACTGCCAGATCCACAGATGTTGGCTTTTCTATTTTAATGAGATTTATTTTTCAGTCTTTTTTTGTGAGGACCTTGGCCCATGCACCAGAGTGACAAAATGATCAAAGTTACTGCACATATGATTGCAAAATTAAATGCCCTGGAGGTATTCCCGGCCAGCCCATGAGAGGGAACTGGTCAGGGGGCAGGGGGTGACCAGGCCTGCAAGGAACTGGCCAGGAGCTGGCCAGGGTGCAGGTGGGTGAACTGGCCTGAAAGGAGCTGCCAGGGTGCAGGTGGGTGAACTGGCCTGCAAGGAACTGGCCAGGATGTAGGTGGGTGAACTGGCCTGCAGCGAACTGGCCAGCAACTGGCCAGGGTGCAGGTGGGTGGACTGGCTTATAGGGAACTGGCCAGGAACTGGGCAGAGTGCAGGTGGGTGAACTGACCTGCAGGGAACTGGTCAGCAACTGGCCAGGGTGCAGGTGGGTGGACTGGCCTATAGGGAACTGGCCAGGGTCCAGGTGGGTGAACTGGCCTATGGGGAACTGACCAGGGTGCAGGTGGGTGAACTGACCTGCAAGGGACTGGCCAGGGTGCAGGTGGGTGAACTGACCCATAGGGAACTGACCAGGGTGCAGATGGGTGAACTGACCTGCAGGGAGCTGGCCAGGATGCAGGTGGCTGAACTGGTCCATAGGGAACTGGCCAGGGTCCAGGTGGGTGAACTGGCCTATGGGGAACTGACCAGGGTGCAGGTGGGTGAACTGACCTGCAAGGAACTGGCCAGCAACTGGCCAGGGTGCAGGTGGGTGGACTGGCTTATAGGGAACTGGCCAGGAACTGGGCAGAGTGCAGGTGGGTGAACTGACCTGCAGGGAACTGGTCAGCAACTGGCCAGGGTGCAGGTGGGTGGACTGGCCTATAGGGAACTGGCCAGGGTCCAGGTGGGTGAACTGGCCTATGGGGAACTGACCAGGGTGCAGGTGGGTGAACTGACCTGCAAGGGACTGGCCAGGGTGCAGGTGGGTGAACTGACCCATAGGGAACTGACCAGGGTGCAGATGGGTGAACTGACCTGCAGGGAGCTGGCCAGGATGCAGGTGGCTGAACTGGTCCATAGGGAACTGGCCAGGGTCCAGGTGGGTGAACTGGCCTATGGGGAACTGACCAGGGTGCAGGTGGGTGAACTGACCTGCAAGGAACTGGCCAGGGTGCAGGTGGGTGAACTGGCCTATAGGGAACTGACCAGGGTGCAGATGGGCGAACTGACCTGCAGGGAGCTGGCCAGGATGCAGGTGGCTGAACTGGCCTGCAGGGAACAGGTCAGCAACTGGCCAGGGTGCAGGTGGCTGAACTGGCCCATAGGGAACTGACCAGGGTACAGGTGGGTGAACTGTGTTCGGCAGAATCCTGTGCAGTGCCCTTAGGGACCACTAAACAAAATTAAGACTACAGGTGGTGATACAAGTTTTACCTTTGGTACAAGCCTGTACTACTATGTCAGAGTGGTAGCAGTGGCGGAGCAGCCAGGCTTATCTCAAGAGTATATGAGCAGTAGCAGAGATTACACAAAGGGACCACAATTACTGTGACTCAAGAAAACACTGACTCAAGGTTTCAGGTAGAAAAATATAAGTACATTTATTTTTAAACCATTCGTTATAACCACAATACTTCTGTTAAACTTCAATAAAAACCACACGTTAAATATACTACAACTAACCAATTCACTTTGTACAGTAAGTCTCAAGGTAAGTACCCTGTGTTGGAATGAACCGGTGTTAGGCACAAAAACACCTTACCGTGAATACGATTGCGATCACTTTTTTGACAGTTCGGTCTACTAAATAAACGCGTATCCGTGACATGAAATGCTACCGGGGCAAAAACACACTTAGCACCTGATATACCCAGAGGGAGTTGGAGGCAAAAATTACAGGCAATATTTTGGTTAGGCAGGCAGAATCAAGAAACACTCAGAGACAGGAGTTCAAAAGTCAAAGGGCCGGAGCCAGGGTCAAAAGACACCGAGGCCAGTTGCCGAAGATCACACGGTCCGACAGTTCACGATTCAACGTAGCCAAAAGTACTTCGATATTGTCAATGTTCGGAAGCAAAAGTTGTAAGAAGGAGGGAAGACAAGGGCAAGCCATGGAAATGAAGAAAAAGGGATTCACCCAGTTTCCTCAAGAAGAACACAGTACCTTGTTCCAATGGTGAAGCTGGTGCCCTGGCAGTTATTCCTGTTGGTTTCCCACAGACCCACGATTCCTGGAGCTTCGTCGAGAAGGAGGACTTCTGAAGGGGATCTGCACCACACAGGGATGAGGCCGGCAGCAGCGACACAGAATAAAAGGTGCGCTCCTTAAAAAACAGGAGAGGCTCTTCAGGTGGCTATCCGGACCACTACAGCAGTGTGCAGCGATTTCGACCATGGAAGAGGAACCTCTGGCTGTAGAAGATGAGCTAGTTATCCCCACCAAGCTCAAGGGAAGAAGACTATGGACTGGATCTTCTCTGAGTCGTTGAAGGGCAGATAGCTCAGGACTGCAGCAGGGTTTCACCGGGATGGGGTAGTTGCAGCAGCCGTCGTTCTCTCCGCTTCTCTTCGGTTCCTTGTAGTTCCAGTGGCAACTCTCTGACTTCTAGCCCAAGAGACCTGCCTTTTATGCGAAAAACCCCCATTCACGCATCCTGGCTGTCAATCACCCAGCAGGGGGGTTGTCCAGCCCGGACAACTACCCTGGCCAATCATGACAAAGTGCGACTTGGGTTTCCTAGGATACCCTGTGCAGGGGCTGACTACACCCCTCCCTCACATTCAGCCCACCTAGACGCCCAGGCGCCTTGAGGAGGGCTTCTGGGCAGAAGCCCGCCAAAAGACAGTGAACAATGAAGGCAAACCTGGTTTTCCGCGCAAAGTAAAACACAAGAAGGATTTTAACAAAAAGAAATGGCGAATAAACCCAACCGGAGCCAAGAGAAAGACGATTTGGTCAAGCGGGTTTATGTTCGAGGCTAATATAATAGCCAAGAACAGTACCACGTTTATCTAATATAATCGCAGTAGAAAAGTTAGGGTAGATACCACTGCCACCAGCCAAGTCTAAATGTTAAAAGAGCGAAACAATGCTCTAGGAGGTACAGATTAAAAGGGATACGAGTTAACCCTTTCCAGTACTCCATGGAAGATGTGGTGTACTGGATCTGTGGTCGATTGACTAAGTAAAGTTAATGGTAACTTTACCCTTTTCTGGGGGACAGTAGTCGCCTCAGAAATGGAGTCGAGGCGAGTCTCAAAGACAACCCTGTGCCACGGCACTGAAGGTGCTGTGTGACACACAAAAAGAAGGGGACTACTGAAGGGGTGTACTTCAAAGTGCACAATCACAAAAACAGGTAGAAACACATGGCAAAATCCAGGTAAGAGTGGGGGAAAAGCTCTCATTCTTACAAAGTGGAAAAAAATAGACTCCAGAAGTCCAGCAAAGCTGCTGGGGGACTCACTAGGTGAGGGAAATTAGCCATAAATGAGAATTCTCCCTAACAAAGTGGCCTGCAGGGAACTGGCCAGGGTGCAGAGGTAATTTGGAATGTACCGTTTCAGCATCCTCATACAAACAATATCGAGTTTGGCAGCATCTAAAAAAAAGATCGCTGAGCCTAAATGCTTTAGAAAACATCTTGTGGGTGGCAAGTACAATCCAACGTTCAGTTGACAATGAATCAAGGCGAAACCACACACATCTGGTAGCAAATAAACTATGTGTAACTGATATGGACCTTGATCCAAACCCATTTGTGAGTCACACTCATGCAAGAGAAGGTACTGATGTCCCACTAATCATTAATACTCCGAAGGACCACTACTTCACCCCAATCACTGGCAGCACGAATATAAGAGAAAGACCTTACAAAGTACATACTAGTATTCTCCCTCGTACTCACAATGCAGAAGCAGACAATTCACAAGATTCGTTCTTACTTCCCTTGTAAACGTGTTTGAATCCCTCAAAGAAGAGGTTCACACCTATTCAGACATCCTGATGGAGCTATCAAAAGAAGTGGGCAGCTGTGAAACCTCTTTAGTCGGCCTGAGTGCAGAACTAAATAGTCACCAAAAAGACATGGTGGGCCTTCACTGAACAATGAAAAAGCCCAAATAGATAGCCGGAAAGTTTTACAAACAGATCTCAGATCATTCAAAGAAACACATTGAGGAATGTGGAACGATATTAAACGTCTTCTGGTGGACTGGACTCTGAATCCCAACACTGTTTCAGGATGTGATGAAATTTTCTATGCCGATGATACTTCACGCTCAATATCGGTCCTTGAAAAATTCCTGAGACTGCTCAATTAGTCGACGGAAATGAGCTCAATAAAGTATCACAACAAGAGAGATATGAACAAGAATCCACTAGAAACCTCAGCGGACTCGACGTCTGGCGCAGAAAAAACGAGCACACCCAAGGAGACTCAGCTGTTAACTAACCAAGAAGACGGAGAAGACGCGACCCCTGTAACAAACAAATTGTGTAAAAACACAAGAAAAAGGCAAATAGGAAAGTACCTTCCAACCCTCCAGAGGACATCCTGGACAGTCAACCAAGATAGGTGATAAGCCCAAACTTGGGACACAGTAAATATCAGGAAAAAGGAATGTTTTCAAAGTTTTAAATATTGTTACAGAATCCAATCTTCAAAATGGAAAGAGGAGTAAAACAAAGAGCTCGGCTGCTGCATCTGTCCAAAAAACAAAAAACAAAAACATGCTGAGGAGCGACTAGTTTGACCATAATGAGGAGGAAATAGCTGTTATTGATCCAGTCCACCATTAAAGAAGATCGATTCATCTGCAGTCGATCGGCGCTTGGAAGAAACATTGCAACCCACTGGCCTCACTTCAGACCAGAGAAATCTTTACAAACCCTTTGCAGTGCCGAAAGTGGGGATCCGTCAAATAAATCAGAAAAAGGACCAAAAAGCTCTGAATCGAAGTAACATGTTGGCACATACAAAAACATTTCCTGATTGTATTTTGTTTTCCACCCAAGATATTCATTGTCTCTTTTCCCCTACGAAAAATGTACTTACATAGCAGAACCTATTCTAAAAAATACTGAAGGCGTGAAAGCTCTATATACGTGTGCTAGTGATCTAAAAAAAGTAGGTGTAGCAGTCTTTACCACCAAACCTCCTTCCAATGAGTCAGATAACGGAGAACCAGATGCGACTGTCAATACACTTGTGTATAGGCGCGTTATAAATGCCATATCATATCATACACCAAAAATACCTATACAAGTACATTCAATGGAAATACAAGCTCCTGCTACCCAAAGTTCGAACTCTGAAAAAGTCATTAAAGAGAAATCTAATCTATGGACTCTGCTCCCTGATATTCTAATGGAGGTATTCTAGGGACTACACGTCACATAGGGAAAAGAAGACTTACATTTAATAAGCTGGAAAACTAGAGGGCCGGCATCATTCCGGACACAGCTAATAGCCGTGTGATTTTTAAAGATCATGATTTAATGTTCCTACAAGAGACTTGGCTCCTCGAGGAGCTGCATGTTGATGGGTTTACAACATTTTCCCAGTTTGCCACTCCTAGTAACGGGGGTCGCCCATCAGGTGGTGGGCTGACTGTTATAGAAAACACTGCTGGTCGAAATATTGAATGTATAACCCAGGATACAGCAGATATCCTTGTTACTAGATGTGTCATAAAGTGGGTTAACACAATAAGAGGCCTGCTTTTGATTAATATGTATTGGAACCCAGTGAGCAGAGGTTTCATATCTTTCCTTGAAGATCTTTCCATCACTCTTACTGAAATGAATATTCGATTTCCCGATGACTTAATCTTAATAAGTGGTGATTTTAATGCATAGTGTTCACCCTTAGTTAGGAACTTTTCAAAAGCAGGGATAAAAAAAATGCAATTGTGAAGTCTGGGACATTGTTTCATGATTGGAACCGAACCATTATGAACAGGAATATAAACACTGATTCTCCCCTGCGCCAACGTGGTCGAATGGCAAAGTAAAATCAAACATTGACCATATAGTGGTGTCTACAGAACTATTCCAGTGTTGCCAAAGGATCAATGTTATCTCTAGGAAACAGTGATCAAAGTTCTCTACAAGATAGGATTTTTCTGGAACAATTTTAAATCAAAAGCTCATATACCCCAAACTCCAGGTCAATCCGCAAGGAAACCGAATTGTTTGTTTTGGCAATCAGGGCACAAAGCTAAACTCTAAATTAGAGTCTATCATATATGGTCTTCTCACATATCCTTATATCATGGAACTCTAGGGGTAATCGTGCACTTCAGCAGACCTCCTCTAGCGCTGCTCTCTTACGTGATGCAAGCATTTCCTGCTTGCAGGAAACCAGGGCTCTTTCCCCGTTGGCGTTGGATGGATTTCTTGTACATCAAGTGCTTGCTGTAAACAAATCTAAAGGCAGACCGTCAGGAGGCCTGCTCATTGCAGTCAGAAATACCTTATTAGTTAAATGCGTCAAGCTTTTCACGATTCACAGGGGGTGTATTGCTATGCTCTTGAATTCTTTCCACCCTGGTCCCCTGGGCTATCTACTGATTATCAATGTGTATTGGTGCCCTGATCTTGAGTTGAATGAATTTATAGAGATGATTGATGGTATTATACAGGAATGTCAAGTGCTATGTAAAACTCTTAATATTATTATTACAGGGGACTTCAGTGCTGAAGTAGGTCCAGGGAAATTTGGTGCACATGAGGGACAAAGCACCAATCCTGTAGAGTACAGCTCATCTCGGGAAAAAGTGCAGGGAGCCTTGTGGTATCATTTCCTCTCTGATTGGGGTCTTCATTGCGTAAATGAGCTCTTGGGGGCTGGTATGGATTGCTATACATGGACAAATGGGACAGAGTGCTCCACCATTGACTATGTTTTTGTAAAAATGATCTTATTTAATATAATTTCAGACTTCTCTATAACACCCACAGATGATAGTGATCATAGACTGCTTAAAGTTTCCATACAAGCTCCTCAAGCCCCCCAGTAAGGGGACGTTCGTGCAATTGCTGGAGCTTAATAATGCCTGTAATAGAATCAACTGGCACTGCAATAATATCTCGAAAGTCAATAAGGTTTTTTTGCAAGATTTTGAATTGAATGGTTTTGATAAAAAACGGATAATCTATGCACATGATGACTTTGAGAGGTATGTAAAAGGTGTCATATCGGGACCCTCAGGGACTAAGAGACCCATGGCAGCTCTGCACACTCACGTGCATGTTATTAATCCATCTATGCACAAACTTAAGAAAGAGAGGAACCATGAGATCCGTTTACTATTAAAAATGCCTGGTATTCATTTACTCAGAGAGGGCAAAAAATAAATGGAAAATCAGGGCCACAATTCTTAGAGCCTCACTCTATCAGTAGGATGCAGAAAATATGCTACAGGCTCTCTCTCATGTCAATACTCTGAATTTCTGGACTCTGATAAATAAGAGAGAGGACGTTCAAGTCAGAGCACAAACAGTCTGTACCTCCTCCGAGGTTTGGGAAGGGCATTTTGGCACTCTTTATAGCACCCCAGATATTAACTGGACTGTGCCGCAGGATGTCTGGTCATGTCAATGGACCATCCCCTTTGTATTGACTGATATTCAGAGAATGATTGCTCGCTGCTCGGCATCTCGGGCACAGGCTCCTAATTTGCTTGCTAATGCAGTTTTTAAGGGAAATCCAAATTTGTGGGCAAGGATTGTTTTTCTTATTTAAAGATATCGTAATCACTAGGGTATTCCCAAAGAGCTGGCACATGTCTTATGTAGTGCCTATTTATAAAAAGGGTGTCAGATCCTCATCTTCCAGCTATAGACCAATTGCTCTGCTGGTCGCCGATTCAAAAATCTTTGCTTCTCTTAATTTGGAATATATACAGGACTGGATAGGGGATCAGAGGATCCTTTCCCCCTTTCAATTTGGATTTAGAAAGTATGTGGGCACGGATGCAGGTGGGCTTCTGATAAATATCATGCAGCAACAGGCTCGGATTATGGGAAGCACTCCCATTTATTTGGCGTTGATCGATTTTATGTCTGCGTTTGATCTAGTGAATAGAACCATACTATGGGGCAAATTGTATGCAATGGGTATGCCTGCGCCGTTGCTATCTATACTTTACCATCTTCATGTAGAAACAAAAATAAAGGTGCGTTTGAGCATCGATGGATCCTTGGCAGAGGAAATTAAGGCCGCTAATGGCCTTAGACAGGGCTGCATCTTTGCTTCGCAGCACCAAAAGTAGAGGGAGTCAAGGTTGTCTGGTCAGCGTATGCAGACGATGTTATTTTGTATGATCACACTCCCATTGGCTTGCAACGTTTATTGTCCTCTTTTAAGAACTATACTCAGGCCAACTCACTAGTAATCAATCACAGCAAAACTCTCATATTACGTTTAGGTTATCGGAAAAGCCCTATTAGGTTTTCATGGTTTCTTGATCATGTGAAACTAACAGTGTGTCACGCCTTTAGATATCTGGGCTATCCCATCTTTGAGGACACAAAAAGGGCTCATTTCCGTGACTATTTGGATAAGAAAATCAGTCCTTTGATTTCTCAATTTCGCAAAATAGATAACAAGTATGGGACATTTTCCCTTCTACTGTGCCTTCATATGTATAGACATAAAACTGTGGCACAGTTTAGCTATGGGCTTGAATTTTCTCCGCTCTGGTGCAGGAAGGCGCTTTGGATTAAGGCGCTATATAAATAACACATCATTATCATTATTAAATCGTTAAATATGAGGCCTGACTTTTAAAATCCATGGTTTGCTGTCTTCCAAAATGTGTACCTGCGGCCGCTATCCGATATGAATTGGGGTTATTTTCTATATCATGTACAATCAAGTGCGACGAGCCGCAATATATAGGAAATTGCTGGTGGTTAATGATACCAATTTGTATGGAATTATGGGCAGGGGGCTTGTCAAATGTAACGCCATATCCAATGTCCTGCAGAATCTGGAAAAGGAGGTATCAGAATCACTTGGAAAAGTAGGGGTGTCCTGGGATCTATTGATTTCGAACCCTATGAAGGTTGAGAGTTTATTGCAGCATTGCGATTGGAACACCACGGTCAATGAAGTCCTGCATAAGAAACTCTATTGCCAATTGGTATCCAAAAATAAAAAGCTGGGCACCACTGAACCTTATCTACTTAAATTTCCTGATAAAGTGTGGAGGCAGGATTTTTTGAGATTCCGGTTTAATGTATTGGAGACAGGAATGATATTGAATATTAGGTCAGGCGATCCCTTCACAATCCATCAATGCAGATTTTGTAAAAATGAGGCCCAGGCTGAAAGATTGGAACATATTTTGACTGAATGTGCCGGCTTATGGCCAGATCGTATTAAATGTTTTTCAGAATTTGTACCAAATACTGAATGCGTTGATCTTAAAGCTCTATGGATGGACATGTTACATGGGAATCGAGTCAGGCTACAGCTAGCAGTTCTTCGATTACTAAAGACAAATTGTGGATTGTGATGGTGACATTTGGTAGAACCCCATTGGGCTATGAATGAACTGTTTTTGATGTCTCGATCAAAAGATTTGAATTATGAACTTAAATTTTATGTATGGTTTTATGTTTTCTTTAGATATTGAGGATTTGAATTTTTTTCTTTTTGTCCTCTGCTGTTTGCTTGAATTTAATGTGTAAGTATATGCACATGTATTTTCTCTTTTAGTAAATGTGTGTTTTTTGTAATGGTTACTGTGTAACCAAAACAAATTTTAAAAAAAAGAAAAAAAAAAGAAATGCAAACTTTATGTCCAACTGGAAATTCTGTAGAATTTCTATGAGATCTTCATCCCCCGAAACCTAAAAAGGGTACACGTATAAAGAATTATCAACGTACCTTGGATGAGGTAACTTATGTAGAAAAAAAGTACCTTAACTAAAAGGTATGTGACTTAAATATTACCGGTGTGTCCACACGAATGTTAGAATTGGAAAAGAATTAAAAATAAAAATATATATAAATATTGGTCACGTGAATGACGAACCTTGCGTAATATACACAATGGACACATCATGCTTCAAGCCCTCTTGCCACCTGAAGCGCAACATTTTTGGTTGCTAATAAACCAAAATGCCCAATCCCAGGGAGTACAACAATCTACTACAATATCAAATGACACCTGGATAAAGCATTTCACTGAAACATCGGTAAAGCTACCTGTGGCTCGGGTTGACAACCAAAGCAAAGTTAAATGGGAACTTCATATTGAAAAGGAAGATATAGAAAGTTTTATTAAAAAATCATCTAAATCATGAACGGCTGGGCCGAATGGCCTAACCAATGTGATATTAAAACTTGATTCAACAACTTGGTCAATAATCCTATTGAGCTCTTTATAAACGTCATAAGAACCCAATCACTTCCAGAGTCTTGGAAACAAGCGATTATCATTCCCATATACAAAAGGGGCGAAAGAACGAATCCAGCAAACTATCGCCCAAAAACGCTCTTAGACTGTGACAGTAAAATATTTACTCACATGGTCCTCAAAGATCTGTTGGAATGGGTAGATTGTCACTCAATTCTATCCAAACACCAGATAGTTTTTCGAAAAGGTGTATCGACCTTATTGAAGGGGTGAACTTTGAACATCATAAAAGAATATAGCCTGCAAAAAAACTCAATGCCAAGCTCTTATCGACCTATCAAAAGCGTTTGATTTAGTCAATAGAGAAAAATTATGGATTAAGCTAACGCAATGGAACATCCCCGAATGTCTGTTACAGGTAATCATGGCCTTACATGAACAAACAATAGTTCAGATAAGATTACATTTGATTGGCGATCTATCATCAGATCTATCCATCAAAAATGGTGTAAGACAAGGCTGTATTCTTGCAGCCGTTTTGTTCAATCTTTATCTTGCCGACTTGGCCGAATTCTTACTAGCCCATTCCTTTGTGAGTCCGTCTGTGGGCAAATGCAGAATCCACTTCTTACCCTATGCCGATGATCTTGCACTAATAGACCACACTGCAGTAGGGATACGATAATGGACACTCCTTGGGAAATAAACCTCTTAAGAAATTAGGCCTACTACCTGCATGGGGGCACGCTTCCTTTTAGAGTTATTCTGGCCTATAGGGACCTATTTTTGTGTTTTCTTGTGCGCCTTACCAAGGCCATCTTAAGAGACTGTCAGGTCCCGAATGCCCGCAGGACTGTTTCGGTCACCCTATTATTAAAACAATCAGGGCTGGACCCTAAGATACATTCGAACTTTAGACCTATTTCGAATGCTCCTTTCTTACTTAAGGTGCTGGATCAAGTGGCTATGTCACAATTGCAGGTCTTCTTGGAGACATCTGGAGCACGTCATCCTCAGCAATCAGGCTTCGGAGCCTGTTTTGGCACTGAAAGTGCCCTGTTGAATATGCAATCTGAGATGCTTCGGATTATAGATGAGGGCAAGGCGGGTTTGCTGATGTTGTTGGACTTGTCAGCAGCCTTTGACCTTGTCGACCACAGCAAGCTCCTAATGAACAAGAGAGGGGCTGGCATTTACTCATTCGAAGCAATTACCTGGATTAGCTCACTCTTATCTAACTGAGTATCTTGGATCGTTTAGGGAAATGTTTCCTCATCTGACAAAGTGCTAAAATGTGGAGTTCCACAGGGCGCATGCTTGTCTCCTTCTCTTTTTAACGTGTTCTGCCGCCCTCTTTATGATCTCCAAGAAGGATTAGCAGTACCCTTTACCAATTATGCTGATGACCCTCAGCTCGTGTTTGAGCTGAGTAGCTCTCTCAAAATAGACTGTGAGAGGATAAACATGGAAGATACCAAAATCCAGAACTGGAGGACGAATAATGGCATGTGCCTAAATGCTAGTAAAACCGAGCTCATGCTCTTTGGCTCACCTCAGGCCAGCGCTAAACTGGACTGTCAGTACAAAGGTTTTATGATTGAACAACATCTCACCAAGGTGGTTGACACGGGTAAAACTCTCAGTGTCACTTTTGAATCATCTTTAAACCTGGACGCTCACATTACTAATATCCCCAATGAAACCCAATATTTTATCAGACTCCTGAGATGAATTAAGCCATATGTCTCTGAGGTTAACTGTGCTACACTGGTGCGCGCACACATAGCACCTAGATTAGATTATTGTAACGCGCTCGTGGTTGGAATCAGCACCAACGGACTGAGACGCCTGCAGGTGCAACAAAATGTCGCCGTGCGGATCGTCAAGAACGCCCCTGGGCATGAGCCTATTTCGGCACACAGAAGGAGTCTACACTGTCTGCCGGTGAAAGCATGCATTCAGTTCAAAGCGCTGACCCTGTCCCATAAATGTCTTCATGGTAATGCACCCCAGTACCTGAAAGCGGGTCTAGTTGCAAACTCTTCGGGGCAAACTACAAGGTCGAGCAATGGGGTGTCCTTGCTGGCACCACGGTGTAAAAGGCCTGGGCAGAGCTTTTGCTGTACAAACCACTAAGAGGTGGAATGAACTCCCCCAAACTATTGAGTTTTAGAAAGAAATTGAAAACTCTTCTTTTTGAATAATGTGCCTTTCTTGTCCTCTTCTGTGGTGGCTTTCTTGCCCCACTATCTGCATCTTTTTCTTTCTTCTTGCCCCCTGATGCCTGCGGGCTCTGGCACATTTCCAGTGGATAAATAAATTACAGCATCTAATTAAAGGAATGGAACTGTATGCTCATGAAAATGATCTGGTCATTAATTCATCAAAATCTAATATCATTATATTCCGAAAAAACCCAATTATGTTCGGAAAACAACAACAACAAAAAACACAACTTGCATTGAATGTTGAACCAATGAAGCCTGATGATTGTAAAGAAGGTCATATACCTAGGTTTTCACCTGAATTCCACCATATCAATGAAAGCTTTAAGCGAACAATTGGAAAGTAAAATACTTCAATCTACTAGTCAAATGAAAAAACTGTTAAACTCCCTTTGTATATTTTCACTTTTACCACTTCTAAAATTCTGTAAAAGTAAAGTGATACCGGACATGTTATACGGCCTGAAAATCTATCCAAGTGCTCGTTTTATTAATTGGGCTTGCCTTGAAGGTCAGTTGTGGAAAAAGACACTGCGCCTACCAATGTCTCGGCCTATTTCTTGGTTGCGTTACAAACTTGGTCTGCATTCATTACAATCACACATCAATTGGAAATTTCTTGTGTTATTTAGATCAATTATTGATCCATACAAGAACTCTCTTTATGAAGACATTGAAGTTCATAGAGCATCACAAAAGAGTAAATATGTGTTAAGTCTACAAGTCGACACCGAAAACAACTTGCAAACATGTGAAACAACCAGTGAGACACTAGTTGCAAACCCTAACAAAGTTAAACGAGCCCTAATTAGAGCAGATTGGATTGCAACTGGAGCATCTCTTAAATATATGAAAAACATTAGAAATGTTGGTGTTTGCGAAAAATCAAGCAACTATGTGCTTCCTTATTTAAGAAAATTTCCGAATCCAATTTGGTGCTCCAAATTATTACGATTTTGATTAAATTCTGGCATAGACTTTCATCCGGAAAGGAAATCTTCTTCTTGTCAGGACTTGCTTGTCGTGAAGTTTAGAGAGACTTCCGTCCACAAGTACCACACAGAGAGAACGCAAAATCACTCTCTGTGCAATCTTTGAGGCCACAGGTGGGAGATGCTTGAAGCCTGGAACCGCGGAACACTGGAACCCCAAGGCCACTGAAAAGCAAAATGCCAATTAGCACCAAATGATTACAGTAAGCATAAGAGTACACAAATGATTGTAACAAACTTACCTAGCAGGGGTAGTGGTGTAGCTCCTAACCCCTGAGGGCTTAGGGTGTCGTTCCGTGGGGGACACGTGAGCAGGAACCCAGATGGAAGTGGGGTGAGTAGAGAGGTATATCAGTAGAGTGTACAAACACTGACTGGCCCACCTGTAGCTGAGTCATGAGAAAAACCAGAGAGTCTGTGACAAGTATCCTGGAGTTGACAAGGTAACAAAAGGAAGTGCTGGAGGCGGGACGCCAAGACAGAGGGTATTCCAATAGAGGTCCGTGTAGCAAATCCGAGATCAAGTAGTCTGTGGTATCAGAGCGGAGAGTCACAACAGAAGCGCAAATCCAAGCCAAGTCCGTAAGAGAGTTCCAAGGTTGTACATCCGTGATGCAGGTATGATCCATAATCGCTGTACAAAGCTCAAAGGAACAGCTGTGAAGCAAGGAGCTATGGGTGAATTAGCGTTTAAATAGCAAACGCTTCTGCGTCACGTGACCCGTAATCGTAGCACGTGACCGGGAGCCAAGCGTCATCCGACGCGGAAGCGATCGCCCACGGATGCTTTCTCCCATGCGCCATGGCAGGCGCCAACAAAGGAAGGGAGAGGTTCGGACCGAACCCTGTGCCCACCACATCCCGCATGGGTGACACGGCTCAGAGGGAAACGGGGAGCCGGATGCTCACGTGACCCCCGCCCTACGTGAGTAACAGAGGAGGGGAATACGGGACCTGTGGGTGCATGGGTGCTATGGGACAACTAGATGTTGTAGGTGTGGGAATATGGTGTGAAACTGATGGGAGCGAAACTGAAGGGAGCATGACAGAGCCCCCCCAAAGGCCCACGACCTGACCCTGTGTGTAGGAAGGATGATCCCTATGGAAGCGGGAGACCAGACGGGGTGCATGGACATCCCTAGCAGGGACCCAGGAGCGCTCCTCGGGACCATAACCCTCCCAGTCCACCAAGTACTGCAAGCAAACCTTGAAAACACGAGAACCCAGAATGCCAGACACCACAAACACATCAGGGGAGTCCGGAGAAACCAGAGCTGCCGGGGAACGGAGGCGGGTAGAACCGGGACAAGGCTTGAGCAAGGAGGTGTGAAACACAGGGTGAAGCCGCCAAGACCGCAGGACCAGGAGCTGATAGGCCACGGGATTGATCACACGGGAGATCACACAGGGACCAACAAACCAGGGCAATAACTTGCGGCACCCCGACAACTGGAGATGCCGAGTGGACAGCCAGACCCTATCCCCCACAGAATGGACCGGGGCCACCGACCATTTCCGGTCTGCCACGGACTTCAATGAAGCCTGAGCTTCCCGGAGATGGGCCAGATTCTGCAAGTGGACGGCGGACAAATCCCGGACACAGGTGGTAGCGGCTGGATTGCCAGAAAGCGAGAAATCAGGGACAGGCAGGACCCGAAGATGCTGACCATAGAGGGCGTAGAATGGAGAGAAACCAGTGGAAGAATGCACAGTGTTGTTGTACGCGAATTCAGCCAGATGCAGGACACGAAACCAGGACTGGTGATGCTGAAGCGTTAAGCAACATAAGTATTGCTCCATGGTTTGGTTGACTCGCTCGGTCTGCCCATCCGTCTCCGGATGGTAGGCCGAGGAGTAACACAAATCTATCCCTATCAATTTAGTCAGGACTCGCCAGAAGCGTGACGTAAATTGGGAACCCCTGTCGGAAACCAACACAGAAGGCAACCCAAACAAGCAGACCACAGACTTGAAAAACAACCCTGCCAGGACAGGAGCGGAAGGTATGCCCGCAAATGAATGAATCGTCCCATCTTCGTAAAGGAATCCACCACTACCCAGACAGAGTCAAAGCCCTGCATCCTTGGTAAGTCCGTCACAAAGTCCATGGTAAGGGTATGCCATGGCTTTGGGGGTATGGGTAGCGATCTTAGCAGGCCCAATGGACGTCCCTTACGATGTTTACACTGGGCACAGATGGAGCAGGTGTTCACGTAGCATTCTACATCCCGTCTCATGGAAGGCCACCAAAACCAGCGCTGTAAGAGCGACAGGGTTCTTCTTTGACCAGGATGACCATTTATGGGTAAGCCATGGGACCACTCCAGGGCGATATTACGAGTGTCTGTCGTGGGCAGAAACAATCTATTCTGTACAAAAGGCAACCCGTCGTGAAGCACAAGATCCCATTCCGAGAGCAGGTTTGGGTGCCCAGATACCCAAGTGTGGATAGAGTCCAAGAGAGGTAAAGGAGGAGTACAAAGGCATACGAAGCTATGTTTGTCCAATAAGGACTCAGGGTAGACAGGCAGTGAAACGCCGCCAGGAGAACGAGATAACGCATCAGCCTTCCCATGAGTGGTACCTGACCGGTGTTTGATTTGGAAATCGTAAGCGGCAAAAAACAAGTGCCATCTAACCTGTCTGCTGTTGATGCACTTGATTGAGGCCAGGTCTTGGAGGTTTTGGTGGTCCGAAAACACAGTTGTTCGGTGTTTGGCACCCAAGAGGTGGTGACGCCATACCTGGAATGCATCTTTCACCACTAACAACTCCTTTTCGGTTACTGTATAGTGGCTTTCCGTGGGGGTGAACTTACGGGAATGGAATGCAACGGGATGTAAGCGGCCTGTGGAGGGACACTCTTGAGACAGAATCGCCCCCAGGGCAAACGAGGACGCGTCTGCCTCGACTATGAATGGCAACTCGGGGTCAGGGTGCTGAAGGACCGGGGCAGTGGTAAAAGCCATTTTCAGTGTATCAAAAGCTAGTTGATATTCCTCCGACCATAGGTAAGGGACATGAGGACTGGTCAGAGAAGTGAGAGGTGCCACAATGCAGGAGAACCCAAAGATGAAACACCTATAAAAGTTAGAGAATCCCAAAAGTGGCTATAATGCTTTGAGGTTAGTTGGTGCTGGCCAGTCCAGCACTGCCTTGACCTTGGCCTGATTCATGGCTAAACCATCTGGCGTGATATGGAACCCCAAGAACTCAACATTGTCGACGTGGAATTGGCATTTCTCTGGCTTTGCAAAAAGGGAATGTTTATGTAACCGTGCCAATACCTCACGTACATGCAACACGTGTTCCTCCATCGTCTGTGAAAATATGAGGATATCATCCAAATAGACGAGCATGAACACATCTAGTATGTCGCTAAAGACTTAGTTCATGAAACGCTGAAACGTGGCTGGGGCGTTGCACAGTCCAAATGGCATGAACATGTATACGTAGAGCCCATAGCGAGTACAAAAAGCAGTTTTCCATTCGTCCCCTTTTTGGACACGGACCAGATTGTAGGCCCCCCTGAGATCTAATTTGGTATACACTGATGCATGTGTAAGGCGGTCCAGCAAGGGGGTTATCAGAGGTATGGGGTACCAGTCTTTTTTAGTGATGGCATTAAGCCAACGGTAGTCCACACAGGGGCAGGGATCTCCTTCTTTCTTGGGGACAAAGAAGATCGGACTGGCTGCTGGGGACGAGGATGGACGTATATGTCCCAACTGTAGGGATTTCTGTACATAGGTTCTTAGTGCTTGTTCTTCAGAAGGGGACAGTGAATAGATACAAACCTTCGGGACCACTGAATCAGGAAGCAGGTCTATGGGGCAGCCATATGGCCTATGAGGAGGGAGGACCTCAGAGGATCCCTGGTCAAAGACTTCCCGGAAGTCCTGGTAGACCTCCGGGATGCCCCCGACTACTAGACCCACTACATGAGAGTCCACTGAAGAGGCCCGGGGTTCTTCTAGAGTAAGTTGTGCAACAGCACCCAGAGCCCGTGCTGGTGTTTCATCGCCTTAGGGTAACAAGAGGCAGAACTCCTGGCATATATCGGATTCGAAGTGCACTGATCCTGTCTTCCAGTTAATAAGCGGGTTGTGTTGCCTCAACCATGGTATGCCCAATATGAGACTAAACTGTGGCATGGCAATCAGATTGAAACTAATGGTCTCCTTATGAGTAGCCTGGATGACTAGAATGAGTGGAGCAGTTTGCTGTTTAACAGGACCAGACACCAGGGCAGTACCATCCACAGCCTGTATGGGTTCAGGCCGCGTTTTGGTTACCAGACGGAGGTTCAGGGATAAGGCTAATGTGATATCAATGTAGTTCCCTGTGGCCCCTGAATCGATAATGATATTAACAGGATGTGTGATGTCTGGGGTGGGTTGTAGGAAAGCCTGTACAACAATGGGCCTGATGCTGCCAAAAGCGGGTACAGAATCTGGGGTTAAACAGGAAGAGCTCGATCCAGTCCCCGGACCTATGATCGAGCTGTCCGAAAAACCTGATTCCTGGGTTTCGGACGACGTGGACATTCTTCATTCTTTTACAAAATGCCCATCTAGGCCACAACAGTAGCAGGCGTTATCCACCCTCCTGCGTTCCCTCTCTGTTGGCGTGATTGGACTACGATCCCTCCTACTTGCATGGGTTCTGCTGATGAGTCAGAAGAGGAAGAGGCAGTAGTCGAGACAGAGGAACCAGAGAACCCGGCTTCGGCTCTGCGTTCAGATCGGCGTGCGTCGACCTCTAGAGCCAAATCCACCAGATCGGGGAACTGAGTGGGCAAGGAATGGACAACCGAAAGGGCGTCTTTCATGGTGTTACTCAAACCCCTGTAGAATACCACCGCCCTCTTGTTTTCAGGCCATGAGGTTTCCGCTGACAACTGATTGAAACGGGTGATGTACTCTGAGTGTTCCTCTACCCTGATGAAGATCCAACAACTCCAAGTCCCGGGACTGGACCTTGTGACGAGTGTCAAAGACTTGTGACATCTCTGTCACTAGGAGGTCGAAGTCATACAAGGTAGGCCTATCACTTTCGAGAAGTGGGTTAGCCCAGGCAGCTGCAATGCCTGCCAGATGGGAACAATGTAAAGGCTGCTTTAGTGGTGGAATCAGGAAAAGCAGTGGGCCTACATAGGAAGTGCAGCTTACATTCGTTGAGAAAGGTGCAGAACTTTCTGGGGTCCCCCTGGAATCTTTCAGGTGCTGCCAAAGGGAAAGGAGAGGGAAGAACCACGGGAGTGGGGTTTTGTATGTTGGCAGCCTGGGGATAAGGAGGGGGTGGTGTTGCGTCCCCGAATTTGGCATCCGCGGAGAGGGGATGGCGAACACTCTGCATGGAATCTAAGCGGTGGTGAATGGCTGTGGTGGCTGCAGCCATGTCAGCTCTTAGCACTGTACCATGGCGGCCATGGGGTCATCCGCGGAGCCCTCCATAACCCACACGACAATGGCTTCACAGTCTGTCAAGACTTGCTTGTCGTGAAGATTAGAGAGACCTCTGTCCACAAGTACCACACAGAGAGAATGCAAAATCACTCTCTGTGCAATCTTTGAGGCCACAGGTGGGAGATGCTCGAAAGCCCGGAACTGCGGAACATTGGAACCCAAGGCCACTGAAAAGTAAAATGCCAATTAGCACCAAACGATCACAGTAAGCATAAGAGTACACAAATGATTGTAACGAGCTTACCTAGCAGGGGTAGTGGTGTAGCTCCTAACCACCGAGGGCCTAGGGTGTCATTCCGTGGGGGACACATGAGCAGGAACCCAGATGGAAGTGGGGTGAGTAGTGAGGTATATCAGTTGAGTGTACAAACACTGACTGGCCCACCTGTAGCTGAGTCGTGAGAAAAACCAGGGAGTCTGTGACTAGTATTCTGGAGTTGACAAGGTAACAAAAGGAAGTGCTGGAGGCGGGACGCCAAGACAGAGGATATCCCAATAGAGGTCCGTGTAGCAAATCCGAGATCAAGTAGTCCGTGGTATCAGAGCAGAGAGTCACAACAGAAGTGCAAATCCAAGCCAAGTCCGTAAGAGAGTTCCAAGGTCGTAAATCCGTGATGCAGGTATGATCCGTAATCGCCGTACAGAGCTCCAAGGAACAGCTGTGAAGCAAGGAGATGGGGGCGAATTAGCGTTTAAATAGCAAATGCTTCCGCGTCACGTGACCCGAAATCGTAGCACGTGACCGGGAGCCAAGCATCATGCAACGCGAAAGCGATCGCCCACGGATGCTTTCTCCCATGCGCCATGGCAGGCGCCAACGAAGGAAGGGAGAGGTTCGGGCCGAACCCTGTGCCCACCGCATCCCACATGGGTGACACGGCCCAGAGGGAAATGGAGAGCCGGCCGCTCATGTGACCCCCGCCCTACGTGAGTAACAGAGGAGGGGAATACGGGACCTGTGGGTGCTGTGGGTGCTATGGGACAACTAGACGTTGTAGGTGTGGGAATGTGGTGTGAAACTGATGGGGGCGAAACTGATGGGAGCGTGACACTTGTCCATTGCACTTCTGAAACTTTTAAATGAATTGCACTTTATTGAAATCGCATTATAATGCAGATAAAATGAAATTCAATTTGTATATAGCCTATTATCTTACTATGTGGAACAATTGTGTATTTGATGAAAAAACGTACCATGATATTTTGTTTTTGTATTTTCTAATTGTAATTGTCAATCGATGTGTGTGTAAAAAGTCCTCATGTGACTGAATGCACAATAAAATTTCAAAACAAATATATGGTTTGTAAGAGGAATTATTGGGAAGATAATAAGGTTTACATTTTGTTGTGTTAGTGTGTTATTAAAAAACTGAGGTCCCCGTTGGGGCTTCAAAAAATCCACCTTGTTTTCAGTGTCTTTCTCCTATTTCAAGGGTTTTCATTATTATCGCACACAGTAGAGCTCTGTGGTGGTTCTTTAAAGCGTTATGTAGAATTGCAGAACAGACAGGCATTGATACATGGCGTACCTGTTGGGAAAGGGGGTTGGGAAGGTGGCACTAGGTATGTCCCTCTCTCTCTTTCTCAATTCCCCTGGGAATCCCGCCCTACCCCAGGCATCCGTAGACCCAGTTAGTTTCTACAGATTGGTAACCCCTACTGTGTGTTTGCTAAATTGCTCTTAAGGGTTGTCCCTGAGACGTTGGCTATCTTTCTTCCTCAGAGACTTCCTAACTATTTATACACTACCACAGATGATAGTTCTAGATAGTGGTGCATGTGTGCCTTGTGATCTTATCTGCCCCTTGTCTTTTCTACTCTACTCCTCACCCCTACTGCCCTCTGTCTTACCAACTTCACCCACCAACCCTTATTCACAACTGTTTACCTTCTCCCCTCTACTACAAGTCTTCCGGCTCGGCTCCTATCATAACTACTCACAAAACCAGGGATATAGTGCCCTGCTCACCCCTTCGCTCCTCAAGAAACCCAAGGATATGGTGCTCTGCTCACCCCTTCACAATACAAGAAAATCAGGGATATGGTGCTATGGTGCCCTACTCACCCCTTCGCTATAAAAGAAACTCAGGGATATGGTGCCCTGCTCACTCCTTCCCTTTTCAAGGAACACAGGGATGTGGTGCACTGCTCACTCCTTCACAATACAAGAAACTCAGGGATATGGTGCCCTGCTCACCCCTTCACAATACAAGAAACTCAGGGATATGGTGCTATGGTGCCCTGCTCACCCCTTCGCTATACAAGAAACTCAGGGATATGGTGCCCTGCTCACCCCTTCACTTTTCAAGGAACACAGGGATATGGTGCACTGCTCACCCCTTCACAATACAAGAAACTCAAGGATATGGTGCCCTGCTCACCCCTTCGCTATACAAGAAACTCAGGGATATGGTGCCCTGCTCACCCCTTCACTTTTCAAGGAACACAGGGATATGGTGCACTGCTCACCCCTTCACAATACAAGAAGCTCAGGAATATGTTGCCCTGTTCCCCCTTTCGCTATTCAAAAAACTCAGGCATATGGTATCTTGCTCACCCGTTCACAATACAAGAAACTCAGGGATATGGTGTCTTGCCAAACCCTTCGCTATTGAAGAAAAACAGGGATATGGTGCCCTGCTCACCCCTTGAAAATACAAGGACTCAGAGATATGGTGCCCTGCGCACCCCTTCCCTATAGACGAAACTCAGGGATATGGTGTTATGGTGACCTGCTCACCCCTTTGCTATACAAGAAACTCAGGGATATGGTGTTATGGTGACCTGCTCACCCCTTTGCTATGCAAGAAACTCAGGGATATGGTGCCCTGCTCACCCCTTCACTTTTCAAGGAACACAGGGATATGGTGCATTGCTCACCCCTTCACAATACAAGAAACTCAGGGATATGGTGTCCTGCTCACCCCTTCACAATGCAAGGACTCAGGAATATGGTGCCCTGCTCACCCCTTCTCTATTCAAGGAACTCGGGGATATGGTGCCCTGCTCACCCCTTCACAATACAAGAAACTCAGGATAATTATGTCTTGACCAACCCTTCGCTATTGAAGAAACCCAGGGATATGGTGCACTGCTCACCCCTTCACAATACAAGGACTCAGGGATATGGTGCCCTGCTCACCCCTTCGCTATAGACGAAACTCAGGGATATGGGCCCAAGAAACTCAGGGATATGGTGTCTTGCCCAACCCTTTGCTATTGAAGAAACCCAGGAATATGGTGCTTTTCTCACCCCTTCACAATACAAGGACTCAGGGATATGGTGCCCTGTGCACCCCTTCGCTATTCAAGGAACACAGGAATATGGTGCCCTGCTCACCCCTTCACAATACAAGGACTCAGGGATATGGCGCCCTGTGCACCCCTTCGCTATTCAAGGAACACAGTAATATGGTGCCCTGCTCACCCCTTCACAATACAAGGGCTCAGGGATATGGTGCCCTGCTCACCCCTTCACAATACAAGACACTCAGGGATATGGTGTCTTGCTCAGCCCTTCATGATACAAGAAACCCAGAGATATGGTGCCCTGCTCACCCCATCACAATACAAGAAACCCAGGGATGTGGTGCCCTGCTCATCCCTTCACAATGCAAGAAACCCAGGGATACGGTGCCCTGCTCACCCCTTCACAATGCAAGAAACCCAGGGATATGGTGCCCTGCTCACCCCTTCACAATGCAAGAAACCCAGGGATATGGTGCCCTGCTCACCCCATCACAATACAAGAAACCCAGGGATATGGTGCCCTGCTCACCCCTTCACAATACAAGACACTCAGGGATATGGTGTCTTGCTCAGCCCTTCATGATACAAGAAGCCCAGAGATATGGTGCCCTGCTCATCCCTTCACTATTTATGGAACACAGGAAAGGGGTGCCCTGCACACCCCTTCACAATGCAAGAAACCCAGGGATATGGTGCCCTGCTCACCCCTTCACAATGCAAGAAACCCAGGGATATGGTGCCCTGCTCACCCCATCACAATACAAGAAACCCAGGGATATGGTGCCCTGCTCACCCCTTCACAATACAAGACACTCAGGGATATGGTGTCTTGCTCAGCCCTTCATGATACAAGAAACCCAGAGATATGGTGCCCTGCTCACCCCATCACAATACAAGAAACCCAGGGATATGGTGCCCTGCTCACCCCTTCTCTATACAGGAAACTCAGGGATATGGTGCCCTGCTCACCCCTTCACTATTTAAGGAACACAGGGATGTGGTGCCCTGCTCATCCCTTCACAATGCAAAAAACCCAGGGATACGGTGCCCTGCTCACCCCTTCACAATGCAAGAAACCCAGGGATATGGTGCCCTGCTCACCCCTTCACAATGCAAGAAACAAAGGGATATGGTGCCCTGCTCACCCCATCACAATACAAGAAACCCAGGGATATGGTGCTCTGCTCACCCCTTCGCTATACAAGAAAATCAGGGATATGGTGCCCTGCTCACCCCTTCACTATTTATGGAACACAGGGATGTGGTGCCCTGCACACCCCTTCACAATGCAAGAAACCCAGGGATATGGTGCCCTGCTCACCCCTTCACAATGCAAGAAATCCAGGGATATGGTGCCCTGCTCACCCCATCACAATACAAGAAACCCAGGGATATGGTGCCCTGCTCACCCCTTCGCTATACAAGAAAATCAGGGATATGGTGCCCTGCTCACCCCTTCACTATTTATGGAACACAGGGATGTGGTGCCCTGCACACCCCTTCACAATGCAAGAAACCCAGGGATATGGTGCCCTGCTCACCCCTTCACAATGCAAGAAACCCAGGGATATGGTGCCCTGCTCACCCCATCACAATACAAGAAACCCAGGGATATGGTGCCCTGCTCACCCCATCACAATACAAGAAACCCAGGGATATGGTGCCCTGCTCACCCTTTCTCTATACAGGAAACTCAGGGATATGGTGTCCTGCTCACCCCTTCACTATTAAAGGAACACAGGGATGTGGTGCCCTGCTCACCCCTTCACAATGCAAGAAACCCAGGGATACGGTGCCCTGCTCACCCCTTCACAATGCAAGAAACCCAGGGATATGGTGCCCTGCTCACCCCTTCACAATGCAAGAAACCCAGGGATATGGTGCCCTGTTCACCCCTTCACAATGCAAGAAACCCAGGGATATGGTGCCCTGCTCACCCCTTCACAATGCAAGAAACCCAGGGATATGGTGTTCTGCTCACCACTTTGCTATACAAGAAAATCAGGGATATGGTGCCCTGCTCACCCCTTCACTATTTATGGAACACAGGGATGTGGTGCCATGCACACCCCTTCACAATGCAAGAAACCCAGGGATATGGTGCCCTGCTCACCCCATCACAATACAAGAAACCCAGGGATATGGTGCCCTGCTCACCCCTTCTCTATACAGGAAACTCAGGGATATGGTGCCCTGCTCACCCCTTCACTATTTAAGGAACACAGGGATGTGGTGCCCTGCTCATCCCTTCTCTATACAGGAAACTCAGGGATATGGTGCCCTGCTCACCCCTTCACTATTTAAGGAACACAGGGATGTGGTGCCCTGCTCATCCCTGCACAATGCAAGAAACCCAGGGATACGGTGCCCTGCTCACCCCATCACAATACAAGAAGCCCAGGGATATGGTGTTCTGCTCACCCCTTCGCTATACAAGAAAACCAGGGATATGGTGCCCTGCTCACCCCTTCACAATGCAGGAAAACCAGGGATATGGTGCTCTGCTCACCCCTTCACTATTGAATAAACCCAGGGATGTGATGTCCTGCTCAACCCTTCATGATACAAGGACTCAGGGATATGGTGCCCTGCTCTGCCCTTCATGATACAAGAAACTCAGGGATATGGTGCCCTGCTCACCCCTTAACAATACAAGAAACTGAGGGATATGGTGCCCTGCTCACCCCACCACAATACAGGAAACTCAGAGATATGACGCCCTGACACTTCTACACCCAAACCACTAGCCTCACTCTCTGCTAGCACTCACTCCCTCTCACACTAATGACTATCTCCCACACTATATTTAGTCTTTCTCTCTCACTCCCAACTATTAACACCCCCACTTCCTGCACTGCAATACACCACACCCCACTGACACCACTCTCTCTCAAAGACCTCACCTGCTCAGAATCTTCCTCGCCTACACTCTACTCTGCCATCCTTCCTCCACCTGGTCCCTTTGTCCTTCTCCATCTCCACCTGCAACCTCACCCATACAACCCACACCCTGCCTCTGCCTCTGCTGCTGTCTGCTTTTACAGTGCAGGACTCTGGATGCAGGGACTGTTTAACCCACTCTTCCCCCATTGGTTGCAGTGCTCAGCAGATTCCCTGCACCAGTCTGTGCCTGCCTTTTCCCCAGACAAAGGGCTACAGAGCAGGTAGGCTTTAAACCCCCTTCTACGCCCCTCCCCATATTCCAGCCTGGTTCTACAAGCAGTTTGGCATATCTCTGCCATGCTGCAGGCTGAAAGTGCATTTTTCTGTCCGGAGGGTGCGCGTAGTCTGCTTTTCTGATGTGTTGGATGTGGTTAGGTGGTGTTACCGTTTCACAGTCTGCTGGCATTACTGCATTGAGGGCCTTTAGGTTGTTTGCTTCCAGTCTGGATTTTCCTGGCTGCTTGCTGTTGCATTGTGGTAGATGTAGTTCTGAAACGACAAAAAGATAACTGTGGTCAGCGACTGTTTCGAGAGACATTGCGAGAGTGGCATCAGTGTTGTCATTATTGGCATAAAAGGGGGATCCTTTGGGGGCCAGTGACCCCACAACTCCCACTTCCCATACCTGCGGCAGGGCTTGTTTGAGTTTAATTTTCGAAAGCCTCCTACTTCAGGCTCAGAAGGGTCACTGCCCTCCCCTTTGACAGGGTCAAGACCCTGACCCTGTCGCAGTAGGAAGGGAGTAATATAGTGTTTTAGCAGCTGGTCTGTGGGGCAGAGGGGGTAAGTGAAGCCCTCGGCCTGGGGGTAAGGAGCATGCACAAGCTGCCAGGGCAAAGATACCAGGGCTACAGCTGCACCAAATGGATGTTCGAAGTTTCCCACGAAGCCCTCCACTAACCTCCCTGCCCTACCCACATACACCATACACATACCAGCTGCGACGCTCACACGCGGCAGTTGAATAATCCTCCCAAATTAGGGTGACCAGACACCCTAGGGTTTTCCTGTGATAGTCCCGGGATAGTCCCAAGAAATCTCCCTCCGTCCTGGGATCCTAGGAGTTTTTTAATTTGATAAACCCTGTCCCGGGATTGGAAGGGTGGGTGGCTACTGTCCTGGTTTTTAAGGGGACCTGATTTCGAAATCCCGAAATTGTGCAAGGCATGACTCTTCCTGCACGTGAATGGGGACGTGAATACTTTTCACGCCCACCTTTCCTCCCTCTTCCGCTCTGCGGCCCCTCTCCTCCAATGAGAGGAGCGTGCCTGTGAGCACACCCCCATGGCTCCCCCGCAACAGGCCAGTGACATAGAAGTAGGACTACAGTTTTATTTGTGTTTATTTTAGTCCTACGTCTATGTCTATAGCCTATCCCATTTAAAAAAAAAAATGTTTTAATCTGGTCGCACTATCCCAATTGACATCAAACAACAGAACACGAAACCTAAAGACAAGGTTACTGTATCCTAGCATTGATGATCCTTCATGGCTGCACCCTGGACACACAAGCCTCTGTGCTCACAACACAGGACACCTAGAATAGACCAATGGGGATTTTAGGCCTTCGACCATCAACACAACCGCGACAGCTCTCTGGAGTTTTCCCTCTCTCTGCACTAAGCTAACTCACCCACCCCCATCCTTAGATCAGCCAGAGCGCCTGGAGACTATGCAAAGGGCAGCGGCGCAGGGTAGAAATCCCAGTTACATAGCATAAGGTAGCTAAATGCTCATGCTTGTGTCATGTGATCTGCTGGAACGTGTGGCTTAGTATGTTTGTGATTTAAACTCGAGAACCCAAATTATTAATGAGCCCTGCTTTTTGGGCAGAATTTGGTATCGGGCGCAACAGTCTAGATATTAACAGTGCGTTTTGTAGAACACTTATTTCCTAAGAATGAATTGAGAAATACACTGTAATCTAGCACTGAAGTAGAGAATTCATTGATTTTTGGTATCAATATGTTTTGAAACCATATTTATACAGTGTATTTAGTTATGCAATGTGGTGAGAAATATAATGTCATTTTGTGTAGGACTGTGGAATGAAATGGATTATATCATGTTCTTTTTTTTTTTGTTTTATCTGTTTTGTGCAAGGTTTGTTTTAAACATGTGCACAATAAATACTTGAAAAAAGAAATGTAAACAAATTATGAATGAAAAGATTTGGTCCGGAGCGGTGATGCTCTAGTGATTGTTATGTCCTGCGTTGTGCCGGAGGCCCAGCACGAGGGGCTGGCTCCGGTCCAAGAAGGCCGCATGGCCTGGGCGCGGCCTCGGCAGGGGAGCTCAAAGAAAACACACACACACGCTGGCTCAGCTTCGCCCGGAACTGCCTCCCACTCAGGGGGCGGGGCTTTTATTAACATGCCCTACGTCACCGCGCTGCGGGACGTAGGGCGGATATAACATTCCTCCTTTATTTCAACATGACGTAAACAACATCAACGTAAACCGCATGCTCAACTATAACACTTCTGCCACTGCTGGGGAAATTAGCATACATAGTCATTCAGCCTCGCAGGCGGCCGCGTGGCCTTTCTCAGGCTGTACCGCTTCGCTTGGGGGCTGTCCCCGCTCGGCTCGTCAGTCTGCTCACCTTCAGTACATGTGTCCTCACTGCTGGGTAGTCTCGGTGATTGCCAGCTGCAATCCCCCGCAGATCCTTCCTGGGGGTCTTGCGCCGGCACGTCGCTGCTTTGTTGCTCGTTGTCGTCGTGGTGCCCTTCGCCATCCGTCCAGAGGTGCTGGGGCACGGGCTTGAACCAGGAGGCGTTCCTTGTTACTTCCCGACCTCCCCGTGTGACCGTTATCATGGTCCCACGCCGGTTGCTGATAGTCCATGGCAGTTCGTCATACCTGGTGTCCATCTTGGATTTTGTGGGGTTTCGCAACATGATGACTTGGTTGCCCACTCTGTGGTTCGAGGGCCTTGCTCTTCTCTTGGCGCTCATGTGAGCATTGGCGCGTGTTCTCCTCGTTTCCACACGTGCATGGTCGATGTCATCAGGGGTTCTGCTTGGATGATGGGGAATCGACGAGTTGATGACAGTTCCGAACATAAGGTCAGCGGGTGGTATGCCCGTGGTGCTGTGGGGGGTGACACGATAGTTCCTTAGGAAACGGAACAGGTCGATCCTCCATGGGCTGCCGTTTGCCTTAGATACTCGGAGTACCTTGTTGATAGTTCTCATGAAACGCTCGACGTCCCCATTAGCTTGCGGCCACCTTGGCATGATATGGTGGTATTTGATGCCCAGTTCCTGTAGGTATGACATGAATTCCTCCCCTGTGAATGGGGGTCCATGGTCACTCTTAATGGTCGTGGGCAGACCATGGGTGGCAAACATCTTTTCTATCACCGGGATGACCACTTCCGCGGCGGTGGACTCCAGTATCTCGACCTCTGGATATCGTGAGTGGTCATCGATTGCCACCAGTAGATGTAGCCCCTCTCTGATTTTGCAAAAGTCAATGCTGATCGCTTCCCATCGTGCCCGGCCACGCTCGGCCGATAGGATCGGTTCTGGGTCAGGGGGTCCACTCGTTATTTGGCAGGGTAGACATGTGTTCACTAAGTCCTCCACTCGATCGTCAATGTGAGGGAACCAAACCCTGTGTCGGATCCGTGCCTTTGTCCTTGCAAGCCCTTGGTGTCCTTCATGCGCTAGGGCAACTATCCTGTCTTGCAGCCTTGGGGGTATGATGATGCGGTCTCCCCTTAGCAGGAGCCCTCCCTCAGTGATCGAGAGGTCTTGTCGAACCGTGAACATGCCTGCTAGGAACGCCTTGGCCCCCTCGGTTCTATTGCGGGTGTGCGACATGAAGTCTTTCCAGTTGCCTGACAAGATGGCATCCTTTACCAGATCGCAACATGGGTCATTCTGGGTTTCTGTCGTAATGTCCTCGATGTTTATCGCTCTGGGCCTCATGGTGTGGACCACTTGACAGATGTGCTCCTCCGTTTCTTCGGCGACTAACACTTCCTGCTGGGTGGCTGGTCGTGGGTGTCTCGACAGGAAGTCCGCGGGGTTGCCGCTGCCCGGTTGGTAGACAAGTTCGAAATCATATTGCTGGAGGTGTAGCAGCCACTTGGTGATTCTGGCTGGTGGGTGTGCCGATGACCCAATGAAGATTGGTAGCAGGGGCTTGTGGTCGGTGATCGCCGTGAACTTGCGCCCATATAGGTACATGTGGAAATGTCGACATCCCCATAGAACGGCAATTGCCTCCTTCTCTATGTGGGAGTACCTTTGTTCCGTTGCAGTGAGTGCCCTGGATGCATAAGCAATCGACCTTTTTGTACCCTCTTTCGTGACCTGCATCAAGATTGCTCCGAGTCCGACTGGGCTGGCATCCACAAATAGTTCTGTCGGGAGGTCCGTGTCGTAGTAGGCCATCCTGGTGTCCGTTGACAGGGAGTCTTTTATGTTCTCAAATGCCTCCTGGCATTCGGGTCCCCAGTCCCACTTGGTGCTGGCCTTTGTTAGCTCCCTCAGTGGTTCGGATAGTGTTGCTAAGTTCCGAATGAATCTGCCACAGTAGGTGGCCATACCCAGGAAACTGCGCACCTCGGTGGGAGTCATGGGGGGGCTGGCAGCTTGTATGTCCGCCACTTTCTGGGGATCAGGCGATATGCCGGTGCGGTCGAACCGGTATCCAAAAAACGTAATTTCTGGTTTTAGGAATTCGCACTTTTCTCGATGGATTGTGAGTCCGGCGCTTTCCAACCTGCCCAGTAGTGCTTTCAGTCTCACGATGTGTTCCTTGATGTCCGGTGCATGTATCAGGATGTCATCGCTCACGTTCAGTACCCCTGGTATGCCTCTGATGACCTCCTGGATGGTTTGTTGAAAAACCTCCGCGGCCGACGATATGCCGAAACTCAGGCGCTTGTACCTCCTCAGGCCCAAATGGGTTGAGAACGTGGTGATGTAGCGCGATTCTCTGTGTAGCTTCAGCTGGTGGTACCCCGCCTTTAGGTCTACCTTCGAGAACACACACGATCCCGTGAGGTCAGTGATGATTTCATCGATTGTCGGCGTTATGTGTCGCTCTCTCTTTATGGCTGCATTGGGCAGGCGCATGTCAATGCAGATCCGAACTTTCCCTGGCTGTTTGGGCTTCCGGGTGACCACCATCGGGGAAACCCACGGTGTTGGTCCCGTGACTTCTTCGATAATACCAGCGGCTTCGAGTGACCTTAACTCCTTCTCGACTTGTTCCCTCATGTGGAAAGGTGTCCGTCGGTGTCTTACTGCGCGTGGTTGCACTGACTGATCAATATGTAGTTTGATGGTCTTTCCTTTGAGACAGCCTATCCCCCTCTGTAACATGGGGTGCTGCCTGAGAAAGTTCTCGACCTCGGATGTGTCGTCAACGTGGCATATGAATTTTACCACGCCCAGGTCTTCAGCCGCATCTCCGCTCAACAGGCTTTCAATTCCCGCCTTGACGACGTAGATCTTCGACCACAACTTCTGTTCACCATGCTCAAGCGTGGTGCGGAACCTCCCGATGACTGGTAGAGGTTTTCGACTGCCGTAGGCAAATAGTCGAGTGTCTGTGGATTTTAGCTCGGGTCGTGGAACGAGGGTTCGGAAAACGGTGGTTGGCATGACGTTTACCGACGCCCCCGTGTCGATGGTCATTTGTATGTCCTGGCCTTGTATGTTGACCGTGCATTTTCGTCGCCTGGCGGTTCTTTTCGACTGGGCTGGTCCTTGGTTTAGTGTCGATACTAAGTATACCTTTCGGCCCTTTCCTTCGTTCTCCGTGCCTGCTGTTTGTCGTAGGGCTGAGAGATCATCTCCTTCTTCTTCCGTCGAGGAGTTGACTACCGCTACCCTCCTCGCGCTGGCTTGTTTCTTTTTCTTCGATGACCCTTTCTCCTGGGATCCTTGTGGGGGCTGCAACGGCGTACTCACGGATCTGCACACTTTCGCGTAGTGATCCTTCCGGCCACATGCTCCACACGTGGTGCCTTGCGCCGGGCAATTTCGCCTTCCGTGCCTTTGGCCACCACACCATCCACATTCAGTTGGTCCTGGTGCTCGAGGCTGCCACCTGTTCTGGGTGTAACCGCTGCCATATTCGCTCCTCGTTGATTGTCTGTCCGAGATTTGAGCCACCAATGCTGTGGACAGTGACGGCTGGAGTTTTTGTAGGGTCACTTCCATGTTTGCGGCCCTGGAGTGGGCAAGCTCCCTTTGTCGGCCCAGTTCCAGGATGCGCTGTAGAGGGATACCCTTCTCACTGAGCACGAGACGCCTCAGCTTCTCCGAGTGAATTCCATTTATGATTTGCCTCCTAATCTCCCTTTCAGTGTTCGTAAACTCACACGACATGGCCAGCTTCCTCAGCCTCGTGTGGTAGGCGTCAAGGGTCTCGTCGGTGGCCTGGATGGTCGTGCAGAAGATGAAGGTTTCATAGTCTGGATTCAATTGCGGGAGAAAATGTGCTGTCAGAGCGTCCTTCGCGCTCTGGTATGCATCTTGGCCGTCGTCCACCTCCAGGGAGTTAAAGATGCGCAGCACCTCGTCGCCCACACTAAGGAGTAGATGAGCCTTCATTTTTCTGGATGACGTGACGTCCTTACATTCCATGGCCATCTCGAACTTCTGTAGCCATAGCTGCCATCTGGGCCCACTGGACGATGGGTCCGTGAATGGGTCGAATGGTTGGATCAACGTCGACGAACTTCCCTGCGTGCGAGGCGGTGGTGACGCCATGGACAGGTTTGCCGCCATTCTGGACGGTGTGGAAGGTCCAGGGGTAGATAGCCCAGTCGCCATGGTGATGCGTGCGCTCAGTCGCCGAGTGTCTACCTTTCAGGTTCGTGCGTGCCCTGTGGTGATGCAGCGTCCTACCGGCACATGTGCTCCGATGGATTGGTGCAGGAGACGACGTGCTGGTGGTGCCTGGGACGACACGTGAAAAAAAAACTCTCTTTTTTTTTTCTTCACCCTGCGAGGATGAGGTGTGGAAAAAGGGGATGAAAAGAGAAAAAAAAAAATTTTTTTTTTTTTTTTTTTGGGGGTGGGGGTCACGTGGTCGTGAGGCCCCCACCGGGTGTCCAAAAATTTATACGGAGCGACCGTGTGGTCTCCGGAGCGCGTGGATGCTCGCTCACTTCCTCGTCGCCATTGTTATGTCCTGCGTTGTGCCGGAGGCCCAGCACGAGGGGCTGGCTCCGGTCCAAGAAGGCCGCATGGCCTGGGCGCGGCCTCGGCAGGGGAGCTCAAAGAAAACACACACACACGCTGGCTCAGCTTCGCCCGGAACTGCCTCCCACTCAGGGGGCGGGGCTTTTATTAACATGCCCTACGTCACCGCGCTGCGGGACGTAGGGCGGATATAACAGTGATGAGTAAGAGTGCAAGCGCTGCCTTCTCTCCTTGGGTCTTCCTGTGGAAGTCACTTTACTGGCGTATCATCAGATCTGTAATCCATCAAATGTGTCAAGACAGGTGCACAACAGCAAGCTATTAGCAGTTCCCCCTGTGTCCTTCTTCGCTTTCGATAAGGACGCTGCTGCTCCCGCTCTGCAACAAGCTGTTAGGCACTGTGCGAAGGCTAGGCAGTTCCCCTTGTGTCCTTCTTCACTTTCGGCACTAGATTTCATAAGGACGCTGCTGCTCCCGCTCTGCAACAAGCTGTTAGGCACTGTGCAAAGGCTAGGCAGTTCCTCATGTGTCCTTCTTCACTTTTGGCACTAGATTTCATAAGGACGCTGCTGCTCCCGCTCTGCAACAAGCTGTTAGGCACTGTGCGAAGGCTAGGCAGTTCCTCATGTGTCCTTCTTCACTTTTGGCACTAGATTTCATAAGGACGCTGCTGCTCCCGCTCTGCAACAAGCTGTTAGGCACTGTGCAAAGGCTAGGCAGTTCCCCCTGTGTCCTCCTTCGCTTTCGGCACCAGATTTAATAAGGACGCTGCTGCTCCCGCTCTGCATATTCGCTGCGCCCTCTCTCTGCACCTGCCTCGTCCGGGCTCCCCTCTTAATGGCCACTTAGGCATGAAATTGTTCATTTAATAAAGCTTGGGCCTGTCCTGATCACAGCGGAGCACTAAAAGAGCACCCATAAAAGCCGTAAAGCTGTCAGAGAAGCCCCACTTCCTTAACCAGCCTGAGATGGAGCGTGGTGGGGCAGGAGGTGAGTGCAACACACTGTGTGATGGTGCATGTGGAGTGTGGAATGATGGAGAAAAGATGCAGAAAGGAAAGGCGGCTAGAGAAACAATTGAGAGCTGGTGGTGAAGCCGCTGGGGCGCTACATGTTATCTTCAATAAAGGAGAGTTCTCATCTTACCTAACCTCCCACCTCATTTCACTGGCGACGAGTGAGAACGCAGTGGTCCCACTGAAGAACCGTTGTTGTTGGAACCCTCTTTGGCATGTGTTTGGAGGACCGGTGAGTCCTGCCGTGTTGCCAATCCAGGGCTGACCAGACTGCATGGCTACTGCGGCACAACGATCCCCGGTGCATCCCTGCAGAGACTTTTGTTGAGCTGTCCTGGTTTCACCCTGCACGGATCGATGGACTTGCACATCTGCACCGCCCTGAGTGCCCGTGGCAAAAAGCCTTACAAACAAGGGAACCGTGAAAGGCCCCAGTGGGTGCGAGAAAAGGGTTTGCTTCCAGTTTGGGGACGGCGCGAGCCAACGGGGCCGTTCACGCGCTAGAACTGCTCGACAGGGAACGTAGAGCGCGAGGGGGAGTGTGCGCCATAACCACAAAGGAAAGGACTTTCCAGTGGGCCGCTATGTGCTGCCAGATTGGTTGCCACGACAACCTACAGACAATGGTTCTTCGTTGATACAGTAGCGGATCAGTCACAAAGGTCGTCTTGTGTAGCGTCTTCCTCGTGGCAGTGTTTTCTGTCATTTAGGCCTAACTGCATAACAAAGGGTTAAAGGGCACAAGGAACGCCTTAACGAAAAATAAAGCTTTGCTGCTACAACATAATGTACAATGAAACGTTGTTTTGGATTAGAAAGTGCTAAATATACATTTTGGTGATAGTGCAGCTCCTGAGTACTCGAAGGCAAAGGAGGAGAGACCAACGTATTCCAAGCACAATCGCGAGCATAGAGTGAAGCATAAGCGGCATTGCAAGGTACTAGGGATGTAGGATACGCATTGGTAGAGTGCACATGGAGAGATTCGTAGTAGCCATGCAGGGTTTACCTCCTCTGAATTATTTTTGGACACTCCTATTATTACGCGCCTACTATTCCCCGGAAGTGCTGGAAAAAGCCTGTGGACCATTATGCACTGGCTGTTCATGGTTTGAGAATGTGCAATTAAAAGGAAAAAATGTCTTTTTGATGCATTATTTGGGAAGCTATGGACAGGAACAATTTGATAATCTTCCCTCGCTATCTGATGAACAATCAGCAAACCTTTCCAAACATGAAAAGTGCCTAAGAATGCTGGTGAAACATTATGCTGATTCTGTGAGCATCAGATTGGAGAGGTATCATTTAGGCAAGGGGAAACAGCAGCCAGGGGCATCTGTGGAATAATACATTACGGCTCTTAGGGGTTTGGCCGCCTCGTGTGAATTCGGGAGTACCGCGAACGAAAGACTACGGGACCAGTTCATGCTGGAATGCAGGGATGGGAAAGCAAGGGAAGCCTTGTGGAGGAACAGTCCTCTCTCTATTGATGGAAAAATAAGTGGAGCGTGTGCACAAATGTGCAAAAGAGTCAGAAAAGAGGGCTGCGCCGGACACGAAAAGGGGGGAAGACGTGCGAGATATGGAAGTTCTGGCAATACAAGGAAAAAAGCCGGACAAGAAGAAGCAGGGTCTCAAGAAAGAAGGATTAACAACATGAGGCGGTTCAAAGAGAAGGAAGATGAAGAGCAAAGTAAAAGGTATTTTCAATGTGATAGTTTGTATCATTTTGCCAGCAGCGATAGGTGTCCTGGCATCAAGGTACTGTGCAAGAAGGGTAACAGGCGAGGGCATTCCACTAACTGTTGCAGAAACAAGCTTGAGAATGTTGACTGCATTGATGGGTTATGTGAGGCTTTGGAGGAATGTACATATGTCATTGATAGCCTGACTGATGAGATTGGTCTCACTGAGGATGAGGATGCCGATATGTCCACCATCAATATCGAAGGGATGAATATAGAAATGGTAAAAGTCTGGGGCTAAGTATTCATTCCTACCCAAGATTATTTTTGAGGCAAAGATGTGAAGACACATTACTCTGAATAAAGTAGACATCAAACCATAAGCGTATGGAGGCAAACGCGTTGAACTAGAGGGATGCTTCTGGACTGTCATGCAATTTAAAGACAGATCAGCTAAAGAAAAGGTGTAAGTCTCCAGCAGAGGGTGCTATCCACTTCCGAGCTGGTCGCATGAGAAAAAGCTAAACATAAGACTTGCTCTGAATGCTGAGGAAACTGTCTATGCTGTGGATAGTATGAGTGATAAATTGCTAGAAAAGCTTATGCAGCAGGCAGTTAACGAGAAGATTTCGGTAATATGAAGGGCTTTATGCACAGAATCAGAATGGTATCTAACTCTGTTCTAGTTGCACAGAAACTAAGAGCAGTACAACTAGCTCTCACATCTGCTGTGAAAGAAGAGCTGGAACTGATGGAGAAGTAAGGAGAGAGTTGAATCCTCTGAACGGGTTTCACACTAGTGGTTGTGCATAAACGTAATAGCAGGTTAAGACTGTGTATCGATCTAAGATCTGTAAATCGATAGATAATACCAGAGAGGCACCCTTTACCCAATATAACTTAGATGTTGGGCACCATAAGTGGTGCGAAGATTAGGATTATTTTGGATTTGACGTTAGCCTATCATCAAATTGTATTGAATCTAGCCTCTAGGAACATCACAGCCTTCCGTTCCTTTGGTTTGGTATCTGCTGCGGCAGTGCTTCAGCATGTGATAAATCAGCTGTTTCATGATGTAAAAGGGTTGTTGTGTTTTCAGGAAGATGTGTTGGTGGTATATGGGAAGACTGTTGAGGAACATGATGCAAGACTAAAAAAGGTGTTAAATAAATTCAAGGATGCTGGTCTGACGCCTAGTAAAGATACATGCAAATTCCACAAATCTGTCATAAAATATCGAGGACATGAGATTTCAGAACTAGGTATTCGACCGAAAATGAATTTGTGTGACCTGTATTCTAAGTTTTCCCAGTCCCGCTGTTAAAAGAAAAGATTGTATCATTTCTTGGAATGTCTGAATATTATTCTAAATTCATTCCAGATCTAGCAAGCAAGTCTGTTAACATGAGGAAACTAGTAAAAAAAGGGGTGAGGTTCCAAAGGAATGGTGAGTGTGAGCAGGAATTTCAAGGGATCAAATTATCTTTGAGTAAAGCTCCAACTCTAAGCAACTTTGATCTGAGCGAGAAGAGTGTGTTGAGAACAGACGACAGTAATCACGGATCAGGTGTGGTTCTGTCCCAGAAAGGTGAGGGAAAGGAGTATACCCGTGCATTGGTGTCCAGGGTGTTGGAGGATGCAGAAAGAAACTATTCCACGATTGAAAAGGAACTATTGATGATCAAATGGGCTATTGATAAGTGTTGCCCTTTCCTAAGGGGTGTGAGGTTCATCGTAAGATCAGACCACAAGCCTTTGAAGGAAATATTAACCATGGAAGGGTTGGATAAAGTATCTTTGAGGGTCCGCAAATGGGTTGCGAGTTTGAAGTATTATAATCCGGAATTTGAATGTGCCGGGTTGTAAAGAACAAAGCAGCGTATTGTGTTTATAGGTTAATAAATGTGGCTGAGGACGAAGAAGAAGATGATGATAAGTAGGATTAGGCTCTGGACACTACCCAAGAAGTAGTATCGGAGAGGGATGGCAGACAGCGATGTTGGGAGATGTTGTTTTGAAGGATGTTAAAGAGAAACTTGAGCGTGGTTTCAAACTATGGTATGGTTTCGAGGTGGGACAAGTTGTTTCCTCCGGATGGAGAGAGAGGAAGCATTTTGTAAGTGGTGCATGAAGGTCATCAGGGCATGACAAAGACCAAACAATTGATAAGACAGGATTACTGGTGCCCTGGTATGGATTTGCATGTGGAAAGAATGATCAGATTGCCCATCTTGAGTAGAACCAATGTCTTTCATGTCTATTCCCTCATTTCCAAGGGAGCGAGTGGGTTTAGATATGGTAGGGCCAGTACGGAGTCAAGGAACATTGAGGTATTATATTGTACTGGTAGATATGTTGTCTCATTGGGTAAAGACTTTTTGGGTATAGAAAATTTGTACAAAGGATATGATCAGATCTTTGGATGGGATGTTTAAGAGAGCGGGGTATCCGTCGATCATTGTGACAGACAATAGTGTTCAGCTTGTTTCAGTTCAGAGGAAATGGAGATGTTTTTAAAGGGGGATGGCACAGAGCACAGAACCAATTCAGTGTATCACCCAGAAACCAATGGAAATGTAGAGAGCTTTAATAGGCTCATTAAGAATAGTATTAGATCTGCCATTTCGGAAGTTGGAGATTGGAAGAAAGCTACAGAAGACACAGTGGTGGCTTATTGATTCACCCCTCATTCAATGACAGGAGTTTCACTATTTGAAATACTTAGAGGAAGGAAACCCAATACTAGGGTCTGTCCTCCTGGGCTGGGCAGGGCGTGCCAGAAGGGCGTTGCTCTGCAGCCAGTCAGGGAGAGTATCAATAAGAGGCAGATGAGAAATAAGATTTGCTTTGATGTTAGGAAGGCCACGAAGAAATGTGTGGTTGAGAAGGGGGGGTCGGTGCACATTAAACATCCTCAAGGCAGGAGGGTTTGGGGATGTAACGGGTCTGAGCCGTTGTGGAGAAGTTACATGGAGCTGTCAAAACCTCAGAGCGAGAGTTTGGAATGTCAATAGGGTTTGCAAGTGTGTCAGTGGAAAGTCTGTTGGTGATAATCCTGCAAGCGCGGAGTTCAGAGGAGAAAGAGAGGGTGCGCGTGAGGTGAGCCGCGTAGGAATGTTGGAGCAACTTTGTTCTGTGCTCGATCCATAGGAGGATGTGGCAGACCTCTAGATTTGAGGGACTATGCTGAGTAGACATGAACACATTCTATCAGTCTACGGCAGGCCATGTAAGTTTCCTTACATTCATTCTCTTCCCTGTTTAGTAGATGTGCTTTATTTCTTTTTTCACGCGTATCTCTACAGTAGGCCATGTATGTGCTTTGTTTCTTTTGTCTTGCATAGCTCTACAGTAGGTCATGTATGTGCTTTATTTCTTTTTTGTCACGCACAGCTCTGCAGTAGGCCATGTATGTGCTTTATCTCTTTTGTCTTGCATGGCTCTACAGTAGGTCATGTATGTGCTTTATTTCTTTTGTCACGCGTAGCTCTACAGTAGGCCATGTATGTGCTTTATTTCTTTTGTCATGCATAGGTCTACAGTAGGTCATGTATGTGCTTTATTTTTTGTCACGCATAGCTCTACAGTAGGCCATCTATGTGCATTATTTCTTTTGTCACGCATATCTCTACAGTAGGTCATGTATGTGCTTTATTTCTTTTGTCACGCATAGCTCTACAGTAGGTCACGTATGTGCTTTATTTATTTTGTCACGCATAGCTCTACAGTAGGCCTTGTATGTGTTTTTTTTCTTTTTGTCATTCATAGCTCTAGAGTAGGCCATGTATGTGCTTTGTTTATTTTGTCACGCATAGCTCTACAGTAGGCCATGTATGTGCTTTATTTCTTTTGTCATGCATAGCTCTACCGTAGGTCATGTATGTGCTTTATTTCTTTTTTGTCACGCATAGCTCTACAGTACGCCATGTATGTGCTTTATCTCTTTAGTCTTGCATAGCTCTGCAGTAGGTCATGTATGTGCTTTATCTCTTTAGTCTTGCATAGCTCTGCAGTAGGTCATGTATGTGCTTTATTTCTTTTGTCACGCGTAGCTCTACAGTAGGCCATGTATGTGCTTTATTTCTTTTGTCATGCATAGCTCTACAGTAGGTCACGTATGTGCTTTATTTATTTTTTCACGCATAGCTCTACAGTAGGCCATGTATGTGCCTTATTTCTTTTTTGTCGTGTATAGCTCTACAGTAGGTCATGTATGTGCTTTATATCTTTTTTGTCATGCATAGCTTTACAGTAGGCCATGTAATTGCTTTATTTCTTTTGTCACGCATAGCTCTACAGTAGGCCATGTATGTGCTTTATTTCTTTTTTGTCACGCATAGCTCTACAGTAGGCCATGTATGTGCTTTATTTATTTTGTCACGCATAGCTTTACAGTAGGCCATGTATGTGCTTTATTTCTTTTGTCACGCATAGCTCTAAAGTAGGCCATGTATGTGCTTTATTTCTTTTTTGTCACGCATAGCTCTACAGTAGGCCATGTATGTGCTTTATTTATTTTGTCACGCATAGCTCTACAGTAGGTCATGTATGTGCTTTATTTTGTCACGCATGGCTCTACAGTAGGTCATTTAAGTGCTTTATTTCTTTTTTGTCACGCATAGCTCTACAGTAGGTCATGTATGTGCTTTATTTATTTTGTCACGCATAGCTCTACAGTAGGCCATGTATGTGCTTTGTTTCATTTGTCATGCATAGCTCTACCGTAGGTCATGTATGTGCTTTATTTCTTTTTTGTCACACATAGCTCTACAGTAGGTCATGTATGTGCTTTATTTCTTTTTTGTCACGCATAGCTCTACAGTAGGCCATGTATGTTATTTATTTCTTTTGTCATGCATAGCTCTACAGTAGGTCATGTATGTGCTTTATTTCTTTTTTGTCACGCGTAGCTCTACAGTAGGCCATGTATGTGCTTTACTTCTTTTGTCATGCATAGCTCAACAGTAGGTTATGTATGTGCGTTATTTATTTTTTCACACATAGCTCTACAGTAGGTCATGTATGTGCTTTAGTTCTTTTGTCATGCATAGCTCTACAGTAGGCCATGTATGTGCTTTATTTCTTTTTTGTCATGCACAGCTGTAGAGTATGCTATGTATGTGCTTTATTTATTTTTTGTCACACATAGCTCTGGAGTAGGCCATGTATGTGCTTTATTTCTTTTGTCATGCATAGCTCTACAGTAGGTCATGTATGTGCTGTATTTCTTTTTTGTCACGCGTAGCTCTACAGTAGGCCATGTATGTACTTTATTTCTTTTGTCATGCATAGCTCAACAGTAGGTCACATATGTGCTTTATTTATTTTTTCACACATAGCTCTACAGTAGGTCATGTATGTGCTTCAGTTCTTTTTTCATGCATAGCTCTACAGTAGGCCATGTATGTGCTTTATTTCTATTTTGTCATGCACAGCTGTAGAGTATGCTATGTATGTGCTGTATTTCTTTTTTGTCACGCATAGCTCTAGAGTAGGTCACGTATGTGCTTTATTTATTTTTTCACACATAGCTCTACAGTAGGTCATGTATGTGCTTTATTTCTTTTGTCATGCATAGCTCTACAGTAGCCCATGTATGTGCTTTATTTCTTTTTTGTCATGCATAGCTCTACAGTAGGTCATGTATGTGCTTTATTTATTTTGTCACACATAGCTCTACAGTAGGCCATGTATGTGCTTTGTTTCTTTTGTCATGCATAGCTCTACAGTAGGTCATGTATGTGCTTTATTTCTTTTGCCACGCATAGCTCTACAGTAGGTCATGTATGTGCTTTATTTATTTTTTGTCACGCATAGCTCTACAGTAGGCCATGTATGTGCTTTATTTATTTTGTCACACATAGCTCTACAGTATGCCATGTATGTGCTTTATTTCTTTTTTTGTCACACATAGCTCTACAGTAGGCCATGTATGTGCTTTATTTCTTTTTTGTCACGCATAGCTCTACAGTAGGTCATGTATGTGCTTTTATTTCTTTTTTGTCACGCGTAGCTCTACAGTAGGCCATGTATGTGCTTTACTTCTTTTTTGTCATGCACAGCTGTAGAGTATGCTATGTATGTGCTTTATTTCTTTTTTGTCACGCATAGCTCAACAGTAGGTCATGTATGTGCTTTATTACTTTTGTCATGCATAGCTCTACAGTAGGTCATGTATGTGCTTTATTTCTTTTGTCATGCATAGCTCTACAGTAGGTCATGTATGTGCTTTATTTCCTTTGTCATGCACAGCTGTAGAGTATGCTATGTATGTGCTTTATTTCTTTTTTGTCACGCATAGCTCAACAGTAGGTCACGTATGTGCTTTATTTATTTTTTCACACATAGCTCTATAGTAAGTCACGTATGTGCTTTTTTCTTTTGTCATGCGTAGCTCTACAGTAGGCCATGTATGTGCTTTATTTCTTTTTTGTGATGCATAGGTCTACAGTAGGCCATCTATGTGCTTTATTTTTTTTGTCACGCATAGCTCTGCAGTAGGTCATGTATGTGCTTTATTAATTTTGTTATGCATAGCTCTACAGTAGGTCATGTATGTGCTTTATTTCTTTTGTCATGCATAGCTCTACAGTAGGCCATGTATGTGCTTTATTTCTTTTTTGTCATGCGTAGCTCTACAGTCGGTCATGTATGTGCTTTATTTCTTTTTTGTCACGCGTAGCTCGACAGTAGGCCATCTATGTTTATTTCTTTTGTCATGCATAGCTCAACAGTAGGTCACGTATGTGCTTTATTTATTTTTTCACACATAGCTCTACAGTAGGTCATGTATGTGCTTTATTTCTTTTGTCATGCATAGCTCTACAGTAGGCCATGTATGTGCTTTATTTCTTTTTTGTCACGCATAGCTCTACAGTAGGCCATGTATGTGCTTTATCTTTTTTTGTCATGCATAGCTCTACAGTAGGTCATGTATGTGCTTTATTTATTTTGTCACGCATAGCTCTACAGTAGGTCATGTATGTGCTTTATTTCTTTTTTGTCATGCATAGCTCTAACGTAGGTCATGTATGTGCTTTATTTATTTAGTCACGCATAGCGCTACAGTAGGCCATGCATGTGCTTTATTTATTTTGTCACGCATAGCTCTACCGTAGGTCATGTATGTGCTTTATTTATTTAGTCACGCATAGCGCTACAGTAGGCCATGCATGTGCTTTATTTATTTTGTCACGCATAGCTCTACAGTAGGCCATATATGTGCTTTATTTCTTTTTTGTCATGTATAGCTCTACAGTAGGTCATGTATGTGCTTTATTTCTTTTTTGTCACGCATAGCTGTACAATAGGCTATGTATGTGCTTTATTTCTTTTGTCATGTACTGCTCTACCATAGGCCATGTATGTGCTTTATTTCTTTTTTGTCACGCATAGCTCTACAGTAGGCCATGTATGTGCTTTATTTATTTTGTCACGCACAGCTCTACAGTAGGTCATGTATGTGCTTTATTTCTTTTGTCACGCATAGCTCTACAGTAAGTCATGTATGTGCTTTATTTCTTTTTGTCACGCATAGCTCTACAGTAGGCCATGTATGTGCTTTATTTATTTTGTCACACATAGCTCTACAGTAGGTCATGTATGTGCTTTATTTCTTTTTTGTCATGCATAGCTCTACAGTAGGCCATGTATGTGCTTTATTTATTTTGTCACACATAGCTCTACAGTAGGCCATGTATGTGCTTTCTTTCTTTTTTGTCATGCATAGCTCTACAGTAGGCTATGTATGTGCTTTATTTCTTTTTTGTCACGCATAGCTCTACAGTAGGCATGTATGTGCTTTATTTATTTTGTCACACATAGCTCTACAGTAGGCCATGTATGTGCTTTATTTCTTTTTTGTCATGCATAGCTCTACAATAGGTCATGTATGTGCTTTATTTATTTTGTCACGCATAGCTCTACAGCAGGCCATGTATGTGCTTTATTTATTTTGTCACGCATAGCTCTACAGTAGACCATGTATGTGCTTTATTACTTTTGTCATGCATAGCGCTACAGTAGGTCATGTATGTGCTTTATTTCTTTTGTCACGCATAGCACTACAGTAGGTCATGTATGTGCTTTATTTCTTTTTTGTCACGCTTAGCTCTACAGTAGGCCATGTATGTGCTTTATTTATTTAGTCACACATAGCTCTACTCTATGCCATGTATGTGCTTTATTTCTTTTTGTCACGCATATCTCTACAGTAGGTCATGTATGTGCTTTAGTTCTTTTTTGTCACGCATAGCTCTACAGTAGGTCATGTATGTGCTTTATTTCTTTTGTCATGCATAGCTCTACAGTAGGTCATGTATGTGCTTCATTTCTTTTTTGTCATGCATAGCTCTACAGTAGGCCATGTATGTGCTTTATTTCTTTTGTCACGCATAGCTCTACAGTAGGTCATGTATGTGCTTTATTACTTTTGTCATGCATAGCTCTACAGTAGGTCATGTATGTGCTTTATTTCTTTTGTCATGCATAGCTCTACAGTAGACCATGTATGTGCTTTATTTCTTTTGTCATGCATAGCGCTACAGTAGGTCATGTATGTGCTTTATTTCTTTTGTCACGCATAGCACTACAGTAGGTCATGTATGTGCTTTATTTCTTTTTTGTCACGCTTAGCTCTACAGTAGGCCATGTATGTGCTTTATTTATTTAGTCACACATAGCTCTACTCTATGCCATGTATGTGCTTTATTTCTTTTTGTCACGCATATCTCTACAGTAGGTCATGTATGTGCTTTAGTTCTTTTTTGTCACGCATAGCTCTACAGTAGGTCATGTATGTGCTTTATTTCTTTTGTCATGCATAGCTCTACAGTAGGTCATGTATGTGCTTCATTTCTTTTTTGTCATGCATAGCTCTACAGTAGGCCATGTATGTGCTTTATTTCTTGTGTCACGCATAGCTCTACAGTAGGTCATGTATGTGCTTTATTACTTTTGTCATGCATAGCTCAACAGTAGGTCACGTATGTGCTTTATTTATTTTTTCACACATAGCTCTATAGTAAGTCACGTATGTACTTTATTTCTTTTGTCATGCGTAGCTCTACAGTAGGTCATGTATGTGCTTTATTTCTTTTTTGTGACACATAGGTCTACAGTAGGCCATCTATGTGCTTTATTTTTTTTGTCACGCATAGCTCTGCAGTAGGTCATGTATGTGCTTTATTAATTTTGCTATGCATAGCTCTACAGTAGGTCATGTATGTGCTTTATTTCTTTTGTCATGCATAGCTCTACAGTAGGCCATGTATGTGCTTTATTTCTTTTTTGTCATGCGTAGCTCTACAGTAGGTCATGTATGTGCTTTATTTCTTTTTTGTCACGCGTAACTCGACAGTAGGCCATCTATGTGCTTTATTTCTTTTGTCATGCATAGCTCAACAGTAGGTCACGTATGTGCTTTATTTATTTTTTCACACATAGCTGTGGAACAGACAAGATACCACCAATCACCACACAACCGGGTGTATGGACAATAGCAGCGGCGCTAGTCATGTGGAGGGGGGGAGGAGCATGCAAGGTTAATAAGGGAGCGGGCGGAGGGGACAGCTAGATCCTCAAACGGCCTCGAATGGAAAATCGGGCACGTACCTCCTGAGGCTCAGGGTGTACAAGCATCCCGTCGGGTAAGATTACACGAGCCCAACCGGTTTCAGTCCAGGATAGAGATGACTAACGAATACCATTAACTATTTCCTTCTCTGCATACACCTCTCAAACTCCAAACCAAACACAACCACAAACCTCTAGCGCAGCAAACCGCACGAACTTCACTACACTGCAACAACAAAACAAAAAAACACATAGACTCGCACATCAGCACACGACGACTACCGGCCGCATACACCCCAGGCCCAGCCGACGGAACCACCGGGCTGAGGCTGCCAACAGCACATCACTGCAATCTTGCACTTTTCCAGCCTCCACCCACTAACCCACCATCCCCCCCCTCTTTCAGAGCCGCCAGAGCGCCAGAGGACCACTCCGGTGGTGATAGTGCGCGGTACAAATGACCTTTAACATTAACATTAACATAGCTCTATAGTAAGTCACGTATGTGCTTTTTTCTTTTGTCATGCGTAGCTCTACAGTAGGCCATGTATGTGCTTTATTTCTTTTTTGTGACGCATAGGTCTACAGTAGGCCATCTATGTGCTTTATTTTTTTGTCACGCATAGCTCTGCAGTAGGTCATGTATGTGCTTTATTAATTTTGTTATGCATAGCTCTACAGTAGGTCATGTATGTGCTTTATTTCTTTTGTCATGCATAGCTCTACAGTAGGCCATGTATGTGCTTTATTTCTTTTTTGTCATGCGTAGCTCTACAGTCGGTCATGTATGTGCTTTATTTCTTTTTTGTCACGCGTAGCTCGACAGTAGGCCATCTATGTTTATTTCTTTTGTCATGCATAGCTCAACAGTAGGTCACGTATGTGCTTTATTTATTTTTTCACACATAGCTCTACAGTAGGTCATGTATGTGCTTTATTTCTTTTGTCATGCATAGCTCTACAGTAGGCCATGTATGTGCTTTATTTCTTTTTTGTCACGCATAGCTCTACAGTAGGCCATGTATGTGCTTTATCTTTTTTGTCATGCATAGCTCTACAGTAGGTCATGTATGTGCTTTATTTATTTTGTCACGCATAGCTCTACAGTAGGTCATGTATGTGCTTTATTTCTTTTTTGTCATGCATAGCTCTAAAGTAGGTCATGTATGTGCTTTATTTATTTAGTCACGCATAGCGCTACAGTAGGCCATGCATGTGCTTTATTTATATTGTCACGCATAGCTCTACCGTAGGTCATGTATGTGCTTTATTTATTTAGTCACGCATAGCGCTACAGTAGGCCATGCATGTGCTTTATTTATTTTGTCACGCATAGCTCTACAGTAGGCCATATATGTGCTTTATTTCTTTTTTGTCATGTATAGCTCTACAGTAGGTCATGTATGTGCTTTATTTCTTTTTTGTCACGCATAGCTGTACAATAGGCTATGTATGTGCTTTATTTCTTTTGTCATGTACTGCTCTACCATAGGCCATGTAGGTGCTTTATTTCTTTTTTGTCACGCATAGCTCTACAGTAGGCCATGTATGTGCTTTATTTATTTTGTCACGCACAGCTCTACAGTAGGTCATGTATGTGCTTTATTTCTTTTGTCACGCATAGCTCTACAGTAAGTCATGTATGTGCTTTATTTCTTTTTGTCACGCATAGCTCTACAGTAGGCCATGTATGTGCTTTATTTATTTTGTCACACATAGCTCTACAGTAGGTCATGTATGTGCTTTATTTCTTTTTTGTCATGCATAGCTCTACAGTAGGCCATGTATGTGCTTTATTTATTTTGTCACACATAGCTCTACAGTAGGCCATGTATGTGCTTTCTTTCTTTTTTGTCATGCATAGCTCTACAGTAGGCTATGTATGTGCTTTATTTCTTTTTTGTCACGCATAGCTCTACAGTAGGCATGTATGTGCTTTATTTATTTTGTCACACATAGCTCTACAGTAGGCCATGTATGTGCTTTATTTCTTTTTTGTCATGCATAGCTCTACAATAGGTCATGTATGTGCTTTATTTATTTTGTCACGCATAGCTCTACAGCAGGCCATGTATGTGCTTTATTTATTTTGTCACGCATAGCTCTACAGTAGACCATGTATGTGCTTTATTACTTTTGTCATGCATAGCGCTACAATAGGTCATGTATGTGCTTTATTTCTTTTGTCACGCATAGCACTTCAGTAGGGCATGTATGTGCTTTATTTCTTTTTTGTCACGCTTAGCTCTACAGTAGGCCATGTATGTGCTTTATTTATTTAGTCACACATAGCTCTACTCTATGCCATGTATGTGCTTTATTTCTTTTTGTCACGCATATCTCTACAGTAGGTCATGTATGTGCTTTAGTTCTTTTTTGTCACGCATAGCTCTACAGTAGGTCATGTATGTGCTTTATTTCTTTTGTCATGCATAGCTCTACAGTAGGTCATGTATGTGCTTCATTTCTTTTTTGTCATGCATAGCTCTACAGTAGGCCATGTATGTGCTTTATTTCTTTTGTCACGCATAGCTCTACAGTAGACCATGTATGTGCTTTATTTCTTTTGTCATGCATAGCGCTACAGTAGGTCATGTATGTGCTTTATTTCTTTTGTCACGCATAGCACTACAGTAGGTCATGTATGTGCTTTATTTCTTTTTTGTCACGCTTAGCTCTACAGTAGGCCATGTATGTGCTTTATTTATTTAGTCACACATAGCTCTACTCTATGCCATGTATGTGCTTTATTTCTTTTTGTCACGCATATCTCTACAGTAGGTCATGTATGTGCTTTAGTTCTTTTTTGTCACGCATAGCTCTACAGTAGGTCATGTATGTGCTTTATTTCTTTTGTCATGCATAGCTCTACAGTAGGTCATGTATGTGCTTCATTTCTTTTTTGTCATGCATAGCTCTACAGTAGGCCATGTATGTGCTTTATTTCTTTTGTCACGCATAGCTCTACAGTAGGTCATGTATGTGCTTTATTACTTTTGTCATGCATAGCTCTACAGTAGGTCATGTATGTGCTTTATTTCTTTTGTCATGCATAGCTCTACAGTAGACCATGTATGTGCTTTATTTCTTTTGTCATGCATAGCGCTACAGTAGGTCATGTATGTGCTTTATTTCTTTTGTCACACGTAGCACTACAGTAGGTCATGTATGTGCTTTATTTCTTTTTTGTCACGCTTAGCTCTACAGTAGGCCATGTATGTGCTTTATTTATTTAGTCACACATAGCTCTACTCTATGCCATGTATGTGCTTTATTTCTTTTTGTCACGCATATCTCTACAGTAGGTCATGTATGTGCTTTAGTTCTTTTTTGTCACGCATAGCTCTACAGTAGGTCATGTATGTGCTTTATTTCTTTTGTCATGCATAGCTCTACAGTAGGTCATGTATGTGCTTCATTTCTTTTTTGTCATGCATAGCTCTACAGTAGGCCATGTATGTGCTTTATTTCTTTTGTCACGCATAGCTCTACAGTAGGTCATGTATGTGCTTTATTACTTTTGTCATGCATAGCTCTACAGTAGGTCATGTATGTGCTTTATTTCTTTTGTCATGCATAGCTCTACAGTAGGTCATGTATGTGCTTTATTTCCTTTGTCATGCATAGCTCTGCAGTAGGCCATGTATGTGCTTTATTTATTTAGTCACGCATAGCGCTACAGTAGGCCATGCATGTGCTTTATTTATTTTGTCACGCATAGCTCTACCGTAGGTCATGTATGTGCTTTATATATTTAGTCCCGCATAGCGCTACAGTAGGCCATGCATGTGCTTTATTTATTTTGTCACGCATAGCTCTACAGTAGGCCATATATGTGCTTTATTTCTTTTTTGTCATGTATAGCTCTACAGTAGGTCATGTATGTGCTTTATTTCTTTTTTGTCACGCATAGCTGTACAATAGGCTATGTATGTGCTTTATTTCTTTTGTCATGTACTGCTCTACCATAGGCCATGTATGTGCTTTATTTCTTTTTTGTCACGCATAGCTCTACAGTAGGCCATGTATGTGCTTTATTTATTTTGTCACGCACAGCTCTACAGTAGGTCATGTATGTGCTTTATTTCTTTTGTCACGCATAGCTCTACAGTACGTCATGTATGTGCTTTATTTCTTTTTGTCACGCATAGCTCTACAGTAGGCCATGTATGTGCTTTATTTATTTTGTCACACATAGCTCTACAGTAGGTCATGTATGTGCTTTATTTCTTTTTTGTCATGCATAGCTCTACAGTAGGCCATGTATGTGCTTTATTTATTTTGTCACACATAGCTCTACAGTAGGCCATGTATGTGCTTTCTTTCTTTTTTGTCCCGCATATCTCTACAGTAGGTCATGTATGTGCTTTAGTTCTTTTTTGTCACGCATAGCTCTACAGTAGGTCATGTATGTGCTTTATTTCTTTTGTCATGCATAGCTCTACAGTAGGTCATGTATGTGCTTTATTTCTTTTTTGTCACGCATAGCTCTACAGTAGGCCATGTATGTGCTTTATTTATTTTGTCACGCACAGCTCTACAGTAGGTCATGTATGTGCTTTATTTCTTTTGTCACGCATAGCTCTACAGTAAGTCATGTATGTGCTTTATTTCTTTTTGTCACGCATAGCTCTACAGTAGGCCATGTATGTGCTTTATTTATTTTGTCACACATAGCTCTACAGTAGGTCATGTATGTGCTTTATTTCTTTTTTGTCATGCATAGCTCTACAGTAGGCCATGTATGTGCTTTATTTATTTTGTCACACATAGCTCTACAGTAGGCCATGTATGTGCTTTCTTTCTTTTTTGTCATGCATAGCTCTACAGTAGGCTATGTATGTGCTTTATTTCTTTTTTGTCACGCATAGCTCTACAGTAGGCATGTATTTGCTTTATTTATTTTGTCACACATAGCTCTACAGTAGGCCATGTATGTGCTTTATTTCTTTTTTGTCATGCATAGCTCTACAGTAGGTCATGTATGTGCTTTATTTATTTTGTCACGCATAGCTCTACAGCAGGCCATGTATGTGCTTTATTTATTTTGTCACGCATAGCTCTACAGTAGACCATGTATGTGCTTTATTTCTTTTGTCATGCATAGCGCTACAGTAGGTCATGTATGTGCTTTATTTCTTTTGTCACGCATAGCACTACAGTAGGTCATGTATGTGCTTTATTTCTTTTTTGTCACGCTTAGGTCTACAGTAGGCCATGTATGCGCTTTATTTATTTAGTCACACATAGCTCTACTCTATGCCATGTATGTGCTTTATTTCTTTTTGTCACGCATATCTCTACAGTAGGTCATGTATGTGCTTTAGTTCTTTTTTGTCACGCATAGCTCTACAGTAGGTCATGTATGTGCTTTATTTCTTTTGTCATGCATAGCTCTACAGTAGGTCATGTAAGTGCTTCATTTCTTTTTTGTCATGCATAGCTCTACAGTAGGCCATGTATGTGCTTTATTTCTTTTGTCACGCATAGCTCTACAGTAGGTCATGTATGTGCTTTATTACTTTTGTCATGCATAGCTCTACAGTAGGTCATGTATGTGCTTTATTTCTTTTGTCATGCATAGCTCTACAGTAGACCATGTATGTGCTTTATTTCTTTTGTCATGCATAGCGCTACAGTAGGCCATATATGTGCTTTATTTCTTTTGTCACGCATAGCACTACAGTAGGTCATGTATGTGCTTTATTTCTTTTTTGTCACGCTTAGCTCTACAGTAGGCCATGTATGTGCTTTATTTATTTAGTCACACATAGCTCTACTCTATGCCATGTATGTGCTTTATTTCTTTTTGTCACGCATATCTCTACAGTAGGTCATGTATGTGCTTTAGTTCTTTTTTGTCACGCATAGCTCTACAGCAGGTCATGTATGTGCTTTATTTCTTTTGTCATGCATAGCTCTACAGTAGGTCATGTATGTGCTTCATTTCTTTTTTGTCATGCATAGCTCTACAGTAGGCCATGTATGTGCTTTATTTTTTTTGTCACGCATAGCTCTACAGTAGGCCATGTATGTGCTTTATTTTTTTTGTCACGCATAGCTCTACAGTAGGCCATCAATGTGCTTTATTACTTTTGTCATGCATAGCTCTACAGTAGGTCATGCATGTGCTTTATTTCTTTTGTCATGCATAGCTCTACAGTAGGTCATGTATGTGCTTTATTTCCTTTGTCATGCATAGCTCTGCAGTAGGCCATGTATGTGCTTTATTTCTTTTTTGTCACGCATAGCTCTACAGTAGGTCATGTATGTGCTTTATTTATTTTGTCACGCGTAGCTCTACAGTAGGTCAAGTAGACTGTTGTCATAACATCTATCTATGTTCAATGTGTTCACTTATTTTTGTGCTTGTACATGGTTTTATTCCATGTTCGTGTTGCAGTGTGTGGGTTCTTTGTTCTCTTGGAATGTGAGATGTGCAACATTCTGTATGATGTTGTATGTTGAATGTGGAGTATGGAGTGATGGAGAAAAGATGCAGAATGGAAAGGCAGTTAGAGAAAGAGTTGAGAGCTGCTGGTGAAGCCGCTGGGGCGCTGCATGTTATCTTCAATAAAGGAGAGTTCTCATCTTACCTGACCCCCACCTCATTTCAGTGAGCATGGAGCCCTGTGGGGCCAGCGACATGTTTATTTTTATTTATTTAATTCATTTATAAAGCACGCGGCAGCCCGTGGGCATCGAGGCACTGTTACAGAGTTAAAAATGCAGAAATGTTTCCTTGTCGTGCTTGAGACACAGCACTCTGGCCATGTACGCTTCATGCCAATTAACCTACCCATATACTACTAATATTAGTATTATTATTGGGTTTTCATACAGCGGCAGACCACCACCATAGCCGTGTGTGAGATAACATGCCTTATGCACGGTAACTGTGGCATATACACCTTAGGTTGTGTTATGTTATACATTCAGAATCCTGCCCTACATAAGCTCAATGAGGGGTCACCTGGGCATAGCCACTTGAAGCGCATAGATATGCTCATATAAGCTTAGTACGAGGCATCCCCTTACATGCCTCATCTGAGTTACCTGGCCATGTATGTCTGCTGTGTATAATGCGATGCACCGATGCAGGGTGGTCATATGCCCCTAAAGATGCTGAAACCTCCATAGAGACATACTTCCATGAGCTCAAAGCTGGCACTCTATAGCGAGCACGTAGGATGCCGCCCCTGAAGACCTAATGGAAGGGGGGAAACCAGGGATAAAGGGTCCTGTATGGGGGACAGAAAGGAACCAGTCAGAAGCGGGCTAGGGCCTGCAGCTGGGAAAAGCAAGGTGGCAGGAAACCAGGGACGCAGGGACCTGTATGGGGTCTGGAGAGGAAGACGTCAGAAGCGGGCTAGTGCCTGCAGCGGGGAAAAGCAAGGTGGCAGGAAACCAGGGACGCAGGGACCTGTATGGGGTCTGGAGAGGAAGACGTCAGAAGCGGGCTAGTGCCTGCAGCGGGGAAAAGCAAGGTGGCAGGAAACCAGGGACGCAGGGACCTGTATGGGGTCTGGAGAGGTATCAGTCAGAAGCAGGCTAGTGCCTGCAGCTGGGAAAAGCAAGGTGGCAGGAAACCAGGGACGCAGGGACCTGTATGGGGTCTGGAGAGGAAGACGTCAGAAGTGGGCTAGTGCCTGCAGCGGGAAAAGCAAGGCGGTGGGAAACCAGGCACACAGGAACCTGTATGGGGGCTGGAGAGGAATCATTCAGAAGTGGGCTAGTGCCTGCAGCTGGCAAAAGCAAGGTGGCGGGAAACCAGGGACACAGGGACCTGTATGGGGTCTGGAGAGGAAGACGCCAGAAGCGGACCAGTGCCTGCAGCTGGGAAAAGCAAGGTGGCGGGAAACCAGGGACACAGGAACCTGTATGGGGTCTGGAGAGGTATCAGTCAGAAGCGGGCTAGAGCCTGCAGCTGGGAAAAGCAAGGTGGCGGGTAATCAGGGACACAGGGACCTGTATGGGGTCTGGAGAGGAATCAGTCAGCAGCGGGCTAGTGCCTGCAGCTGGGAAAAGCAAGGTGGCGGGAAACCAGGGACACAGGGACCTGTATGGGGGCTGGAGAGGAATCAGTCAGCAGCGGGCTAGTGCCTGCAGCTGGGAAAAGCAAGGTGGCGGGAAACCAGGGACACAGGGACCTGTATGGGGGCTGGAGAGGAATCAGTCAGCAGCGGGCTAGTGCCTGCTGCTGGTAAAAGCAAGGCGGCTAGACAAATAGGAACGCCTTAAAGCGCGCGCACAATACTTGGATAGTTTCATGTGCTCTCAACCCCCTCCTTACGAATCCTGCTGTGCAGCTGAAATAAAACGTCAGTATACATGCGTGCACCTTTTGGTTGCAATGGTAAGTGGGGGAGCCATTGATAAGCTGTTGGCCGGAACAAAACCACCCGTGGGGAAAAAAAATGTCAAGTGTGTGTTAATGACGCGGGAGCTGCACACTGTGCCATCTCTAAAAACCCCAACAGTGTTGTGTGCAGTAACTACATTACAGTTGCTATCAACTCCCCTCCCAGGAGATTCAAGGTGGTGCAGGCCAGGGGCACCTCAACCTACAGCGAAGTCGCAGGGTCCACGCGGGGCACCTGAACCTACAGAGCAATCGGAGGGCCCAGGCGGGGAGGCCCAGGTGACGCAGGCCAGAGGCACCTCAACCTACAGTGCAGTCGCAGGTTTCAGGCGGGAAGGCCCAGGTGACGCAGGCCAGAGGCACCTCAACCTACAGCACAGTCGCAGGGTCCAGACGGGAAGGCCCAGGTGACGCAGGCCAGAGGCACCTCAACCTACAGCGCAGTCACAGGGTCCAGACGGGAAGGCCCAGGTGACGCAGGCCAGAGGCACCTCAACCTTCAGCGCAGTCGCAGAGACCAGGCGGGGAGGCCCAGGTGACGCAAGCCAGAGGCACCTCAACCTACAGCGCAGTCGCAGGGTCCAGGTGGGAAGGCCCAGGTGACGCAGGCCAGAGGCACCTCAACCTTCAGCGCAGTTGCAGGGTCCAGACGGGAAGGCCCAGGTGACGCAGGCCAGAGGCACCTCAACCTTCAGCGCAATCGCAGGGACCAGGCGGGGAGGCCCGGGTGATGCAAGCCAGAGGCACTTCAACCTACAGCGCAGTCGCAGGATCCAGGCGGGGAGGCCCAGGTGACGCAGGCCAGAGGCACCACAACCTACAGCGCAGTCGCATGGTCCAGGTGGGAAGACCCAGGTGACGTAGTCCAGAGGCACCTCAACCTACAGCGCAGTCGCAGGGCTGGGCGGAGTGGCCCAGGTGACGCAGGCCAGAGGCACCTCAACCTACAGCGCAGTCGCAGGGTCCAGACGGGAAGGCCCAGCTGACGCAGGCCGGAGGCACCTCAACCTACAGCGCAGTCGCTGGTTCCGGGCGGGGAAGCCCAGGTGACGCAGGCCAGAGGCACCGCAACCTACAGCGCAGTCGCAGGGTCCAGGCGGGAAGGCCCAGGTGACGCAGGCCAGAGGCACCTCAACCTTCAGCGCAGTCGCAGGATCCAGGCGGGAAGGCCCAGGTGACGCAGGCCAGAGGCACCTCAACCTACAGCGCAGTTGCAGGGTTCAGGCAGGAAGCCCCAGGTGACGCAGGCCAGAGGCACCTCAACCTTCAGCGTAGTTGCAGGGACCAGGCGGGGAGGCCCGGGTGACGCAGGCCAGAGGCACCTCAACCTACAGCGCAGTCGCATGGTCCAGGTGGGAAGGCCCAGGTGATGCAGTCCAGAGGCACCTCAACCTACAGCGCAGTCGCAGGGTCCTGGCGGGGAGGCCCAGGTGGCGCAGGCCAGAGGCACCTCAGCCTACAGCGCAGTCGCAGGGTCCAGTCGGGGAGGCCCAGGTGACGCAGGCCAGAGGCAACTCAACCTACAGCGCAGTCGCAGGGTCCAGGCAGGAAACCCCAGGTGACGCAGGCCAGAGGCACCTTAACCTTCAGCGCTGTCGCAGGAACCAGGCAGGGAGGCCCGGTTGACGCAGGCAAGAGGCACCTCAACCTACAGCGCAGTCACAGGGTCCAGGCAGGAAACCCCAGGCGACGCAGGCCAGAGGCACCTCAACCTTCAGCGCAGTCGCAGGAACCAGGCGGGGAGGCCCGGGTGACGCAGGCCAGAGGCACCTCAACCTACAGCGCAGTCGCATGGTCCAGGTGGGAAGGCCCAGGTGATGCAGGCCAGAGGAACCTCAACCTACAGCGCAGGTGCAGGGTCCGGGGAGGGAGGCCCAGGTGACGCAGGCCAGAGGTACCTCAACCTACAGCGCAGTCGCAGGGTCCAGGGCGGGGAAGGCCAGGTGATGCAGGCCAGAGGCACCTCAACCTACAGCGCAGTCGCAGGGTCCAGACGGGAAGGCCCAGGTGATGCAGGCCAGAGGCACCTCAACCTACAGCGCAGTCGCAGGGTCCAGGCGGGGAGGCCCAGATGACACAGGCCAGAGGCACCTCAACCTACAGCGCAGTCGCAGGGTCCAGGCGGGAAGGCCCAGGTGACGCAGGCCAGAGGCACCTCAACCTACAGCGCAGTCGCAGGGTCCAGGCGGGGAGGCCCAGGTGACGCAGGCCAGGGGCACCTCGGCCAACAGCGCAGTAGCAGGGTCCAGGCGGGAAGGCCCAGGTGATGCAGGCCAGAGGCACCTCAACCTACAGCGCAGTCGCAGGGTCCAGGCGGGGAGGCCCAGGTGACACAGGCAAGAGGCACCTCAACCTACAGCGCAGTCGCAGGGTCCGGGTGGGGAGGCCCAGGTGACGCATGCCAGAGGTACCTCAACCTACAGCACAGTTGCAGGGTCCGGGCGGAGAAGCCCAAGTGACGCAGGCCAGAGGCACCTCAACCTACAGCGCTGTCGGAGGGTCCAAACGGGAAGGCCCAGGTGACGCAGGGCAGGGGCACCTCAACCTACACCGCAGTCGCAGGGTCCAGGCGGGGAGGCCCAGGTGACGCAGGCCAGAGGCACCTCAACCTACAGCGCAGTCACCCTACAGCGCATTCGCAGGGTCCGGGCGGGGAGGCCCAGGTGACACAGGCCAGAGGCACCTCAACCTGCAGCGCAGTCGCAGGGTCCGGGCGGGGAGGCCCAGGTGACGAAGGCCACAGGCACCTCAACGTACAGCGCAGTCGCAGGGTCCAGACGGAAGGCCCAGGTAACGCAGGCCAGATGCACCTCAACCTACAGCGCAGTCGCAGGGTCCAGGCGGGAAGGCCCAGGTGACGCAGGCCAGAGGCACCTCAACCTACAGCGCAGTCACAGGGTCCAGGCGGGAAGGCCCAGGTGACGCAGGCCAGAGGCACCTCAACCTACAGCGCAGTCGCAGGGTCCAGGCGGGAAGACCCAGGTGACGTAGGCTAGAGGATCCTCAACCTACAGCGCAGTCACAGGGTCCAGACGTTAAGGCCCAGGTCATGCAGGCCAGAGGTACCTCACCCTACAGCGCAGTCGCAGGGTCCGGGCAGGGAGGACCAGGTGACGTAGGCTAGAGGATCCTCAACCTACAGCGCAGTCACAGGGTCCAGACGTTAAGGCCCAGGTCATGCAGGCCAGAGGTACCTCAACCTACAGCGCAGTCGCAGGGTCAAGGCAGGGGCAGTCGCAGGGTCGCATGCCAGATGCACTTCAACCTACAGCGCAGTCGCAGTGTCAAATGAGAAAGTATATCGTGCCTCCTATTACAATGAATATAAGTATATTGGCCTATGCCAAGCTGCTAACAAGTCGCTTGCGAAGAAATCCGCGTTGCAAGGTCCTGACCTTAAAATCAATGTAAGCCGTCATTTTAGGTCAATCTGCCATTTTAGGTTCGCTTTGTAAAAGTCACCCTGTGAGTGAAAATGGTGGACGATGTCATTCCGAAATACAACATGGCCACCTTGACCTCTGCATGTAGCTAATATGTAACTTGCCTGCAGGCCACTTGTTGAGGTTGTGAACTGAGACCTTGTCCTTCGTTGACCTGTGTGTAAAGGATTACTCGTGCAAAGAAACTAATCCTCAAGCATATGTTGAGAACAATGTATTCAAATACTGAACTAAGAACACTTGTTTAACTACATTGTATTAATGTTTGAGAAGATCTGCATGGGAAATCCTAGAACACACAGATGCCATGTAGCCTTGTTGATATATGTATTAAAAGCAAACCCGTAACATGTGGATATGCGAACTAGGCATGAACCCTAGATCAGTAGTGTATAAGAGGAATATTAACCCGAAGTAGGGTTGGACATAGTGGATGCAAATAGTATAAAAGAGTCATGAATTCTAACGTACAGCGTCTCTCTCTGAACACACTGAACCACGCTGGAGTTCGCTGTGTTGCACTGAGGGCCGATAGCTATCTGATTTTGCTCTGTTCTTCGTAACTGAATTCAGTATAAAATAAAGTACTTTGTATGTTTCTTTGTAACCCGTGTTCGGTGTACTTCCTTTAGGTGTACTCAGCCTCGATATTTTGATTTTGTTTTCACAGCAGGGTCCAGGCAGGAAAGCCCAGGTGACGCAGGCCAGAAACACCTCAACCTACAGCGCAGGATCCAGGTGGGGAGGCCCAGACAATGCAGGCGAGAGGCACCTCAACCTACAGCACAGTAGCGGGGTCAAGACGGGAAGGCCCAGGTGACGCAGGCCAGGGGCACCTCAACCTACAGCGCAGTTGCAGGGTCCAGACAGGAAGGCCCAGGTGACGCAGGCCAGAGGCACCTCAACCTACAGGGCAGTCGCAGACTCCAGATGGGAAGGCCCAAGTGTCGCAGGCCAGAGGCACTTCAACCTACAGCACAGTCGCAGGGTCCATGCGGGGAGGCCCAGGTGATGCAGGCCAGAGGCACCTCAACCTACAGCGCAGTCCCAGGGTCCGCGCAGGTAGGCCCAGGTGACGCAGGCCAGAGGCACCTCAACCTACAGCGCAGTCGCAGGGTCCAGGCCAGGAGGCCCAGGTGACACAGGCCAGAGGCACCGCAACCTATAGCGCAGTCGCAGGATCAAGACGGGAAGACCCAGGTGACGCAAGCCAGAGGCACCTCAACCTACAGGGCAGTCGCAGGGTCCAGGCAGGAAGGTCCAGGTGACGCAGGCCAGAGGCGCCTCAACCTACAGCGCAGTCACAGGGTCCAGGCGGGGAGGCCCAGGTGACGCAGGCCAGAGGCACCTCAACCTAGAGCGCAGTCGCAGGGTCCAGACGGGAAGGCCCAGGTGATGCAGGCCAGATTCACCTCAAACTACAGCGCAGTTGCAGGCTCCAGGTGGGAAGGCCCAGGAAACGCAGACCAGAGACACATCAACCTACAGCGCAGTCACAGGGTCCAGGCGGGGAGGCCCAGGTGACGCAGGCCAGAGGCACCTCAACTTACAGCGCAGACGCAGGGTCCAGGCGAGGAGGCCCAGGAGACGCAGGCCAGAGGCACCTCAATCTACAGCACAGCAGCAGGTTCCAGGCAGGAAGGCCCAGGTGATGCAGGCCAGACGCACCTCAACCTACAGCGCAGTCGCAGGGTCCAGGCAGGAAGGTCCAGGTGACGCAGGCCAGAGGCGCCTCAACTTACAGTGCAGACACAGGGTCCAGGCGAGGAGGCCCAGGTGACGCAGGCCAGAGGCACCTCAACCTACAGCGCAGCAGCAGGTTCCAGGCAGGAAGGCCCAGGTGATGCAGGCCAGAGGCACCTCAACCTACAGCACAGTCGCAGGCTCCAGGCAGGAAGGTCCAGGTGACGCAGGCCAGAGGCAACTCAACCTACAGCACAGTCACAGGGTCGAGACGGGAAGGCCCAGGTGACGCAGGCCCGAGGTACCTCAACCTACAGCGCAGTCGCAGGGTACAGACGGGAAGGCCCAGGTGACGCAGTTCCGCTCAGAGTGGTCTCAGGCCAGGTGCTCTCCCTCCCCCTCTCTCACAGGGGCCCTGGCTCTGTCCCATTACTGTCGCATTCCCAGGTGACTCCTTCCGTGGGTTGCATGCAATGGTCCCTCATTTCCAGAACTTTCTCTGGCTGTCAGTTAGACCAGGTATAGTTCAAATAGAAAATGCAGGCAGTGAATCATATTGCGCACAGACACTGGTAACCATGGACGCAGGATGTAGTCAGCGCACGAGCATCTAATGTCGCCATTACAGTCATACATACATATGCAGCTGTGCATAGACGCCCCCTCCCTGCGTTTACTGCCGCCTTTCTCTAAACACAGGATTGGGTGATCTTATGCTGTGGCATGTGGGAGACGGCAGCAAGCAAGGCACGAAGTCTTGAATGCGCAGCTAGCAAGGGTCAAAGTACTGAAAGTCCTGATGGTGCAGCCAGCAAGGTGCAAAGGCCTGATGGTGCAGCCAGCATGGGTCAAAGTCCCGATGGAGCAGCTAGCAAGGGTCAAAATCCCAATGGTGCAGCTAGCAAGTGTCAAAGTACTGAAAGTCCTGATGGTGCAGCGAGCAAGGTGCAAAGTCCTGATGGTGCAGCTAGCAAGGGTCAAAGTTCTGATGGTGCAGCTAGCAAGGTGCAAAGTCCCGACTGTGCAGCCAGCAAGGGTCAAAGTCCTGATGGTGCAGCCAGCAAGGTAGAAAGTCCCGATGGTGCAGCCAGCAAGGGTCAAAGTCCCGATGGTGCAGCTAGCAAGGGTCAAAGTCCCAATGTGCAGCCAGCAAGGTGCAAACGTCTGATAGTGCAGCTACCAAGTGTCAAAGTCCTGATGGTGCAGCCATCAAGGGTCAAAGTCCGGATGGTGCAGCTACCAAGTGTCAAAGTCCTGATTGTGCAGCCAGCAAGGATCAAAGTCCCAATTGTGCAGCTAGCAAGGGTCAAAGTCCTGATGGTGCAGCAAGCAAGGGTCAAAGTCCCGATGGTGCAGCTAGCAAGATGCAAAGTCCTGATGGTGCAGCCAGCAAGGTGCAAAGTCCTGATGGTGCAGCTAGCAAGGGTCAAAGTCCTGATGGTGGAGCCAGCAAGGGTCAAAGTCCCGATGGTGCAGCCAGCAAGGATCAAAGTCCCAATTGTGCAGCTAGCAAGGGTCAAAGTCCTGATGGTGCAGCAAGCAAGGGTCAAAGTCCCGATGGTGCAGCTAGCAAGATGCAAAGTCCTGATGGTGCAGCCAGCAAGGGTCAAAGTCCTGATGGTGCAGCTAGCAAGGTGCAAAGTCCTGATGGTGCAGCCAGCAAGGTGCAAAGTCCTAGTGTTTCAGCTAGCAAGGGTCAAAGTACTGATGGTGCAGCCAGCAAGGGTCAAAGTCCTGATGGTGCAGCTAGTTAGGTGCAAAGTGCTAATGGTCCAGCAAGCAAGGTGCAAAGTACTGATGGTGCAGCTAGCAAGGGTCAAAGTCCTAATGGTGCAGCCAGCAAGGCTCAAGGACCTGATGATGTAGCTAGCAAGGGTTAAAGTCCTGATGGTGCAGCCAGCAAGGGCCAAAGTCCCAATGGTACAGCTAGCAATGTGCCAAGTCCAGATGGTGAAGCCAGCAAGGATCAAAGTCCCAATAGTGCAGGCAGCATGATGCAAAGTCCTTATAGTGCAGCCAGCAAGGGTCAAAGTAATGAAAGTCCTGATGGTGCAGCCAGCAAGGTGCAAAGTCCTGATGGCGCAGCCAGCAAGGCTTAAGGACCTGATGATGCAGCCAGCAAGGGTCAAAGTCCTGATGGTGCAGCTAGGTAGGTGCAAAGTGCTGATGGTCCAGCAAGCAAGGTGCAAAGTACTGATGGTGCAGCTAGCAAGGATCAAAGTCCTGATGGTGCAGCCAGCATGGTGCAAAGTCCTGATAGTGCAGCCATCAAGGGTCAAAGTCCTGATGGTACAGCTAGCAAGATGCAAAGTCCTGATGGTGCAGCCAGCAAGGCGCAAAGTCCTGATGGTGCAGCTAGCAAGGGTCAAAGTCCTGAAGGTGGAGCCAGCAAGGGTCAAGGTCCTGATGTTGCTGACAGCAAGGCGCGAGGTCTTGATAATGCATCCAGCAAGGGTCAAAGTCCCGATGGTGCAGCTAGCAGGGGTCAAAGTCCAGATGGTGCAGCCAGCAAGGGTCAAAGTCCCGATGGTGCAGCTAGCAAGGTGCAAAGTCCTGATGGTGCAGCCAGCAAGGTGCAAAGTCCTGATGTTTCAGCTAACAAGGGTCAAAGTACTGATGGTGCAGCCAGCAAGGGTCAAGGTCCTGATGGTGCAGCTAGCTAGGTGCAAAGTGCTAATGGTCCAGCAAGCAAGGTGCAAAGTCCTGATGTTTCCGCTAGCAAGGGTCAAAGTACTGATGGTGCAGCCAGCAAGGGTCAAGGTCCTGATGGTGCAGCTAGCTAGGTGCAAAGTGCTAATGGTGCAGCAAGCAAGGTGCAAAGTATTGATGGTGCAGCTAGCAAGGGCCAAAGTCCTAATGGTGCAGTCAGCAAGGCTCAAGGACCTGATGATGCAGCTAGCAATGGTCAAAGTCCTGATGGTGCAGCCAGCAAGGGTCAAAGTCCCAATGGTACAGCTAGCAATGTGCCAATTCCAGATGGTGAAGCCAGCATGGTGCAAAGTCCTGATGGTGCAGCCATCAAGGGTCAAAGTCCCGATGGTGTAGCTAGCAAGATGCAAAGTCCTGATGGTGCAGCCAGCAAGGCGCAAAGTCCTGATGGTGCAGCTAGCAAGGGTCAAAGTCCTGAAGGTGGAGCCAGCAAGGGTCAAAGTCCTGATGTTGCAGACAGCAAGGCGCAAGGTCTTGATAATGCAGCCAGCAAGGGTCAAAGTCCCGATGGTGCAGCTAGCAGGGGTTAAAGTCCAGATGGTGCAGCCAGCAAGGGTCAAAGTCCTGATGGGGTAGCTAGCAGGGGTTAAAGTCCAGATGGTGCAGCCAGCAAGGGTCAAAGTCCCGATGGTGCAGCTAGCAAGGTGCAAAGTCCTGATGGTGCAGCCAGCAAGGTGCAAAGTCCTGATGTTTTGGCTAGCAAGGGTCAAAGTACTGATGGTGCAGCCAGCAAGGGTCAAGGTTCTGATGGTGCAGCTAGCTAGGTGCAAAGGGCTAATGGTCCAGCAAGCAAGGTGCAAAGTACTGATGGTGCAGCTAGCAAGGGTCAAAGTCCTAATGGTTCAGCCAGCAAGGCTCAAGGACCTGATGATGCAGCTAGCAAGGGTCAAAGTCCTGATGGTGCAGCCAGCAAGGGTCAAAGTCCCAATGGTACAGCTAGCAATGTGCCAAGTCCAGATGGTGAAGCCAGCAAGGATCAAAGTCCCAATGGTGCAGCCAGCATGGTGCAAAGTCCTGATAGTGCAGCCATCAAGGGTCAAAGTCCAGATGGTGCAGCTAGCAAGATGCAAAGTCCTGATGGTGCAGCCAGCAAGGCGCAAAGTCCCGATGGTGCAGCTACCAAGTGTCAAAGTCCTGATGGTGCAGCCAGCAAGGATCAAAGTCCCGATGGTGCAGCTAGCAAGGGTCAAAGTCCTGATGGTGCAGCCATCTAGGGTCAAAGTCCCGATGGTGCAGCTAGCAAGATGCAAAGTCCTGATGGTGCAGCCAGCAAGGTGCAAAGTCCTGATGGTGCAGCTAGCAAGGGTCAAAGTCCTGATGGTGGAGCCAGCAAGGGTCAAAGTCCTGATGGTGCAGCTAGCAGGGGTTAAGGTCCAGATGGTGCAGCCAGCAAGGGTCAAAGTCCTGATGGTGCAGCTAGCAAGGTGCAAAGTGCTAATGGTCCAGCAAGCAAGGTGCAAAGTACTGATGGTGCAGCTAGCAAGGGTCAAAGTCCTAATGGTGCAGCCAGCAAGGCTCGAGGACCTGATGATGCAGCTAGCAAGGGTCAAAGTCCTGACGGTGCAGCCAGCAAGGGTCAAAGTCCCAATGGTACAGCGAGCAATGTGCCAAGTCCAGATGGTGAAGCCAGCAAGGATCAAAGTCCCAATGGTGCAGGCAGCATGATGCAAAGTCCTTATAGTGCAGCCAACAAGGGTCAAAGTACTGAAAGTCCTGATGGTGCAGCCAGCAAGGTGCAAAGTCCTGATGGCGCAGCCAGCAAGGCTTAAGGACCTGATGATGCAGCCAGCAAGGGCCAAAGTCCTGATGCTGCAGCTAGGTAGGTGCAAAGTGCTGATGGTCCAGCAAGCAAGGTGCAAAGTACTGATGGTGCAGCTAGCAAGGGTCAAAGTCCTGATGGTGCAGCCAGCAAGGCTCAAGGACCTGATGATGCAGCTAGCAAGGGTCAAAGTCCTGATGGTGCAGCCAGCAAAGGTCAAAGTCCCAATGGTACAGCTAGCAATGTGCCAAGTCCAGATGGTGAAGCCAGCAAGGATCAAAGTCCCAATGGTGCAGCCAGCATGGTGCAAAGTCCTGATAGTGCAGCCATCAAGGGTTAAAGTCCCGATGGTGCAGCTAGCAAGATGCAAAGTCCTGATGGTGCAGCCAGCAAGGCACAAAGTCCTGATGGTGCAGCTAGCAAAGGTCAAAGTCCTGATGGTGGAGCCAGCAAGGGTCAAAGTCCTGATGTTGCAGACAGCAAGGCGCAAGGTCTTGATAGTGCAGCCAGCAAGGGTCAAAGTCCCGATGGTGCAGCTAGCAGGGGTTAAAGTCCAGATGGTGCAGCCAGCAAGGGTCAAAGTCCCGATGGTGCAGCTAGCAAGGTGCAAAGTCCTGATGGTGCAGCCAGCAAGGTGCAAAGTCCTGATGTTTGAGCTAGCAAGGGTCAAAGTACTGATGGTGCAGCCAGCAAGGGTCAAGGTCCTGATGGTGCAGCTAGCAAGGGTCAAAGTACTGATGGTGCAGCCAGCAAGGGTCAAGGTTCTGATGGTGCAGCTAGCTAGGTGCAAAGTGCTAATGGTCCATCAAGCAAGGTGCAAAGTACTGATGGTACAGCTAGCAAGGGTCAAAGTCCTAATGGTGCAGCCAGCAAGGCTGAAGGACCTGATGATGCAGCTAGCAAGGGTCAAAGTCCTGATGGTGCAGCCAGCAAGGGTCAAAGTCCCAATGGTACAGCTAGCAATGTGCCAAGTCCAGATGGTGAAGCCTATCAAGGATCAAAGTCCCAATGGTGCAGCCAGCATGGTGCAAAGTCCTGATAGTGCAGCCATCAAGGGTCAAAGTCCAGATGGTGTAGCTAGCAAGATGCAAAGTCCTGATGGTGCAGCTAGCAAGGGTCAAAGTCCTGATGGTGGAGCCAGCAAGGGTCAAAGTCCTGATGGTGCAGCTAGCAGGGGTTAAGGTCCAGATGGTGCAGCCAGCAAGGGTCAAAGTCCTGATGGTGCAGCTAGCAAGGTGCAAAGTGCTAATGGTCCAGCAAGCAAGGTGCAAAGTACTGATGGTGCAGCTAGCAAGGGTCAAAGTCCTAATGGTGCAGCCAGCAAGGCTCGAGGACCTGATGATGCAGCTAGCAAGGGTCAAAGTCCTGATGGTGCAGCCAGCAAGGGTCAAAGTCCCAATGGTACAGCTAGCAATGTGCCAAGTCCAGATGGTGAAGCCAGCAAGGATCAAAGTCCCAATGGTGCAGGCAGCATGATTCAAAGTCCTTATAGTGCAGCCAGCAAGGGTCAAAGTACTGAAAGTCCTGATGGTGCATCCAGCAAGGTGCAAAGTCCTGATGGCGCAGCCAGCAAGGCTTAAAGACCTGATGATGCAGCCAGCAAGGGCCAAAGTCCTGATGGTGCAGCTAGGTAGGTGCAAAGTGCTGATGGTCCAGCAAGCAAGGTGCAAAGTACTGATGGTGCAGCCAGCAAGGGTCAAAGTCCTGATGGTGCAGCTAGCTAGGTGCAAAGTGCTAATGGTCCAGCAAGCAAGGTGCAAAGTACTGATGGTGCAGCTAGCAAGGGTCAAAGTCCTAATGGTGCAGCCAGCAAGGCTCGAGGACCTGATGATGCAGCTAGCAAGGGTCAAAGTCCTGATGGTGCAGCCAGCAAGGGTCAAAGTCCCAATGGTACAGCTAGCAATGTGCCAAGTCCAGATGGTGAAGCCAGCAAGGATCAAAGTCCCAATGGTGCAGGCAGCATGATGCAAAGTCCTTATAGTGCAGCCAGCAAGGGTCAAAGTACTGAAAGTCCTGATGGTGCAGCCAGCAAGGTGCAAAGTCCTGATGGCGCAGCCAGCAAGGCTTAAGGACCTGATGATGCAGCCAGCAAGGGCCAAAGTCCTGATGGTGCAGCTAGGTAGGTGCAAAGTGCTGATGGTCCAGCAAGCAAGGTGCAAAGTACTGATGGTGCAGCTAGCAAGGGTCAAAGTCCTGATGGTGCAGCCAGCAAGGCTCAAGGACCTGATGATGCAGCTAGCAAGGGTCAAAGTCCCAATGGTGCAGCTAGCAAGATGCAAATTCCTGATGGTGCAGCTAGCAAGGCGCAAAGTCCTGATGGTGCAGCTAGCAAGGGTCAAAGTCCTGATGGTGGAGCCAGCAAGGGTCAAAGTCCTGATGTTGCAGACAGCAAGGCGCAAGGTCTTGATAGTGCAGCCAGCAAGGGTCAAAGTCCCGATGGTGCAGCTAGCAGGGGTTAAAGTCCAGATGGTGCAGCCAGCAAGGGTCAAAGTCCCGATGGTGCAGCTAGCAAGGTGCAAAGTCCTGATGGTGCAGCCAGCAAGGTGCAAAGTCCTGATGTTTGAGCTAGCAAGGGTCAAAGTACTGATGGTGCAGCCAGCAAAGGTCAAGGTCCTGATGGTGCAGCTAGCTAGGTGCAAAGTGCTAATGGTCCCCGCAAGCAAGGTGCAAAGTACTGATGGTGCAGCTAACAAGGGTCAAAGTCCTAATGGTGCAGCCAGCAAGGCTCAAGGACCTGATGATGCAGCTAGCAAGGGTCAAAGTCCTGATGGTGCAGCCAGCAAAGGACAAAATCCCAATGGTACAGCTAGCAATGTGCCAATTCCAGATGGTAAAGCCAGCAAGGATCAAAGTCCCAATGGTGCAGCCAGCAAGGGTCAAAGTCCTGAAGGTGGAGCCAGCAAGGGTCAAAGTCCTGATGTTGCAGACAGCAAGGCGCAAGGTCTTGATAATGCAGCCAGCAAGGGTCAAAGTCCCGATGGTGCAGCTAGCGGGGGTTAAAGTCCAGATGGTGCAGCCAGCAAGGGTCAAAGTCCCGATGGTGCAGCTAGCAAGGTGCAAAGTCCTGATGGTGGAGCCAGCAAGGTGCAAAGTCCTGATGTTTCAGCTAGCAAGGGTCAAAGTACTGATGGTGCAGCCAGCAAGGGTCAAGGTCCTGATGGTGCAGCTAGCTAGATGCAAAGTGCTAATGGTCCAGCAAGCAAGGTGCAAAGTACTGATGGTGCAGCTAGCAAGGGGCAAAGTCCTAATGGTGCAGCCAGCAAGGCTCAAGGACCTGATGATGCAGCTAGCAATGTGCCAAGTCCAGATGGTGAAGCCAGCAAGGATCAAAGTCCCAATGGTGCAGCCAGCATGGTGCAAAGTCCTGATAGTGCAGCCATCAAGGGTCAAAGTCCTGATGATGCAGCTAGCAAGATGCAAAGTCCTGATGGAGCAGCCAGCAAGGCACAAAGTCCTGATGGTGCAGCTAGCAAGGGTCAAAGTCCTGATGGTGGAGCCAGCAAGGGTCAAAGTCCTGATGTTGCAGACAGCAAGGCGCAAGGTCCTGATAGTGCAGCCAGCAAGGGTCAAAGTCCCGATGGTGCAGCTAGCAGGGGTTAAAGTCCAGATGGTGCAGCCAGCAAGGGTCAAAGTCCCGATGCTGCAGCCAGCAAGGTGCAAAGTCCTGATGTTTCAGCTAGCAAGGGTCAAAGTACTTATGGTGCAGCCAGCAAGGGTCAAGGTCCTCATGGTGCAGCTAGCTAGGTGCAAAGTGCTAATGGTCCAGCAAGCAAGGTGCAAAGTACTGATGGTGCAGCTAGCAAGGGTCAAAGTCCTAATTGTGCAGCCAGCAAGGCTCAAGGACCTGATGATGCAGCCAGCAAGGGTCAAAGTCCCAATGGTACAGCTAGCAATGTGCCAAGTCCAGATGGTGAAGCCAGCAAGGATCAAAGTCCCAATGGTGCAGGCAGCATGATGCAAAGTCCTGATAGTGCAGCCAGCAACGGTCAAAGTACTGTAAGTCCTGATGGTGCAGCCAGCAAGGTGCAAAGTCCTGATGGCGCAGCCAGCAAGGCTCAAGGCCCTGATGATGCAGCCAGCAAGGGTCAAAGTCCTGATGGTGAAGCTAGGTAGGTGCAAAGTGCTGATGGTCCAACAAGCAAGGCGCAAAGTCCTGATGGTGCAGCCAGCAAGGTGCAAAGTCCTGATGTTTGAGCTAGCAAGGGTCAAAGTACTGATGGTGCAGCCAGCAAGGGTCAAGGTCCTGATGGTGCAGCTAGCTAGGTGCAAAGTGCTAATGGTCCCCGCAAGCAAGGTGCAAAGTACTGATGGTGCAGCTAACAAGGGTCAAAGTCCTAATGGTGCAGCCAGCAAGGCTCAAGGACCTGATGATGCAGCTAGCAAGGGTCAAAGTCCTGATGGTGCAGCCAGCAAAGGACAAAATCCCAATGGTACAGCTAGCAATGTGCCAATTCCAGATGGTGAAGCCAGCAAAGATCAAAGTCCCAATGGTGCAGCCAGCAAGGGTCAAAGTCCTGAAGGTGGAGCCAGCAAGGGTCAAAGTCCTGATGTTGCAGACAGCAAGGCGCAAGGTCTTGATAATGCAGCCAGCAAGGGTCAAAGTCCCGATGGTGCAGCTAGCGGGGGTTAAAGTCCAGATGGTGCAGCCAGCAAGGGTCAAAGTCCCGATGGTGCAGCTAGCAAGGTGCAAAGTCCTGATGGTGCAGCCAGCAAGGTGCAAAGTCCTGATGTTTCAGCTAGCAAGGGTCAAAGTACTGATGGTGCAGCCAGCAAGGGTCAATGTCCTGATGGTGCAGCTAGCTAGATGCAAAGTGCTAATGGTCCAGCAAGCAAGGTGCAAAGTACTGATGGTGCAGCTAGCAAGGGTCAAAGTCCTAATGGTGCAGCCAGCAAGGCTCAAGGACCTGATGAAGCAGCTAGCAATGTGCCAAGTCCAGATGGTGAAGCCAGCAAGGATCAAAGTCCCAATGGTGCAGCCAGCATGGTGCAAAGTCCTGATAGTGCAGCCATCAAGGGTCAAAGTCCTGATGATGCAGCTAGCAAGATGCAAAGTCCTGATGGAGCAGCCAGCAAGGCACAAAGTCCTGATGGTGCAGCTAGCAAGGGTCAAAGTCCTGATGGTGGAGCCAGCAAGGGTCAAAGTCCTGATGTTGCAGACAGCAAGGCACAAGGTCTTGATAGTGCAGCCAGCAAGGGTCAAAGTCCCGATGGTGCAGCTAGCAGGGGTTAAAGTCCAGATGGTGCAGCCAGCAAGGGTCAAAGTCCCGATGCTGCAGCCAGCAAGGTGCAAAGTCCTGATGTTTCAGCTAGCAAGGGTCAAAGTACTGATGGTGCAGCCAGCAAGGGTCAAGGTCCTCATGGTGCAGCTAGCTAGGTGCAAAGTGCTAATGGTCCAGCAAGCAAGGTGCAAAGTACTGATGGTGCAGCTAGCAAGGGTCAAAGTCCTAATTGTGCAGCCAGCAAGGCTCAAGGACCTGATGATGCAGCTAGCAAGCGTCAAAGTCCTGATGGTGCAGCCAGCAAGGGTCAAAGTCCCAATGGTACAGCTAGCAATGTGCCAAGTCCAGATGGTGAAGCCAGCAAGGATCAAAGTCCCAATGGTGCAGGCAGCATGATGCAAAGTCCTGATAGTGCAGCCAGCAACGGTCAAAGTACTGTAAATCCTGATGGTGCAGCCAGCAAGGTGCAAAGTCCTGATGGCGCAGCCAGCAAGGCTCAAGGACCTGATGATGCAGCCAGCAAGGGTCAAAATCCTGATGGTGAAGCTAGGTAGGTGCAAAGTGCTGATGGTCCAACAAGCAAGGCGCAAAGTACTGATGGTTCAGCTAGCAAGGGTCAAAGTCCTGATGGTGCAGCCAGCAAGGCTCAAGGACCTGATGATGCAGCTAGCAAGGGTCAAAGTCCTGATGGTGCAGCCAGCAAGGGTCAAAGTCCCAATGGTACAGCTAGCAATGTGCCAAGTCAAGATGGTGAAGCCAGCAAGGATGAAAGTCCCAATGGTGCAGGCAGCATGATGCAAAGTCCTGATAGTGCAGCCAGCAAGGTTCAAAGTACTGTAAGTCATGATGGTGCAGCCAGCAAGGTCCAAAGTCCTGATGGCGCAGCCAGCAAGGCTCAAGGAACTGATGATGCAGCCAGCAAGGGTCAAAGTCCTGATGGTGCAGCTAGGTAGGTGCATAGTGCTGATGGTCCAACAAGCAAGGTGCAAAGTACTGATGGTGCAGCTAGCAAGGGTCAAAGTCCTGATGGTGCAGCCAGCAAGGCTCAAGGACCTGATGATGCAGCTAGCAAGGGTCAAAGTCCTGATGGTGCAGCCAACAAGGGTCAAAGTCCCAATGGTACAGCTAGCAATGTGCCAAGTCCAGATGGTGAAGCCAGCAAGGATCAAAGTCCCAATGGTGCAGCCAGCATGGTGCAAAGTCCTGATAGTGCAGCCAGCAAGGGTCAAAGTCCTGATGGTGCAGCTAGCAGGGGTCTAAGTCCTGACGTGGCAGGCAGCAAGGTGCAAAGTGCTAATGGTGCAGCTAGCAAAGTGTTGCTGGTGCAGCCAGCAAGGCGCACAATTGTGGTAGTGCAGGCAGCAAGGGTCAAAGTCCTGATGGTGCAGCCAGCAAGGGTCAAAGTCCTAATGGTGCAGCTAGCAAGGGTCAAAGTCTTGATGGTGAGGGCAAGCAAGGCGCAATGTCCTGATGGTGCAGCCAGCAAGGGTCAAAGTCCTTATGGGGCAGCCTCCTGGGCACACAGTCCTAATGTTGCAGCCTCCTGGGCAGAGAGTCCTGATGGTGCAGCCAGCAAGGTACAAAGTCCTTATGGTGCAGCCAGCAAGGGTCAAAGTCCTGACAGTGCAGCCAGCAAGGGCCAGAGTCCCGATGGTGCAGCTAGCAAGATGCAAAGTCCTGATAGTGCGGCTAGAAAGGTGTAAAGTCCAGATGGTACAGCTAGCAAGGGTCAACGTCCTGATGGTGCAGCCAGCAAGGTGCAAAGTCCTGATGGTGCAGCCAGCAAGGTGCAAAGTCCTGATGGTGCAGCTAGCAAGGGTCAAAGTCCTGATGTTGCAGACAGCAAGGCGCAAGGTCTTGATAGTGCAGCCAGCAAGGGTCAAAGTCCCGATGGTGCAGCTAGCAGGGGTTAAAGTCCAGATGGTGCAGCCAGCAAGGGTCAAAGTCCCGATGCTGCAGCCAGCAAGGTGCAAAGTCCTGATGTTTCAGCTAGCAAGGGTCAAAGTACTGATGGTGCAGCCAGCAAGGGTCAAGGTCCTCATGGTGCAGCTAGCTAGGTGCAAAGTGCTAATGGTCCAGCAAGCAAGGTGCAAAGTACTGATGGTGCAGCTAGCAAGGGTCAAAGTCCTAATTGTGCAGCCAGCAAGGCTCAAGGACCTGATGATGCAGCTAGCAAGCGTCAAAGTCCTGGTGGTGCAGCCAGCAAGGGTCAAAGTCCCAATGGTACAGCTAGCAATGTGCCAAGTCCAGATGGTGAAGCCAGCAAGGATCAAAGTCCCAATGGTGCAGGCAGCATGATGCAAAGTCCTGATAGTGCAGCCAGCAACGGTCAAAGTACTGTAAATCCTGATGGTGCAGCCAGCAAGGTGCAAAGTCCTGATGGCGCAGCCAGCAAGGCTCAAGGACCTGATGATGCAGCCAGCAAGGGTCAAAGTCCTGATGGTGAAGCTAGGTAGGTGCAAAGTGCTGATGGTCCAACAAGCAAGGCGCAAAGTACTGATGGTTCAGCTAGCAAGGGTCAAAGTCCTGATGGTGCAGCCAGCAAGGCTCAAGGACCTGATGATGCAGCTAGCAAGGGTCAAAGTCCCAATGGTACAGCTAGCAATGTGCCAAGTCAAGATGGTGAAGCCAACAAGGATGAAAGTCCCAATGGTGCAGGCAGCATGATGCAAAGTCCTGATAGTGCAGCCAGCAAGGTTCAAAGTACTGTAAGTCCTGATGGTGCAGCCAGCAAGGTGCAAAGTCCTGATGGCGCAGCCAGCAAGGCTCAAGGAACTGATGATGCAGCCAGCAAGGGTCAAAGTCCTGATGGTGCAGCTAGGTAGGTGCATAGTGCTGATGGTCCAACAAGCAAGGTGCAAAGTACTGATGGTGCAGCTAGCAAGGGTCAAAGTCCTGATGGTGCAGCCAGCAAGGCTCAAGGACCTGATGATGCAGCTAGCAAGGGTCAAAGTCCTGATGGTGCAGCCAGCAAGGGTCAAAGTCCCAATGGTACAGCTAGCAATGTGCCAAGTCCAGATGGTGAAGCCAGCAAGGATCAAAGTCCCAATGGTGCAGCCAGCATGGTGCAAAGTCCTGATAGTGCAGCCAGCAAGGGTCAAAGTCCTGATGGTGCAGCTAGCAGGGGTCTAAGTCCTGACGTGGCAGGCAGCAAGGTGCAAAGTGCTAATGGTGCAGCTAGCAAAGTGTTGCTGGTGCAGCCAGCAAGGCGCACAATTGTGGTAGTGCAGGCGGCAAGGGTCAAAGTCCTGATGGTGCAGCCAGCAAGGGTCAAAGTCCTAATGGTGCAGCTAGCAAGGGTCAAAGTCTTGATGGTGAGGGCAAGCAAGGCGCAATGTCCTGATGGTGCAGCCAGCAAGGGTCAAAGTCCTTATGGGGCAGCCTCCTGGGCACACAGTCCTAATGTTGCAGCCTCCTGGGCAGAGAGTCCTGATGGTGCAGCCAGCAAGGTACAAAGTCCTTATGGTGCAGCCAGCAAGGGTCAAAGTCCTGACAGTGCAGCCAGCAAGGGCCAGAGTCCCGATGGTGCAGCTAGCAAGATGCAAAGTCCTGATAGTGCGGCTAGAAAGGTGTAAAGTCCAGATGGTACAGCTAGCAAGGGTCAACGTCCTGATGGTGCAGCCAGCAAGGTGCAAAGTCCTGATGGTGCAGCCAGCAAGGTGCAAAGTCCTGATGGTGCAGCCGGCTAGGCGCAAAGTCCTGATGGTGCAGCTAGCAAGTGTCAAAGTCCCGATGGTGCAGCCAGCAAGGGTCAAAGTGCTGGTGGTGCAGCCAGCAAGGGTCAAAGTCCTGACAGGGCTACAAGCAAGGAGCAAAGTCCTGATGGTGCACCTAGCAAGTGTCAAAGTACTGATGGTGCAGCTAGCAAGGCGCAAAGTCCTGATGGTGCATCCAGCAAGGCGCAAATTCCTGATGGTGCAGCTAGCAAAGTGCAAAGTCCTGATAGCCAGCGAGGGTCAAGGTCCTGATGGTGCAGCCAACAAGGTGCAAAGTCCTGATGGTGCAGCCAGCAAGGGACAAAGTCCCAATGGTGCAGCTAGTAAGGAGCAAAATCCCAATAGTGCAACTAGGAAGGTGCAAAGTCCTGATGGTGAAGCCAGCAAGGGTCAAAGTCCCAATTGTGCAGGCAGCATGGTGCAAAGTCCTGATAGGGCAGCCAGCAAGGGTCAAAGTCCTGATGTTGCAGCCAGCAAGGCACAAAGTGCTAATGGTGCGGCTAGCAAAGTGTTGATGGTGCAGCCAGCAAGGCGCAAAATTCCTGGTGGTGCAGGAAGCAAGGGTCAAAGTCCTGATGGTGCAGCCAGCAAGGGTCAAAGTCTTGATGGTGCAGCTAGCAAGGCACAAAGACCTGATGGTGCAACCAGCAAGAGTCAAAATCCCCATGGTGCAGCTAGCAAGGGTGAAAGTCTTGATGGTGAGGGCTAGCAAGGTGCAACATCCTGATAGTGCAGCCAGCAAGGGTCAAAGTCCTGATGGGGTAGCTAGCAGGGGTTAAAGTCCAGATGGTGCAGCCAGCAAGGGTCAAAGTCCCGATGGTGCAGCTAGCAAGGTGCAAAGTCCTGATGGTGCAGCCAGCAAGGTGCAAAGTCCTGATGTTTCAGCTAGCAAGGGTCAAAGTACTGATGGTGCAGCCAGCAAGGGTCAAAGTCCTGATGGTGCAGCTAGCTAGGTGCAAAGTGCTAATGGTCCAGCAAGCAAGGTGCAAAGTACTGATGGTGCAGCTAGCAAGGGTCAAAGTCCTAATGGTGCAGCCAGCAAGGCTCAAGGACCTGATGATGCAGCTAGCAAGGGTCAAAGTCCTGATGGTGCAGCCAGCAAGGGTCAAAGTCCCAATGGTACAGCTAGCAATGTGCCAAGTCCAGATGGTGAAGCCAGCAAGGATCAAAGTCCCAATGGTGCAGCCAGCATGGTGCAAAGTCCTGATAGTGCAGCCAGCAAGGGCCAAAGTCCTGATGGTGCAGCTAGCAGGGGTCAAAGTCCTGATGTGGCAGCCAGCAAGGTGCAAAGTGCTAATGGTGCAGCTAGCAAAGTGTTGATGGTGCAACCAGCAAGGCGCAAAATTGTGGTGTTGCAGGCGGCAAGGGTCAAAGTCCTGATGGTGAAGCCAACAAGGGTCAAAGTCCTGTTGGTGCAGCCAGCTAGGCGCAAAGTCCTGATGGTGTAGCCAGCAAGGGTCAAAGTCCTGGTGGTGCAGCCAGCAAGGGTCAAAGTCCTGACAGTGCTGCAAGCAAGGTGCAAAGTCCTGATGGTGCACCTAGCAAGTGTCAAAGTACTGATGGTGCAGCTAGCAAGGCGCAAAGTCCTGATGGTGCATCCAGCAAGGCGCAAATTCCTGATGGTGCAGCTAGCAAGGTGCAAAGTCCTGATAGCCAGCGAGGGTCAAGGTCCTGATGGTGCAGCCAGCAAGGTGCAAAGTCCTGATGGTGCAGCCAGCAAGGGCCAAAGTCCCAATGGTGCAGCTAGTAAGGTGCAAAATCCCAATAGTGCAGCTAGGAAGGTGCAAAGTCCTGATGGTGAAGCCAGCAAGGGTCAAAGTCCCAATGGTGCAGGCAGCATGGTGCAAAGTCCTGATAGTGCAGCCAGCAAGGGTCAAAGTCCTGATGGTGCAGCTAGCAGGGCTCAAAGTCCTGATGTTGCAGCCAGCAAGGCGCAAAGTGCTAATGGTGCAGCTAGCAAAGTGTTGATGGTGCAGCCAGCAAGGCGTAAAATTCCTGGTGGTGCAGGAAGCAAGGGTCAAAGTCCTGATGGTACAGCCAGCAAGGGTCAAAGTCTTGATGGTGCAGCTAGCAAGGCACAAAGACCTGATGGTGCAACCAGCAAGAGTCAAAGTCCCCATGGTGCAGCTAGCAAGGGTGAAAGTCTTGATGGTGAGGGCTAGCAAGGTGCAACGTACTGATAGTACAGCCATCAAGGGTCAAAGTCCTGATGGGGCAGCTAGCAGGGGTTAAAGTCCAGACAGTGCAGCCAGCAAGGGTCAAAGTCCCGATGGTGCAGCTAGCAAGGTGCAAAGTCCTGATGGTGCAGCCAGCAAGGTGCAAAGTCCTGATGTTTCAGCTAGCAAGGGTCAAAGTACTGATGGTGCAGCCAGCAAAGGTTGGGTAAGTCTTGAGAATTCGGGAATAAACCTTCGATAGAAATTAGCGAATCCAACAAAGCGTTGAATGTCTTTGCCAGAAGAGGGAGTGGGCCAGTTTTGGACTGCGGACACCTTTTCAGGGTCCATTGCTATTCCTTCGGCCGAGAGGACATATCCTAGGTAGGTAACCTGAGTTTGATGGAAGGAGCATTTCTCTATCTTACAATATAAATGGTTTTGTTGGAGCCACCCTAACACCTCTTCAACATGTTTCTGATGTTCTTGGATATTGAAAGAGAATATCAAGATATCATCTAAATAGACGACCATATTATGAAGTAGCAGATCTGCAAAGATGTGATCCATAAACCTCTGGAAAATAGCCGGGGCGTTGGACAATCCAAAAGGCATTACTCTGTATTGAAAATGTCCGAAGGGAGTTCTAAACGCTGTCTTCCTTTCGTCACCCGGTTTTATTCGGATAAGATGATAAGCTCCCTTGAGATCCAATTTGGTATAAATGTTGGCCCCTTTGACCGCTTCAAGGATGTCGGGTATTAATGGCATTGGGTATTTGTCTGGGACTGTGATTTTATTCAGCCCACAGAAATCTATGCACGGGCGGAGTTCCGTAGAGTTTCTCTTGGAAACAAAAAACAAAGAGGCAGCAGCAGGTGAAGTGGATTCGGTGATCAGTCCATTCTTTAGATGGGTTCTAAGATACTCACGTAGGACCTCCTTTTCGTTATCAGACAAGATATACATTCGCCCAAATGGTAATGGCTGGTCAGGAACCAGCTCTATAGAACAGTCATCCCTACGGTGAGGGGGAAGTTGGGTGTATTCTGAGACAGAGAAAACTTCCTGGAATTCATTATAAAGTTCTGGAAGCCCAGAAACATGGTTAAGGGAGGTTACCCATTGGTTATTCAAGGGGGCTGGAGCAGAGTCAACCATCACCTTTTGCTGATCTTTAACACAATGGGTGATGCAGTATTCAGACCCCAGAAAGAAAGATCCAGCTGTCCAGTTAATGAACGGGTTGTGTTTCCTTAAACACGGTAATCCTAGAATTACCGGATGATGGGCTGCCCGAATAATATCCAACGTGAGAATCTCTTGATGGGCAGAGATGGTCATCAAGATTGGATTGGTTTGATCCTTGATGGGTCTGGAAACCAAAGGGCTACCATCCACACTTTCCACTGGAATAGGTTCTACCTTAGTAGACCTAGGAATACCGTGTGAAATGGCCCATTGATCATTAATGAAATTTCCGGCCGCTCCACTGTCCACTAGTGCCGGTATGTTCTGTAGCAGACGATCTCCAAAGGAGAAGGAGACCATGAGTACCACCATATGAAAATTGGTCTGACTAGTACAGAAGGAGGAGTAAGAGGTTTGTGAGGAACCCTGTTTAGGTGTTGGTTCCCTTACCGTGGTTCCCCTTACGGCCAGGAGCTGGCGTTTCCCGAACGCCGAGGTGGTGTAATTGGGCAATCTTGTACCGTGTGGTTATTTGAACCGCAGTACATACATAGACCCAAGGTCCTCCTACGGTTTCTCTCTTCGGGAGTCAAGGGGCCTCGAGCTGTTGTACCCAATTGCATCGGTTCATCATTGGACTGTGGACGAACGTAGTTCGTGTATTCCTTCCCTTTTTTCTCTCTATTACTCTTTCCTTCATACGGTAATCTATTTGCATTACTAATGCGATGAATTCAGTTAGTGTAGAGGGGCGTGGAACCCGAGACACCTCGTCTTTGAGGTCTTCAGATAAACCTCTTCTAAAGAGGGTGACCTGAGTGTCATCTGACCAAGTGGTTTCGCTTGCCATCTGCTTGAATTTGGTTATCTAAGCCAAAATGTCTAAACTTCCTTGTTTTAGATCTAGGAGGTGTTCTTGCGAAGCCACACAAATCTGTTGGCGGCCAAACATGATACGGATGCTATTGCAAAATGCTGTATGAGAGTATAAAATAGGGTTATTGTTTTTGATTAATGGTGTGGCCCAAGCCAATGCTGGTCCAGTCATTTGTGAGACCATATATCCCACACGATCTCTATTGGTATGAAAATAAGCTGCTTTAAAGGCAAATTGCACAGAGCAGGAGTCCAAGAACTCCTTAACCTTATGCGGGTTACCATCAAACTGTCCTCCTGGTAAGGGTCCTGGAGGAACGTCTGAGCAGTGTGGGATACGAGGGGCTGCAGCCTGTTGAGCCGTTTGCTGTTGGAGCTGTCTTAAGGAGGCATTCTCCTGCTTTAACTGCTGTACTTCAGTAGTTAGGGATTGAACAGCAGAAATCAGCTGTTGAATCTGCTGCTGCTGCTGCTGATCCATGACTTGTGATTCCTATGTTTCTACCCAGAGTACTAGGAACAAAAGATAACACAGGCGTTGCTAACTGTTAGCTGTTTTGCATAGACAACAAATTTGTTCCGAAATACACTGGGAAGAAACAAAAGACCACCTACCTGGGGTTATGTAGGATGAACAGGTATCAGAAGAAACCCTGGTGTTTCTTCGAATTTGGCGTGAACCTTCGAGAGTAAGAGAAATTCCCCTGAGCACTCCTCAAAGGACCTGCAAAAGCTTGCCCTTCGTGAAACTCTGAGGGAAACCCTCGTGGGGGATAAAACCCTGGAAGAGCTGCTGGTGGGCGTTGTCTTCCTGTGGAGACCCGGCGAGAAAGCTGGTCTGGATATTCTTCTGGCTGATTAGACGAGTGGCCTTTGAAACTGAGCTATATATAGTGGGTAAAATGAACACAGTTATTCCTGATAGACTGGAAAAAGAGGGGTTCCTATAGAAGGTTCTTAGAGCTTACCATGCGTTAAACATGAAGAGTGCGGAGAGGTAAGGAATCTCCGTCGGATTGCAAAAGGTAAGATGGCACTATGATGGTGGAAAGAAAAGACCCGCAAGATTTAGGGTGGATGTATCTAGTCCTATAAAGGTAGGATGGACAAGGAGATAAGCCTACCCTTTCACTTCCAAGTCTTTTTGAGCCAGCCTGAGTAGATAAGAAGCGTCTGGAGGTTCCCAACAGGGTATTGCTACAAAGGAAGGATGAAGAATGAAAAACGGAAGTCCGATCGCCGAGGGGCGATCGAAGAGGAGAGATGGAAAACAGATTAGTACCTAGAGACTCCCTAGAGGGAGGTATGGAGGCGGGTCCGGGTCTAAGCATGCTTAGAAGTAGAATCGATCCCGGAAATTAAAATGAAAGGTTCCGTAATGCCTTCTGAAATAAGAGGGAGGAATGGAAAACAAGAACGTGAGTAAAGAGGACAAGAATGGTTGGGAGAGAGAGTCTTCGTAATCCTAGCGAGGCGAACGTACGAAGCGTGTGCCGGCTCCTGAGAGAGTAGCAACACATCTTCCTTCTGGTGTCGCTGGATTATAAGAGGGTAAACAGGAAGTGATGGTGGAAGGTTGAGAGGCTTCCTGGGAATTAACAACTAGCCTGTACTGTACGTTTGCGATGGTTTAACGCTGCGGCGGCCATCTTGGAATCAGTTTCAACTAGACTGTGGTGTGGGCGATTTCCTGGTGCAGAAGTGGCAGCCATGATGGAAATAGGTCGGAAGGCGAAATACACATTAGAAACCATCACATGGTCAAAGTCCTGATGGTGCAGCTAGCTAGGTGCAAAGTGCTAATAGTCCAGCAAGCAAGGTGCAAAGTACTGATGGTGCAGCTAGCAAGGGTCAAAATCCTGATGGTGCAGCCAGCAAGGCTCAAGGTCCTGATGGTGCAGCTAGGTAGGTGCAAAGTGCTGATGGTCCAGCAAACAAGGTGCAAAGTACTGATGGTGCAGCTAGCAAGGGTCAAAGTCCTCATGATGCAGCCAGCAAAGCTCAAAGTCCTGATTGTGCAGCCAGCAAGGGTCAAAGTCTTGATGGTGCAGCTAGCAAGGCACAAAGTCCCAATGGTACAGCTAGCAATGTGCCAAGTCCAGATGGTGAAGCCAGCAAGGATCAAAGTCCCAATGGTGCAGCTAGCAGGGGTCAAAGTCCTGATGTGGCAGCCAGCAAGGTGCAAAGTGCTAATGGTGCAGCTAGCAAAGTGTTGATGGTGCAGCCAGCAAGGCGCAAAAATTGTGGTGGTGCAGGCGGCAAGGGTCAAAGTCCTCATGGTGAAGCCAGCAAGGGTCAAAGTCCTAATGGTGCAGCCAGCAAGGGTCAAAGTCCCGATGGTGCAGTTAGCAAGGGTCAAAGTCCTGATGGGGCAGCCACCTGGGCACACAGTCCTAATGGTGCAGCCTCCTGGGCAGAGAGTCCTGATGGTGCAGCCAGCAAGGTACAAAGTCCTTATGGTGCAGCCAGCAAGGGTCAAAGTCCTGACAGTGCAGCCAGCAAGGGCCAAAGTCCCGATGGTGCAGCTAGCAAGATAGAAAGTCCTGATAGTGCAGCTAGAAAGGTGCAAAGTCCAGATGGTGCAGCTATCAAGGATCAACGTCCTGATGGTACAGCTAGCAAGGTGCAAAGTCCTGATGGTGCAGCCAGCTAGGCGCAAAGTCCTGATGATGCAGCTAGCAAGTGTCAAAATCCCAATGGTGCAGCCAGCAAGGGTCAAAGTCCTGGTGGTGCAGCCAACAAGGGTCAAAGTCCTGACAGTGCTGCAAGCAAGGTGCAAAGTCCTGATGGTGCACCTAGCAAGTGTCAAAGTACTGATGGTGCAGTTAGCAAGGCGCAAAGTCATGATGGTGCATCCAGCAAGGTGCAAATTCCTGATGGTGCAGCTAGCAAGGTGCAAAGTCCTGATAGCCAGCAAGGGTACAAGTCCTGATGGTGCATCCAGCAAGGTGCAAAGTCCTGATGGTGCAGCCAGCAAGGGCCAAAGTCCCAATGGTGCAGCTAGTAAGGTGCAAAATCCCAATAGTGCAGCTAGCAAGGTGCAAAGTCCTGATGGTGAAGCCAGCAAGGGTCAAAGTCCCAATGGTGCAGGCAGCATGGTGCAAAGTGCTAATGGTGCAGCTAGCAAAGTGTTGATGGTGCAGCCAGCAAGGCGTACAATTCCTGGTGGTGCAGGGAGCAAGGGTCAAAGTCCTGATTGTGCAGCCAGCAAGGGTCAAAGCCCAGATGGTGCAGCCAGCAAGGGTCAAAGTCCTGATGGTGCAGCTAGCAAGGTGCAAAGTCCTGATGGTGCAGCCAGCAAGGTGCAAAGAACTAATGTTTCAGCTAGCAAGGGTCAAAGTACTGATGGTGCAGCCAGCAAGGGTCAAAGTCCTGATGGTGCAGCTAGCTAGGTGCAAAGTGCTAATGGTCCAGCAAGCAAGGTGCAAAGTACTGATGGTGCAGCTAGCAAGGGTCAAAGTCTTAATGGTGCAGCCAGGAAGGCTCAAGGACCTGATGATGTAGCTAGCAAGGGTCAAAGTCCTGATGGTGCAGCCAGCAAGGGCCAAAGTCCCAATGGTACAGCTAGCAATGTGCCAAGTCCAGATGGTGAAGCCAGCAAGGATCAAAGTCCCAATGGTGCAGGCAGCATGATGCAAAGTCCTTATAGTGCGGCCAGCAAGGGTCAAAGTAATGAAAGTCCTGATGGTGCAGCCAGCAAGGTGCAAAGTCCTCATGGCGCAGCCAGCAAGGCTTAAGGACCTGACGATGCAGCCAGCAAGGGTCAAAGTCCTGATGGTGCAGCTAGGTAGGTGCAAAGTGCTGATGGTCCAGCAAGCAAGGTGCAAAGTACTGATGGTGCAGCTAGCAAGGATCAAAGTCCTGATGGTGCAGCCAGCATGGTGCAAAGTCCTGATAGTGCAGCCATCAAGGGCCAAAGTCCTGATGGTACAGCTAGCAAGATGCAAAGTCCTGATGGTGCAGCCAGCAAGGCGCAAAGTCCTGATGGTGCAGCTAGCAAGGGTCAAAGTCCTGAAGGTGGAGCCAGCAAGGGTCAAAGTCCCAATGGTGCAGGCAGCATGGTGCAAAGTCCTGACAGTGCAGCCAGCAAGGGTCAAAGTCCTGATGGTGCAGCTAGCAAGGTGCAAAGTGCTAATGGTGCAGCTAGCAAAGTGTTGATGGTGCAGCCAGCAAGGCGTACAATTCCTGGTGGTGCAGGAAGCAAGGGTCAAAGTCCTGATTGTGCAGCCAGCAAGGGTCAAAGTCCCCATGGTGCAGCTAGCAAGGGTGAAAGTCTTGATGGTGAGTGCTAGCAAGGTGCAACGTCCTGATGGTGCAGCCAGCAAGGGTCAGAGTCCTGATGGGGCAGCCACCTAGGCACACAGTCCTAATGGTGCAGCCTCCTGGGCACAGAGACCTGATGGTGCAGCCAGCAAGGTGCAAGGTCCAGATGGTGCTTCTAGCAAGTGTCAAAGTACTGATGGTGCAGCTAGCAAGGCACAAAATCCTGATGGTGCAGCCAGCAAGGCGCAGAGTCCCGATGGTGCAGCCAGCAAGTGTCAAAGTCCTGATGGTGCAGCCAGAAAGGGCCAAAGTCCCGATGGTGCAGCTAGCAAGGTGCAAAGTCCCGATAGTGCAGCTAGGAAGGTGCAAAGTCCTGATGGTGCAGCTAGCAAGGGTCAAACTCCTGATGGTGCAGCCAGCATGGTGCAAAGTCCTGATGGTGCAGCCAGCTTGTCGCAAAGTCCTGATGGTGCAGCCAGCAAGGGTCAAAGTCATGATGGTGCAGCCAGCAAGGTGCAAAGTCCTGATGGTGCAGCCAGCAATGGTCAAAGTACTGATGGTGCAGCTAGCAAGGCGCAAAGTCCTGATGGTGTAGCCAGCAAGGTGCAAAGTCCGGATGGTGCAGCTAACGAGGTGCAAAGTCCTGATGGTGCAGCCAGCAAGGCGCAAAGTGCTAATGGTGCAGCTAGCTAGGTGCCAGGTCCTGATGGTGCAGCAAGTAAGGTGCTGTTATGCTCACCTGGTATCCATGGGGACACCACTCAGCCCTGGTTGGATGATATGCTCCTCAAACCCTCTCCCCGATCCCTGGGTAGTGCCTCCGATGGAAGTTGAGCCTGAAATACAGGAGGGCTGGATTCAAGACTTAACTGTCTCTGGTAGGGTTTCTTCCCACCTCCCTTGGATTCAAAACCTTCCCTTGGCCCTCTCCTCACCTTAATTCTTTAGAAGGCGTGCTCTCCGTCCTGCGATTCATTGCAGGGGTCCGTAGTCTCGTGTGGGCATGAGCGACCAAGTTGCTTCACTGGTGCGAGCCCTTTTGAATGTCTTTAAGGTAGGTCTTGCTGCTTTACAGTCTTTGTATTCTATTCTGTTCTTTGCTTTCTTCCTCTTATTGTTATTAATGTCTTATATCTTGTCTTTAGGTGTGCAAAGAGATTTTGGCGTTTTCATTTTTTTACCAGTGAGCACGAGCTGGTAAAAAGAGGCGCGGCGTGCACGATGCTGTCCGGTAAGTAATGCGCGATGCACGGCGCTGTTTTGCCTTGAATATGCTAACCTGTGTCTTTCCCCTTCCTTCATAGGCCACGGTGCTCTTCGCTGGTTGCAGTGACGTTCTGGAATGATGCTGACCAAGAGGCGACTAACCAGGTAAGAATCTTGTGGTTTTCGTTGTTCGTGTGAAACCGTGAGTATGCGCTCACTAATGCTGTTCTTCTCCTTTTCAGGTTGCTGTTTTCCGGGAAGCATGCGGTGCTCAGATGATGGAGTTCGCTGGATCGACTGTCTGCAAGTAAGCAGAATCAGGAGCTGACGATGGGCTGAAGGATGCTACTCGCAGGTAAGATTCCAATAACAATGTTCTTTTTCTCTCTGCAGGCACGCGGTTCCAAGAATAGCTGGCATCAAGGAAAACTGGAGGCCCAGCTGGACACTGTGAGTGTTACGCTGCAAACAGCAGAATAACGTGAAGCGTGTTCTGCTGTTTGGGTGCGGTTTAAATATTCTTCAGGAAAGTAGTCCAGGTAAAGTAGTCCCAGCCCAACCACACCCTAAACACTATACCGCATAGCTCAGTTCTTGGTAACTGAGCTATATGAGTGCCTCCATGTTGACTGAAGCCCCCAAGAAAGTAGTTCCAAGTAAAATAGTCCCAGACTAAAGATGTTCTCCATAGTGATTATGAGCCTGGTGCCAAATGCGCCAGGACTGACTCCAAGAGAGTCTCAGGTGATATTTTAAGGCCTTTAAGGCCATAATGGAACCCCAGAACCTGGTCCTACCTTGCAGGCTGACTTGACAGTAGGGGGCAGGGGTAGGGATCATGACAGCACTCCCCCCCCCAAGGCCACTCTCACGGTAGTTCTTCTGCCTGGTCCTGGTTTGGTTGGATAATTCTGATGGAATTTTTCAATCAGACGTTGTGCATTGATGTTTTCACTAGGTTCCCAGGGTCTGTCTTGAAGGCCGTATCCTTTCCAATTGACTAGGTAATATAACTTGGACCTGGTGTATTTGGAGTCCAGGATATCCTTCACTTCGAACTCGGGTTCTCCGTCGACCAATACTGGTTATGGTGGTGTTGTAACCTGAGTACCTGGTTGTACTGGTTTCAGGAGTGATACGTGGAACACAGGGTGAATTTGCATGTTGGGCGGTAATGCTAATTTGACGGCTACTGGATTGATTATGGATTTGATGGAGTAAGGACCCAAATACCGAGGACGAAAGGTCCGGGTTCCTTTTCTGGGTACATATTTGATGCTAACCAAACCTTGTCTCCAACTTAATAGTTCGGGGCCTTTCTACAGTGTTGGTTAGCGAATTTCTTTTATCCGTGCTTGGTTTGGAGCAAGTGTTCATCTGCTTTTTTGAAGGCCTGGGAAATGGTCGTATGTAGGTCTCTAACCGCTGGCATTTCCAAAGTGGTTGGAAGATCCAATTCAGAAGTACGTGGGTGTCTACCATATAGGATGTAGAAAGGGGTTTGTCCAGTGCTGGAGTGTAACAAATTATTATAAGCATATTCTGCTCTCCATAACAAGTTCTTCCAATTTCCTTGCACTTGATGCAGCATGCAACGCAAGTATTGCTTGAGTGTTTGATTAGTTCTCTCTGTTTGGCCATCTTTTTGAGGATGGTGACTGGCGGATAGTCTGATGTTGATTTGGGCCATCGAACAGCACTTTTTCCAGAGATTGGACATGAACTGACTACCCCGATCAGAGATCAGAACTGATGGAAAGCCATGTAACCGTACAATTTTTTCCAGGAACACTTTTGCTAAACTGAATGCATTTGGAAGACCCTTAAAAGGAATAAAGTGTGCCATTTTTGAGAATAAGTCTATGACCACTAAAATAGTGTTGAATCTTTGACTGGGAGGTAAGTCTGTAATGAAATCGAGGGAAAGTGTGTGCCATGGTGCAGGAGGGATTTCCAATGGTTGAAGAAGACCAGCTGGTTTCTGCTTTTGAGATTTGTTTTGTGCGCACAAGCCGCATGACTGGATAAATTGGAAAATGTCTTTACGCCAAGTGGGCCACCAATAGTATTATTTTACCTTGACTATGGTTTTGGCGATTCCAGGGTGCCCTTCAATCAGGGAATCGTGATAACCCAAAACAACTTGCTGTTGTAGTTCTTTTTTGGGCAAATATAAACGGTCCCTAAAATATGGTAGTTGATCTTTAATTGTGTACTGTTCTCCTTGAGCAAACCATTCTAGTGAAGCTTTAGGATCCATTAAATGCTGAATCTTGTCCTGGGGTTCAGTCTGTGTCAAAGGTGTTGTAAGGCCTAAGAGTTTGTCTCTGGAATGATGGCTACTGGATCTGGAGTTGTATATACCTTTTCATCAATGCCCATGCGGGACAAGGCGTCAGCCTTTCCATTTCGGACTCCAGGTGGATATGTGATTACATAATCATATTTGGCGAAGAAAAGGGCCCACCACAGTTGACGTGAAGATTGAGCCTTCGCTGTTTTTAGGTGTTGCAGGTTTCGATGATCTGTTATTACTGTGACGGTATGTCTGGGTGCTCTCTGTCCTGCTGGTCATGGCAGGGGTGCATAGTCTCGTTGTGAACTGAGCTATGTGAGTGCCTCCATGTTGACTGAAGCCCCCAAGAAAGTAGTTTCAAGTTAAATAGTCCCAACCTAAAGATGTTATCCATAGTGATTATGAGCCTGGTGCCAAAGGCACCAGGACTGGCTCCAAGAGAGTCTCGGGTGAGATTTTAAGGCCTTTAAGGCCATAATGGAACCCTGAAACCTGGTCCTACCTAGCAGGCTGACTTACCAGTGGGGGGTCAGGTGTAGGGCTCATGACAGGTGCAAAGTCCTGATGGTGCTGCTAGCAAGTGTCGAAGTACTGATGGTACAGCTAGCAAGTGTCGAAGTACTGATGGTGCAGCTAGCAAGGGTCAAAGTCCTGATGGTGCAACCAGCAAGGCTCAAAGACCTGATGGTGCAGATAGCAAGGGTCAAAGGATATTGTACAAAATTACCTACTCCCAAAAGTTCGACCCCCAAAAGTCTGACCACCAATTTTCTGCATATATATATGTGAGGGGGGGCAAAGTGAATAAAAAATGTATAGGATTAAGGTGGAGGGGTTGTGGGGGGTCTCCCCCCACACATATATTTGCAGAAAATTGAAGAGAAAAGAAGGACTTTTGGGGGTCCAACTTTTCGGTTCGGTAAAATCACATAGATCCGGTCAAAGTCCTGATGGTGCAGCCAACAAGGGTCAAAGTCATGATGGTACAGTTATCAATGTGTAAAGTCCAGATGGTGAAGCCAGCAAGGGTCAAAGTCCCAATGGTGCAGGCAGCAAGGTGCAAAGTCCTGCTGGTGCAGCCAGCAGGGTGCAAAATGCTAATGGTGCAGCAAGGCGTACAATTCCTGGTGGTGCAGGAAGCAAGGGTCAAAGTCCTGATTGTGCAGCCAGCAAGGGTCAAAGTCCAGGTGGTGCAGCCAGCAAGGGTCAAAGTCCTGATGGTGCAGCTAGCAAGGTGCAAAGTCCTGATGGTGCAGCCAGCAAGGTGCAAAGTCCTAATGTTTCAGCTAGCAAGGGTCAAAGTACTGATGGTGCAGCCAGCAAGGGTCAAAGTCCTGATGGTGCAGCTAGCTAGGTGCAAAGTGCTAATGGTCCAGCAAGCAAGGTGCAAAGTACTGATGGTGCAGCTAGCAAGGGTCAAAGTCCTAATGGTGCAGCCAGGAAGGCTCAAGGACCTGATGATGTAGCTAGCAAGGGTCAAAGTCCTGATGGTGCAGCCAGCAAGGGCCAAAGTCCCAATGGTACAGCTAGCAATGTGCCAAGTCCAGATGGTGAAGCCAGCAAGGATCAAAGTCCCAATGGTGCAGGCAGCATGATGCAAAGTCCTTATAGTGCGGCCAGCAAGGGTCAAAGTAATGAAAGTCCTGATGGTGCAGCCAGCAAGGTGCAAAGTCCTCATGGCGCAGCCAGCAAGGCTTAAGGACCTGATGATGCAGCCAGCAAGGGTCAAAGTCCTGATGGTGCAGCTAGGTAGGTGCAAAGTGCTGATGGTCCAGCAAGCAAGGTGCAAAGTACTGATGGTGCAGCTAGCAAGGATCAAAGTCCTGATGGTGCAGCCAGCATGGTGCAAAGTCCTGATAGTACAGCCATCAAGGGCCAAAGTCCTGATGGTACAGCTAGCAAGATGCAAAGTCCTGATGGTGCAGCCAGCAAGGCGCAAAGTCCTGATGGTGCAGCTAGCAAGGGTCAAAGTCCTGAAGGTGGAGCCAGCAAGGGTCAAAGTCCCAATGGTGCAGGCAGCATGGTGCAAAGTCCTGACAGTGCAGCCAGCAAGGGTCAAAGTCCTGATGGTGCAGCTAGCAAGGTGCAAAGTGCTAATGGTGCAGCTAGCAAAGTGTTGATGGTGCAGCCAGCAAGGCGTACAATTCCTGGTGGTGCAGGAAGCAAGGGTCAAAGTCCTGATTGTGCAGCCAGCAAGGGTCAAAGTCCCCATGGTGCAGCTAGCAAGGGTGAAAGTCTTGATGGTGAGTGCTAGCAAGGTGCAACGTCCTGATGGTGCAGCCAGCAAGGGTCAGAGTCCTGATGTGGCAGCCACCTAGGCACACAGTCCTAATGGTGCAGCCTCCTGGGCACAGAGACCTGATGGTGCAGCCAGCAAGGTGCAAGGTCCACATGGTGCTTCTAGCAAGTGTCAAAGTACTGATGGTGCAGCTAGCAAGGCACAAAATCCTGATGGTGCAGCCAGCAAGGCGCAGAGTCCCGATGGTGCAGCCAGCAAGTGTCAAAGTCCTGATGGTGCAGCCAGAAAGGGCCAAAGTCCCGATGGTGCAGCTAGCAAGGTGCAAAGTCCCGATAGTGCAGCTAGGAAGGTGCAAAGTCCTGATGGTGCAGCTAGCAAGGGTCAAACTCCTGATGGTGCAGCCAGCATGGTGCAAAGTCCTGATGGTGCAGCCAGCTTGTCGCAAAGTCCTGATGGTGCAGCCAGCAAGGGTCAAAGTCATGATGGTGCAGCCAGCAAGGTGCAAAGTCCTGATGGTGCAGCCAGCAATGGTCAAAGTACTGATGGTGCAACTAGCAAGGTGCAAAGTCCTGATGGTGTAGCCAGCAAGGTGCAAAGTCCGGATGGTGCAGCTAACGAGGTGCAAAGTCCTGATGGTGCAGCCAGCAAGGCGCAAAGTGCTAATGGTGCAGCTAGCTAGGTGCCAGGTCCTGATGGTGCAGCAAGTAAGGTGCTGTTATGCTCACCTGGTATCCATGGGGACACCACTCAGCCCTGGTTGGATGATATGCTCCTCAAACCCTCTCCCCGATCCCTGGGTAGTGCCTCCGATGGAAGTTGAGCCTGAAATACAGGAGGGCTGGATTCAAGACTTAACTGTCTCTGGTAGGGTTTCTTTCCACCTCCCTTGGATTCAAAACCTTCCCTTGGCCCTCTCCTCACCTTAATTCTTTAGAAGGCGTGCTCTCCGTCCTGCGATTCATTGCAGGGGTCCGTAGTCTCGTGTGGGCATGAGCGACCAAGTTGCTTCACTGGTGCGAGCCCTTTTGAATGTCTTTAAGGTGGGTCTTGCTGCTTTACAGTCTTTGTATTCTATTCTGTTCTTTGCTTTCTTCCTCTTATTGTTATTAATGTCTTATATCTTGTCTTTAGGTGTGCAAAGAGATTTTGGCGTTTTCATTTTTTTACCAGCTGAGCACGAGCTGGTAAAAAGAGGCGCGGCGTGCACGATGCTGTCCGGTAAGTAATGCGCGATGCACGGCGCTGTTTTGCCTTGAATATGCTAACCTGTGTCTTTCCCCTTCCTTCATAGGCCACGGTGCTCTTCGCTGGTTGCAGTGACGTTCTGGAATGATGCTGACCAAGAGGCGACTAACCAGGTAAGAATCTTGTGGTTTTCGTTGTTCGTGTGAAACCGTGAGTATGCACTCACTAATGCTGTTCTTCTCCTTTTCAGGTTGCTGTTTTCCGGGAAGCATGCGGTGCTCAGATGATGGAGTTCGCTGGATCGACTGTCTGCAAGTAAGCAGAATCAGGAGCTGACGATGGGCTGAAGGATGCTACTCGCAGGTAAGATTCCAATAACAATGTTCTTTTTCTCTCTGCAGGCACGCGGTTCCAAGAATAGCTGGCATCAAGGAATACTGGAGGCCCAACTGGACACTGTGAGCGTTACGCTGCAAACAGCAGAATAACGTGAAGCGTGTTCTGCTGTTTGGGTGCGGTTTAAATATTCTTCAGGAAAGTAGTCCAGGTAAAGTAGTCCCAGCCCAACCACACCCTAAACACTATACCGCATAGCTCAGTTCTTGGTAACTGAGCTATGTGAGTGCCTCCATGTTGACTGAAGCCCCCAAGAAAGTAGTTCCAAGTAAAATAGTCCCAGACTAAAGATGTTCTCCATAGTGATTATGAGCCTGGTGCCAAATGCGCCAGGACTGACTCCAAGAGAGTCTCAGGTGATATTTTAAGGCCTTTAAGGCCATAATGGAACCCCAGAACCTGGTCCTACCTTGCAGGCTGACTTGACAGTAGGGGGCAGGGGTAGGGATCATGACAGCACTCCCCCCCCCCAAGGCCACTCTCACGGTAGTTCTTCTGCCTGGTCCTGGTTTGGTTGGATAATTCTGATGGAATTTTTCAATCAGATGTTGTGCATTGATGTTTTCACTAGGTTCCCAGGGTCTGTCTTGAAGGCCGTATCCTTTCCAATTGACTAGGTAATATAACTTGGACCTGGTGTATTTGGAGTCCAGGATATCCTTCACTTCGAACTCGGGTTCTCCGTCGACCAATACTGGTTATGGTGGTGTTGTAACCTGAGTACCTGGTTGTACTGGTTTCAGGAGTGATACGTGGAACACAGGGTGAATTTGCATGTTGGGCGGTAATGCTAATTTGAGGGCTACTGGATTGATTATGGATTTGATGGTGTAAGGACCCAAAAACCGAGGACGAAAGGTCCGGGTTCCTTTTCTGGGTACATATTTGATGCTAACCAAACCTTGTCTCCAACTTAATAGTTCGGGGCCTTTCTACAGTGTTGGTTAGCGAATTTCTTTTATCCGTGCTTGGTTTGGAGCAAGTGTTCATCTGCTTTTTTGAAGGCCTGGGAAATGGTCGTATGTAGGTCTCTAACCGCTGGCATTTCCAAAGTGGTTGGAAGATCCAATTCAGAAGTACGTGGGTGTCTACCATATAGGATGTAGAAAGGGGTTTGTCCAGTGCTGGAGTGTAACAAATTATTATAAGCATATTCTGCTCTCCATAACAAGTTCTTCCAATTTCCTTGCACTTGATGCAGCATGCAACGCAAGTATTGCTTGAGTGTTTGATTAGTTCTCTCTGTTTGGCCATCTTTTTGAGGATGGTGACTGGCGGATAGTCTGATGTTGATTTGGGCCATCGAACAGCACTTTTTCCAGAGATTGGACATGAACTGACTACCCCGATCAGAGATCAGAACTGATGGAAAGCCATGTAACCGTACAATTTTTTCCAGGAACACTTTTGCTAAACTGAATGCATTTGGAAGACCCTTAAAAGGAATAAAGTGTGCCATTTTTGAGAATAAGTCTATGACCACTAAAATAGTGTTGAATCTTTGACTGGGAGGTAAGTCTGTAATGAAATCGAGGGAAAGTGTGTGCCATGGTGCAGGAGGGATTTCCAATGGTTGAAGAAGACCAGCTGGTTTCTGCTTTTGAGATTTGTTTTGTGCGCACAAGCCGCATGACTGGATAAATTGGAAAATGTCTTTACGCCAAGTGGGCCACCAATAGTATTATTTTACCTTGACTATGGTTTTGGCAATTCCAGGGTGCCCTTCAATCAGGGAATCGTGATAACCCAAAACAACTTGCTGTTGTAGTTCTTTTTTGGGCAAATATAAACGGTCCCTAAAATATGGTAGTTGATCTTTAATTCTGTACTGTTCTCCTTGAGCAAACCATTCTAGTGAAGCTTTAGGATCCATTAAATGCTGAATCTTGTCCTGGGGTTCAGTCTGTGTCAAAGGTGTTGTAAGGCCTAAGAGTTTGTCTCTGGAATGATGGCTACTGGATCTGGAGTTGTATATACCTTTTCATCAATGCCCATGCGGGACAAGGCGTCAGCCTTTCCATTTCGGACTCCAGGTGGATATGTGATTACATAATCATATTTGGCGAAGAAAAGGGCCCACCACAGTTGACGTGAAGATTGAGCCTTCGCTGTTTTTAGGTGTTGCAGGTTTCGATGATCTGTTATTACCGTGACGGTATGTCTGGGTGCTCTCCGTCCTGCTGGTCATGGCAGGGGTGCATAGTCTCGTTGTGAACTGAGCTATGTGAGTGCCTCCATGTTGACTGAAGCCCCCAAGAAAGTAGTTTCAAGTTAAATAGTCCCAACTTAAAGATGTTGTCCATAGTGATTATGAGCCTGGTGCCAAAGGCACCAGGACTGGCTCCAAGAGAGTCTCGGGTGAGATTTTAAGGCCTTTAAGGCCATAATGGAACCCTGAAACCTGGTCCTACCTAGCAGGCTGACTTACCAGTGGGGGGTCAGGTGTAGGGCTCATGACAGGTGCAAAGTCCTGATGGTGCTGCTAGCAAGTGTCGAAGTACTGATGGTACAGCTAGCAAGTGTCGAAGTACTGATGGTGCAGCTAGCAAGGGTCAAAGTCCTGATGGTGCAACCAGCAAGGCTCAAAGACCTGATGGTGCAGATAGCAAGGGTCAAAGGGTATTGTACAAAATTACCTACTCCCAAAAGTTCGACCCCCAAAAGATAGACCACCAATTTTCTGCATATATATATGTGAGGGGGGGCAAAGTGAATAAAAAATGTATAGGATTAAGGTGGAGGGGTTGTGGGGGGTCTCCCCCCACACATATATTTGCAGAAAATTGAAGAGAAAAGAAGGACTTTTGGGGGTCCAACTTTTCGGTTCGGTAAAATCACATAGATCCGGTCAAAGTCCTGATGGTGCAGCCAACAAGGGTCAAAGTCATGATGGTACAGTTATCAATGTGTAAAGTCCAGATGGTGAAGCCAGCAAGGGTCAAAGTCCCAATGGTGCAGGCAGCAAGGTGCAAAGTCCTGCTGGTGCAGCCAGCAGGGTGCAAAATGCTAATGGTGCAGCTGGCAAAGTGTTGATGGTGCAGCCAGCAAGGCACAAAATTCCTAGTGGTGCAGCCAGCAAGGGTAACATTCCTGATGGTGCAGCTAGCAAGGGTCAAAGTCCTGATGGTGCAGCCAGCAAGGGTCAAAGTCCGGATGGTGCAGCTAGCAAGGTGCAAAGTCCTTATGGGGCAGCCTCCTGGGCACACAGTGCTAATGGTGCAGTCTCCTGGGTATACAGTCCTGATGGTGCAGTTACCTGGGCACATAGTCCTGATGGTGCAGTCACCTGGTCACACAGTCCTGATGGTGCTGCCGCCTGGGCACAAAGTCCTGGTGGTGCAGCCACTTGGGTACATAGGCCTGATGGTTCAGCCATCTAGCACACAGCTCTGATAGTGCAGTCACCTGGGCACACAGTCCTGATGGTCTAGCCGCCTGGCACACAGTTCTGATGGTCCAGCCACCTGGGCACACAGTCCTGATGGTGCAGCCACCTGGGCACACAGTCCTGATGGTGCAGCCGCATGGGTACATAGTCCTGATGGTGCAGCCACCTGGGCACACAGTCATAATGGTGCAGTAACTGGGGCACAAAGTCCTGATCATGCAGCCACCTGGGCACCTAGTTCTGATGGTGCAGTTGCCTGGGTACATAGTCCTGAAGGTGGAGCCATATGGGCTTGCAGTCCTGATGGTGCAGCCGCCTGGGCACACAGTCCTGATGGTGCAGCCGTCTGGGCACAAAGTCCTAATGGTAAAGCCGCCTGGCACTCAGTCCTGATGGTGTAGCTGTCTGACACACAGTCCTGATGGTGCAGCCATCCGGGCACAAAGTCCTGATGGTGCAGTCACCTGGGCACACAGTCCTGATCATGCAGCCGCCTGGGCACACAGTCCTGATGGTGCAGTGACCTGGGCACACAGTCCTGATGATGCAGCCGCCTGGGCACACAGTCCTGATGGTGCAGCCACCTGGGCACACAGTCCTGATGGTGCAGCCACATGGGCACACAGTCCTGATGGTTCAGTCACCTCGGCACACACTCCTGATGATGCAGCCACATGGGCACACAGTCCTGATGGTGCATTCACCTGGGCACACAGTCCTGATGGAACAGCCGCATGGGTGCACAGTCCTGATGGTGCGGCCACCTGGGCACACAGTCCTGATGGTGCAGCCGCATGGGTACACAGTCCTGATGGTGCAGCTACCTGGGCACAGAGTCCTGATGGTGCATTCACCTAGCCACACAGTTCTGATGGTGCAGCTACCTGGGCACACAGTCCTGATGGTGCAGCCACATGGGTACACATTCCTGATGGTGCAGCACCCTGGGCACACAGTCCTGATGGTGCAGCTACCTGGGCACACAGTCCTGGGCACACAGTTCTGATCGTGCAGTCACCTGGGCACACAGTCGTGATGGTGCAGCTACCTGGGCACACAGTCCTGATTGTGCAGCCCCCTGGGCACATAGTCCTGATGGTGTAGCTGCTTGGGCACACAGTCCTGATGGTGCATTAACCTGGGCACACAGTCCTGATGGTGCAGCCGCATGGGTACACAGTCCTGATGGTGCAGCCACCTGGGCACACATTCCTGATGGTGCAGCCGCATGGGCACACAGTCCTGATGGTGCAGTCACCTCGGCACACACTCCTGATGGTGCAGCCACATGGGCACACAGTCCTGATGGTGCATTCACCTGGGCACACAGTCCTGATGGTGCAGTCACCTCGGCACACACTCCTGATGGTGCAGCCACATGGGCACACAGTCCTGATGGTGCATTCACCTGGGCACACAGTCCTGATGGTGCAGCACCCTGGGCACACAGTCCTGATGGTGCAGCTACCTGGGCACACAGTCCTGGGCACACAGTCCTGATGGTGCAGTCACCTGGGCACACAGTCTTGATGGTGCAGCTACCTGGGCACACAGTCCTGATTGTGCAGCCCCCTGGGCACATAGTCCTGATGGTGCAGCTGCTTGGGCAGACAGGTCTGATGGTGCAGTGACCTGGGCACACAATCCTGATGGTGCATTCACCTGGGAAGACAGTCCTGATTGTGCAGCCACCTGGGCACATAGTCCTGATGGTGCAGCTGCCTGGGCAGACAGTCCTGATGGTGCAGTGACCTGGGCACACAGTCCTGATGGTGCAGTCACCTGGGCACACAAACTTGATGGTCTCACCACCTGGGGACACAGTCCTGATGGTGCAGCTACTTGGGCACACAGTCCTGATGGTGCAGTCTCCTGAGCACACTGTAAAGACTGTAGGGGGTGTCTGTTCCTGTTCTCTATATGGCAGAGGAGAGGCACAGAGGGCCCCAGCCAAGATTCTCTAGTGTTTGTAGCACTGCACAAGCAATCAAGGCCTAGCTTCTCAGGAAGTGATGCGGCTGGTACTTAAGTACAGTGTAGTCCCCAAGCACCCACAAAGGAATGTCCACACACTATGTTAGTGATAACACAGTCTTTACATACTTAAGGTTCAAGGTTATATACACAATCACAATAACTCACTTTGTGCTCAGTTAATCTACAATTGCAAATATGTACAGTTCTAAGTGATACCACAATTATTATCAGATTTCATTAAAGTGCATCCTCTGTACTCTGGTCAAATTCACACAAATCAATTAATAAAGGTAACCAACAATAGACATAGGAGGAAAGCAGTTGGTTAGAACAATAGACAGAATACTGGTTCCCTACCGACCAGACACAGTTCTGTGTGGAGATACCCCACCTGGGCAACCTGTAAAATAAAGAGATACTACAAGCCCAGTCCATATATTGTTCAATAATCTTATTTCCTTATAAAATGTTTCTACCACCCGAATGTACCTGGAATAGCAGAGTTCCTCGAGGAGGTGTCGATGGATCCTTCTTGAGTGACTCCTTTAAGGCAAGAGCCACAGATCATCAATGGGCCTTGAAGAAGGTGAACTTGACGTGGATGGTCCTCGATGGAAAGTTCGATAGCGTTGAGGCAGCAGCTTCAGTCCTAGCAGTGCTTGTCGACGATGAGTCTAAGATGTCCTGCAAGGACGAGGCATGCAGGGCACATCGATGTCAATAGTTTGGGACCGCAAAGAGTCTATAAAGAACTTTGGCTCACCAATGGCTTCGGGCGTCTCAGCAGCCTTCGGGTGGCGGGAAACCCACCAGCGGATTCTCCTCGGCATGTCGGCGGCCTCGACTTTCTCCGTCGGGACAAAGCGGTCGGCGGTGCAGGCGAGAGATTCCTTCGATTCTAATGTCTTAATCGTTGGAGCGTTGCGGCTCTGGTCGTCGACGGCACTGCGTCAAGTGGTCCCCAATTCTGGGCAACACGGCTTCGACGGGCCTCCAGCAGTTTTAGCAAACCTGGAAACCATGGTCGATGACGGTGGACGGAATGTCCAGTGCTTCTCTTCGTTCTCCTCGGCGGTCAACCCGTCTCCGGTCAGCAGCCTTTCGAGTGTCTGACTTCCAGGGAGCTTCGGCGAAGGTTACCGGTGCTCGATGGTCCCTTGGAGCTCGGGAAGAGTGCGCCTAACTAGGTCCTCTCTTAGATCAGTCCTCAATGAACTCGATAGCTTTCAGATCGGGGCGAAGCAAATGCAGCAGCAAGTCTTCTTCTTCCAGCTGGGCTTCAAGGATAAGCTTCAAGTATCAACTTCAGCTTCTGAACGGTGTCAGTTACGATTCCAGTTTCAACTTCAGCTTCTGAACAAATTCTAGCAGTGACAAGACCCTAGATATATGTTCGGTCTCTCATTCATTCTGCTGGGTCACACTCAGGCAATCAATCACTAAGAAAGGCATTCAGGCAGTCAGGCAGCCAATCAGGCATACACCGCATTCAGGCCATTCTCCTCCCTCTCAGACACTCACAACAAGGAATGTGGATTGGGACAAGTACTCAGCACTACACACTGCATTTATACAAGTTTTGGGCAGGGCTGTCTCAGTCATTGTGTTTCATACCAGAAACCAGACATCCACAACAAGAAGTGCAGATTGGTCACACACTTCATTCACCCAGGTCCCACCCACAGGGTGTACCCACAACATACAGTCACTGGGAAGGCTCCAGCCAGTCTGGCCTGGACTTCCTCACAATACCATATATGGAACTTCCACCCAACAGCCAGACAGGGGGAAGGGACAGAGTCAGGGATTCCCAGAACTTTGGGAAAACAAGGTAACAGGCAACAGAAAGCACCTTTCATGGGGCTACCATAATACATTATGCTGATGGTACATCCACCTGGAAACTGGCTCCTAAACCTACAGATTCCAGGCACATTTGTCTTTGAAGGAACCAACCTAGTTATATGCAATTAATGACACCCCTAAGCACTGCACAAATAATTACATTGCACTTTCTGTGGATGGCTCTATCTGCAGAACTTGCTTTGCTCTGTCTGATGTAGCATCAGCAGAACAGACAAGTCAGAAATGCAGTCAAGTGACAGGGACAAGGCCTAGGGGTTTTAATGAAAAGCAATACATGCATATTCCTTTATGCACTTTCTTCTTTAGTGACATGCCAAGACATGCATATTGCTTTATGCACTTTCTTCTTTGGTGACATGCCTAGACATGCATGTTCCTTTATGGGCTTTCTTTGGTGACATACATAGACATGCATATTCCTTTATGCGCTTTCTTCTTTAGTGACATGCCTAGACATCCATATTCCTTTATGCAGTTTCTTCTTTAGTGACATGCTTAGACATGCATATTCCTGTATGTGCTTTCTTCTTTAGTGACATGCCTAGACATGAATATTCCTTTTTGCACTTTCTTCTTTGGTGACATGCTTAAACATGCATATTCCTTTATTCAATTTCTTCTTTGCTGATATACCTAGACATGCATATTCCTGTATGTGCGTTCTTCTTTGGTGACATGCCTAGACATGCATATTTGTTCATGCACTTTCTTCTTTGGTGACATGCCTAGACATGCATGTTTCTTTATGCACTTTATTTTTTGGTGACATGCATATTCCTTTATGCACTTTCTCTTTGGTGACATGCCTAGACATGCATGTTCCTTTATGCACTTTATTCTTTGGTGACATGTCTAGACATGCATATTCCTTTCTTCTTTGGTGACAGGCCTAGACATGCATATTCCTTTCTTCTTTGGTGACATGCCTAGACATGCGTGTTCCTTTAGGTGCTTTCTTCTTTGGTGACATGGATAGATATGCATGTTCCTTTATGCACTTTCTTCTTTGGTGACATGCCTAGACATGCCTGTTTCTTTATGCACTTTCTTCTTTGGTGACATGCCTAGACATGCATATTCCTTTCTACTTTGGTGACATGCCTAGACATGTGTGTTCCATTAGATGCTTTCTTCTTTGATGACATGCCTAGACATGCATTTTCCTATAGGCACTTTCTTCTTTGATAACATGCCTAGACATGCATGTTTCTTTATGCACATTTTTCTTTGGTGACATGCCTAGACATGCATATTCCTTTCTTCTTGGTGACATGCGTAGACATGCATGTTCCTTTAGGTGCTTTCTTCTTTGTGACATACTTAGGCATTCATTTTCCTTTAGGCACTTTCTTCATTGGTGACTTGCCTAGACATGCATATTCCTTTCTTCTTTCGTGACATGTCTAGGCATGCCTATTCGTTTTTTAGGCACTTTCTTCTTTGGTGACATGCCTAGACATGCATATTCCTTTCTTCTTTGGTGACATGCCTAGACATGCATTTTCCTTTGTGCACTTTCTTCTTTGGTGACATGCCTAGACATGCATATTCCTTTCTTTTTTGGTGAGATGCCTGGACATACATATTCCTTAGGCACTTTCTTCTTTGGTGACATGCCTAGACATGCATATTCCTTTAGGCGCTTTTTTCATGGTGACATTCCTAGATGCATATTCCTTTATGCACTTCCTTCTTTGGTGAAATGCCTAGACATGCATATTCCTTTATGCACTTTCTTCTTCAGTGACATGCATAGACATGCATATTCCTTTATGCACTTCCTTCTTCGGTGACATGCCTAGACATGCATATTCCTTTATGCACGTTTTTCTTTAGTGACATGCCAAGACATGCATATTTCTTTATGCACTTTCTTCTTTGGTGAGATGCCTAGACATGCATGTTCCTTTATGCACTTTCTTCTTTGGTGACATGCCTAGTATGCAAATTCCTTTAGGCACTTTCTTCTTTCGTGACATGTGAAGAGGTTGGAAAGGCATTTGGGGCAAATGTCGTTGTTGTCCCCCCTTGTAAATGTACTTCTGAGATTACACAAATAATGGCCCCTCCATGATGGTGGGAGGTGCAAGTACGCTTGTTGGCTGCAGACCCAATAGTAATCCATCACTGCCGTCGCGCCTTTCTTGAGATCAGGAATGAGCAAAGTCTTATTGCAATGTTTGTTGTCCCTACAAATATTGTTCCTGCACTATAAAAGCAGAGTTCATATGTTACTTCCCTGAGCAGTTTCTCTGGTTTCTTCATTGCTTCTGTAGAGAAAGAGCCAAGTACTGGTACTCCAATCGCCCATCCCATATTACCTGCCTGTTGGAAACCAGAGTATGAGACAAAGAGCAGAGTATGGACTCTGTGCAGTCCCATTGAAAGTATCAATACCTAAGAAGATCTGGGAGGCAAGGTACCTATTGAGAAAACCGAACCTGCATACAAGAAAATATGATGGCCATTTGAATGAGATTCCTGAAGAAGCAAAGCAGATAAATGGCAAAGATGAATGGTGACATCACACAGAATCAAGCTGACGTCGACGGAAGAGATACAGAGACCAGAGAATGCAGATATTCTATAAGGCATCAAGAAAGTATCAAGGATATGTGACATCTTGGGATCAAGATAAAGAAGCTTATGCCATAGAAACAGATGAAGATATCAAGCTAGTTTATGCGTGTACAGATGCAACAGAAACGCAAGCAGTTTCAAAGTAATCTTGAGGCGAACTATATAGTGAATAGATTGCGGCAAGTGCCAACGTATACATATAAAGGCGTGCGTGAACTATGGACGGGTCCACTATGCATTATAGCAGTGCTGAACATTAATAAGAAGGCCTCATTTCAGTGTGTCGCAGTTAAAAAGCAGAACTGAATTATGAAATGAATCTCATCAGAAAGAGTTGAATGAGCCAAGAAGCCAAGGTCTTATCAAACTGGAATGAACTGACATTGAATACAAATCGTGTAAAAGAACGTTCTGAAGGCATGAACAAAACAAAAGACGTCAGAGGAGTATTAGAAAATAGTATTTTAATACTATAAAGGCTTGATTCCATGGTCTCCAGTCACGTGGAAGAATGAAGTTGGACGATCGAGTAGGTCACCCCTACGCTCGAGGGCAGGATGTGCCCACACTCTTTAAAATTCTCTGAGCATAGTGCAAACTCAAATCCGAGCTTCAAAGCCCTAATTGACAACTGGACCATTGAGGTAATGATGGATTGATATGCTAAATGGTGGGAAGCTAGTGTTAAGACGAGCTCACCAGCACCTGGATGTTCAGTCTGCAAGCTGCTAGACGTAGGTGGAAAAGTACTGACAGGGGTTAGAAGCCAGCCAATTGTAGAGGACCGTCTAATTAAGAGTCCTATAGTTTGTGTAGCCAATGGGACGTCGTGTATTAAGTGACGTTCATAGTGACCATTTTGAGGGGAGGGCTTAGTTGCCCCACCTGATGTTAAGTACCCTATCACTTTCCTTCACTGTTCTATACTGATATGGAACTTATACTTAGATATTCACTTCGAGCCTATCACTTCCTTCAAAAATTTTTTGTAGTTTGCCACAGAGGATGACGTTGGTAATGACGCAGGTCAAGATGTCACTGATGATGATTTTCCTTAATATAAGCTCAGTTTTTTGTAAGATTCGTTGAGTAAGAGCATCGAGCGAGTGCTGATGTTTGTTGTACTTTCTGTTTTCGATAATTAACATTAAAACAGCTTTCCTTTTACCGAACTACCTGAGTCGTTTTAATTATTGATATATGAATAAAATCTGCATCCCCATCCATCTCAAGGGTAATTGCTACTCATCATAGGGGCTGGGATATCCAGTTCACTTCAATCCATGTTAGTTTTGTGATGTGTTCCGTCCAAAACGGTGCACATGCTGCTTCCACTCGGGTCAGAACCCCTTCTTCGTATCCCACCAGACCCTTTGCCATGCAGCTAACTGTTGTTTCTTGCCATTTGTTGTTTGCATATTTTAGTCATTGTATCACCAGGTAGGGTCTTTTTAGGCATTGGCTGCTTTTTGGATTTTTGCTGGTTTGCAGGTGATCTGGATTGATAAGTTCGAGTCGCACAGTGTGTGCCTGGAAAGTGCCCCTGAGCCTACATTGTGCAAGATGTACTAGGCATTGAGCCTCTAGAATTGATACTTCTTCTGGCACTAGGAGCTCTGATGTCCCTGACGCATGCAGTATTGATGAACACACAAAGCAGCTTCCATTCATTTTTTCCTCCCCATGGAGCTCATGTCCGTATACCAACTAAAAGATAGTTCTGGGTGATGCACATCTTCTATGGCGTTGAGACCAAGCCTGTGGCGGGCGTTGTAGTTCGCCCTTCATGCTTGTCTCTTTGTACGTTTGGGAGCATCTATATATCCATTAATAACACTACTAATATTATTTACATCAGTAAGGTTTGTGTTCTGAAAAGCATT